>NC_139949.1:52516890-52556890 GCF_963454915.1 Gymnoscopelus microlampas
ACCACCTCCTGCCTCAAGACCTCCTGCTCACCTTGAATGTCTACGTGAACCTTCAGCGTCTTCTCCTTCTTCTCCTCCTCCTCTGCCTTCTTCTCCTTCTCCACCTCCTCCTGCGCCTCCTTGACCGTATTGTATTGGGTATTCACCATGTGATCTTTGTACAATATACGGAGCAACGCAAATATGAGGGCAGCCAGCTCTCTCTGGTACTCAAAGCGCTCCGCCTCCAGCCTCAGCCTCTCGCCTTCGCTCCTCCGCAGGGCCTCGTCCACCAGCAGACCCACCTGTGTGACCTGGGCTACCGACAGCGGACGGAGAGTTTCGGCCGTCAGGGCCTCCAGATTGTTCCGTGCTTCTTCCAGTATAGAGGAATCGCCCTTTCCGACGGGCTTGTCCTTCATGTTCGTCTTCTCTCCGATGCTCCGGCTGCAGAGCTTCTTGGCCTTGTGGAGGTTCTGCGCAGCTAAGCGACATCTTTTCCATTCTCTGTCTGCGTCGGAAAGCTTGTCCACCGGAGCGATACCTTTAAGTCTCCTCTTCTGAGTCTCACAGGAGACCTCTGGACGGGAGACGGCCTTCTTCTTGCCGCCTCTCCAAAATGACAAGTCCAAACAATAAAAAACTAACAGCGCCATCATGACAAGCTCAATGTGAAACATAGTCTGTGATACGGTTGGTCTGGGACCAATATTAATACTGCTCATTACCGTGACGTCACTGTGGGCCTGCTATTTATACTGCTCATTACCGTGACGTCACCGTGACGTGACATGACGTCACCGCACCGGACCGTCCGTAAGCCTACACGTTGTGTTTCCATGGCGAGTAATCATATATATCAATAAAAATATAAATAATAAATTATATATATATATGATGATTATTAAAATGAATACATATTAATAATCATATACATATAATCAATCCTCATAGGTTTTATCAATCATCATAATACAATAATAATCCTAAAAACCAAAATGAAAAATAAATTGTGATACGATCATGTCGATCTGCCTCAAATAAATTGTCACAATGATATTTTTCCCATATTTCCCCTATGAATAGTTATATCAGCATGCCCATATATGGGTTACTGGGCGTATTCTGATGACATCAGGGATCTCCATATATGGACATAAAAGGGTCAAGGACTGGCAGACACACAGATCTCCATATATGGCTATATCAGTCACATCGGCCGTGGCACGTAGCCTACTGTAGGTGTCAAAATTCTAGACGTGAGGGCCGCGTAGTAAAAGTTACTAGTTACTTTGCCCGAATGGGACTGATATGCCCATATATGGATAGTGATCTACAAGCTCACAGCTCGTCGCATCGCTATTTTCAAAGAATCTAATAAATGTGGAATATTTGGAAGAGTTTTTAAACATCCTAACAACACACATCCCTGGCACTAAACATTTTCAGATGGGGTTTAGGGACAAATAGGCCTATAACGAATAAAAAACATCACATGGATGCACCTGGGACGTATCATCAGTGTTGTAGCCTGGGGTCATCGGGTGTTTCGGGTCTCGCAACAACATACATCCTCGCCTAGGTGACCCAGCCGGGGGTTGATCAAGCCTCGACTTACGTACCAGGTATAGCTACCCACGGTCTGTCCTCTTAGGGCAAGACAGTGCCACTCAATCCGCTTGTCCGGAACTACTTTGCTGGGTGTTACGAGCCACCGGGTCTAGGGGAGTAGGAACGCAACAAGGCAAGATGGTTCAAGCCAAACTTAAGCTTTTATTCACAGTAAATCAAAGTATGGCATACAATCAGTGCAAAATATGGAATAACAGTGCTACCAGTGCTGTTGAGTGATCAGGGCACGGATAGGAACCAAAGAAAAGAAACAAATATGAAACAAAAGGTCGCTTTCCTAAACACTGAAATAACCCCCAACTCTGACTTCCTAACTTAGTAATAAATAGGAATAAAAGAAAACCTAACTATCTGACTACCCTACTCTTACCTAATCAAACATAAATACACAGTGAATGGAACCTGCCCTCTACCTGGTGCTAAACAGTGGAATACTAGAAATAAATACCTACAATATACTACCTGCCCTGGATCAACTTTCACAAGAAGCACTTACTTAAGTAGCAATTGACACAATGCAGTTTTGACTGGATACAAATGATCTGTATGTTAAGACTGTAGCTAAACTACTCCGTTGGGCACGCTGTCACTAGACTGACGTACATGGAGTGTTCTCTGGACTGACAGTAGACTGAGTGTAGAGCTTGGGCCTGAAGCGCTCCCCACCAATCCTGGAGAAGGAATCTGCATAGGATCAAACGAAGAACGAGGACGAGGACAAGACGGGCGCGCGCACACCTAACATAAACACAGATCCCTACACTAACACTCCTAGCACTCTTATCCGTAACACTGGGACTGGGGGAGAGGAGAGACTCTGGCACATGGAGGGGCTAGGCTCTGTGGATGGCCTTCTGGCCGGGCTTCTCCTCCGTCTCACCTACAAATGAATGTGGGGGGTCCATGACATGTGAGATATTTGAGAACCACTGGTTTAAATGATTAAAAAAAATAATACAAATAAGAAACTACACTTTAGAAACAAACCCCAAAAAACACAACCACCAATATTTACAAGCAACCTTACAGAAAAACAAGTGTGGGAATAAAGGTGAATGTTGCACCCACTGCAGCTATATGGTCGTGCACGGCGGATTTGTAGTGGGTGGGAGCCCGGAAACTTCTTTCTTCTACATTAGAGGAGTTAGAAAATGACATTCTAATACAGCCCGAATACCCAATCTCAGCACTGGCCACAGTGGCGCATCTCAAATCATTAGACTCCCAATCCACTACGACTGGGAGTCTAGGTTAAACTCCCGTTTGGGACAATTATTTTTCAAACAACTGCGGACTACTTTTTTTTGCAGATAAAGTATAGTTTTGGACTGGACCGCGACGGAGGGGCGCAGTCTCAAGCAAACTTGAGCCACGAGAGGCACCACGAGCGCGCGCCAGTAGACACTCAAAGTGACTACTGGCCAATCACGCGAGGAGGAGGAGGACAGGAGCGCGTCTTTCCCGGGACTTACACAACTTTCCCGGGACTTACACATCCGCAGTGCATTCCCAAAGCTTGCCCCACTGCACCTGACCTAGTCACATGAAGTATAGTGCACCTGATCTAGTCACATGACCAGGAAGTTAGTCCCTCCTAGTAGAAAGCCATTTGACTCTGCTGCAGAGGATGGTGTTTCCCCTCTCATGAAGGGTGAAGGAGAACACATGGTAGGCCAAAGCTCAACTTTGTGTAGCACATCATAACCATTTGTAAGGCTACCCTTTTGTTTGTTGCAGCTAATGCTACTGCTAGCCTATTGTTTGTTAGAGCACATGCTACTGCTGTGTTTCTTTGCCTACTGTTAAAGCACATGGATGCTACCATGCCTATAGCACTTTACTTTGTATCAACATTGTTGTGTTTTATTCGAATGTATGTATTTTATTTCAGTCTACAAATGATACCTCCAGTGAACTGCTGTGCTTTATCTAGACACCGGGAGATACTGTATACATTCTATGCATTGCCTCTTTGTGTATTTTAATGTATATTTTAGTTTTGTAACATTAGTTAGGATTTAAATTTCATACTGGAGCCACAAACCACCAGGAAACAAGGTTGCAATCAAATATCCAGTTTATTTAGCCGGATACTGATGGAATAGTATGACAGTAGGTTTTCATGATGCTGCCATGGTTCTAAACAAAGACACAAAGAAACAAATTATAATATCATGCCAGATCAAATATCAAACTATATAAATATGGCCTTTAAATTATATTATACATTAAGGTATATCATCAAAATAATAGGCCAAGTATTTACATCATAATATTAAACATCTAAATATCCATATAACTCAAGTTCATCAATTCTTAAATATACTCATATAATCCACATCACTAGAAGTAAAACACTGGAACTTACATTATACCGGGTTTAACAGACGCATGGCAAACATCAGTGGTACATCAGCAGCACACGGCAAACACAGGCCGGCTGCATGTGTTTGGAAACAAAGGACAAGGGGGCAAATGGGAATCCAGTCCTGCTTTTATAGTGGGAGGAAGTGAGGTCACCACCACAGGTACCAGTCTGAATCCCATTGTGGTGTCTCCTTGTGGAGCGGAGGGGAAATAAACCTTGCAGTTTCTGACAGTCTTCTTATAGCTGTGGTGCTGGAATTGTCCCCCGCCCTTGTCCCTGCATTGTACTGCATTGTGTGCATTCACTGCAAAGCAAAGTAGCTTTATGCTGTTCTTTTTAATGATTTGAATAGTGTTTGCATTATGTTGACATGCTAGTGCTGGCAACAACTAATGTGTTTTGTCTGTTAACTTTAAAGGGACCAGTCCAGCCACTGTTTTCCACTGTTATTTTGATTTGATTTTGATTTGTTTATTTGAGTTCATTCATTTGAGGTATACTATATACTTTATGTTACAGTGTAACCGTGTTCAAGACCGGGTCCGCCCTGTTACACACGCCTTCCTCTCCTATCTTGGGACTGCACTGTGGGACCTTTGTTTTTATTTGTATTGGTGTGTATGTAAAATCCTGAAACTGCATGTTTTTGTATTGACTATTATATTTTATGAGTTTGGTCCCAGGCCTGTCCCCTTTATCGTTTTCCCCAATAGTTACCTTGGTAGTACCGTGTGTAGGGACTGACCCGCCCTTCCCTATTAGAAGAGTAACTAACTTGTCACTTTATATTCTTGCCTTACTGACTATTGCCTGATATTTTAATAACCCATGTGTTACATAGTTGTTTAATAAAGTGTGTTCTATTTTTACACAAACTGCCTCTGGTAAATTGTTCCTGTTTTAAAGGAAGTTGGTCACATCACTGTGTTGAACATTCTAAAGTTTAGGGGTTCCTCCTGCTCCTTCCACAAGCGGGAGGTGGCGTAGTCATCAATTAGCTCCAGTTACTACACAAGCTTATAATCGGCGGTCAAGCGGACATGGCAACACTGTCTGGCACTGCTCTCTGAGTCACTCCCCATCAGTGGTGGAAAAAGGACTCCAATGTTTTACTTAAGTAAAAGTATCAATACTGCAATGTAGAAATACGCTGTTACAAGTAAAAGTCTGGAATTAAAAATGTACTTGAGTAAAAGTACAAAAGTGTTGGTATCAAAATGTACTTAAAGTACTAAAAGTACTAAAATGTTTGAAATAGCATCTCTTTTTCTTTCTCAAAAACCAAGCAAACATGCACAAAGGTATTATCACATTCAGAGGAAGGCTTTTATTTTTTCCCATTATCAGTCATATGACTTGAACATTTTCAAAACCAAACAAAAAGTGCCTTATAAAGTGCCAATAAAGTGGTTAAAAGGATTGTGACACTATATTAACACATTTGGCTGGCGACCCACTGGTACCCCCCCCCCCCCCCCCCCCCAAGGACCCATGGGGGTCCCCGGATCCCACTTTGAGAACCAATGCTGTACAAGAAAAATCTAGATGATGAATGATGATAAAAATAACAGCTAAATCTATTGTGCCGGGAGTGATTGTGATGAAGAATGAACAAGACATTTGTGGTGTTACTATTTCTATATGACATAATTCCTATACTAGACACAGACAAGTTATTGCGATGACATTTCAGTATCAGTAGTCAAATGCACATTTCCATGGTTCCATAGACAATATATATGTATGGTACGGCCCATGTAATATAGTTTTATGAATATTATAAGATATTATATCATAGATATTTGCTAACTTTCTTGAGGCCTGTAGTTTTGTAAAGCTAGGTGTAACAGCACAATCTTATATCAGATTTTTCTGGCACAATTTACAAAAGGACTTCCTCAGTTCAGGGTAACCTTGAGAAAAGTGAATGCAGTGTAATACTGGTGCTTAAAACCACTTTTGAATGTATCAACATGCTTGCAAATCTCTTATCTTTGAAACTAACGAATCATTGTAAATGTCTTTACGGTTAAAAACAAAACAAAACAAAACAAAACAAAAAAAACATAAAGACTGCTGCTGGTAATTGCTTAGAAAACGGATTTATGTCTACATAGTTTCCATCTATAATTAAATACACAGCAGGAGTTTTTCCAAATGGTCCCAAATGGAAAATAACTTAGGCTACTTGAATGAGGCTACGCTGCCTTGAAAAATAAACAAATAAGGTAAAAATGTTAATAATAGAAAGAATAATATCATTGGGGAACAACTGGTCCCATCAAAAACTGAAATGGCTGAAAGACTTGACTTTGCCACCTTAAGGCTTAAGTTTTACTTCTTGTACAGAAATGTGTCCCTCCTTTCCTTGAGAGATGCAAATCTTTCAATGACTTTTTGGTTAATGTCTTTGACAAGTTTCTTTTCCATAGAGAGCATGGCCAATGCATTGAGGCGATCCTCTGTCATTGAGTTTCTGAGGATGGTCTTGATTCTCTTCAGTGTTGAGAAGCACCTCTCAGATTCAGCTGTAGTCATAGGAGTTGTGATGAGGATCTTCAACAAAGCTACAGTCTCTGAGAAGGTGTCCTGAAGGTTGTTCTCCATGAAGACCTGGTACAGAGCCACAGCACCACTACAGTTCTTGAACTCATCATTTCTGTAGATGAGTGACAGCTCAGTTTTCAGCTTGTTCTTGTTCAGCAGTGGGTAGGCCAGCATGGGAACCGGCTCCTGTACTGGTGGAAATTGACACTCTGCAGCAGTGCAGCACTGATTAGGTGCTTGGTGAAGGAAAACCTCTGTTTTGCATGGCCCAAGATAGTGTCACACACCTAAAAAGAAGGGGAACAAAATGAATGCACCAACTTAATAGAATATGGAGATGGAAAAGTCAACAACAGTATAATATATCAATATAATAATAAAAACATTAACTGATGATGTCAACATCAATCAGAAAAGTAAGGACAGAGGAAGGGAATACACAAGATCATTTTCTAAGAGCTGGTACAACAAGAAGGCTTGGCTAACTGGATGTAATCAGTCCAATGCTTTATTTTGCTTTCCCTGTCTCCTTTTTCAAACAGCAGGGTCAGACCCAGCATGGAAGACTGGAGTGATAGATATGAGGCACTTATCAAATAAAGCTGAAAAACATGAGGGAACCTCAATCCACATGGACAATGCAGTGAAACTAGCCATGTTTGGAAAAGTGAACATAGCTGCTCATCAGCTTAATGAAGGCTACAGGCTAGGGATCCGTAAAAACAATGAGAAGGCTGACAGAAACAGGCACATCTTGTCTAAAATAATAGATTGTGTCAAGTTCTGTGGTGCCTTTGAGTTAGCCCTACGTGGGCATGATGAAAGTGAAGACTCAGCAAATCCTGGTGTTTTCAGAGGATTGGTGGATTTTGTAGCAGCAATAGATGCAGTTGTACAAGAGCACCTGGCAGGCTGCTACTGTGTTTAAGGGAACATCTAAGACAGTACAGAATGAACTCCTTGACTGTATGCTCTCTGTTTTGAGAGAACGCATCATAGATGGTGCAAGTGTCATGAGAGGAGCCACAGGTGGTGTGAATAAGAAGGTGCAAGATGTTTATGAGAATGCACACTATGTCCACTGTCACAGCAGGTGACATCTGGCATTTCCAAAGTCAGGCAGTTCTTCTCTGACCTGGGTGGATTCTCTACCTTTTTGTAAAACTATTGTAAAAACATTAACATTGATTTTACAATATAAATTGGGGTCCCAGAGATAGAAATGCCATTAAAAGGGGGTCCGTAGCCTAATAATGCATGTCAAACTGGGGGGTCCTTGTAATTAAAATGGTTGAGAATCACTGCTAGAGCCGTAACAATCTTCTCTTATGGGGGTCCCTGAGGTGTATCTTTTCAAATGGGGGTCCGCGGGCTAATATGTGACAATTTGGGGGTCCTTGACATGAAACATTTTGAGAAGCACTGGTGTAGTGAATTGTTGGAACCATCACTCTACTAACCTCTCTCCTCCACCTTACAGCCTGACTGTTGCTCCTACCAGCCTGTGCTAGTGTGCTAATGTACTTTCATGTGTTAGTAGTTGGGTTTTACCTTTTTAACAATTTAGCTTGTGATTAATTAACAGAATATTTTAAAAGTTATTCACATTTGATCTGTGACTTTGGCCAAACCCAGTGTTTTGATATGTTGTTGGTTTAAAATAAATGCACCTTGATTGTCTTGAGAAGCATGTCTTGGCTCCCTTTCCTTTACAAACAAACCTGTTGTAATTCAGTGTGGTTACTTTAGCACTTTAATTGATTCATTGGGTGAAACTTCCAAGATGGTGTAGTCAAAGATACTGATCTGTTATATTTCTGCCATGGTTACATAAATATATAAAACATGATCAAGCAGTATATCATGCTTTCATCAGACTGATGAAGAGCGTGTAGCTTGAAACGTCACAGCGGATTTAGCAATTCTGGGGCTCCAAGCTAAGCTCAAGTTTGGGGCCCCTAGCTCCTCCCCACCGACTGTACGATACCTTGTATCACTAAATAACATAATGAAAAAAGTGTCATTTGAGTATGAACCTGACGATGGACATTGCAGTGTAAAAGTGCTGCTTACTTAAAGTTTAATCAGGCAAACAAAACGTAATATCAGCAATCATTCATTCAACCTTTATTTATTTTCTCGGAAATACATTGAGGGCAGAGCCCTCATTTTCAACGATGCCGAGATTACAAAAGGCATAATACAACTTTGCAATAATATTGAAAATAAGAACAGCAGGATAAAACAAGTTATACATTGTGAAAACAAGCAAAGAACAGAGTATGAACAAAGTAATAGAGACATCTTAATAAAAACAATGACACTTTAGAAAAACAAGGCTGGCGAGCATCCACCACATGGCGTAAGACCTGGGGCCTATTTCACGAAAGCAGAATTAGGGGTTAAGCCTGTATTTAACAGCTATCCTGGCTTAATTTATCCAGGATTAGCCATGAATCGGTTTTATGAAAGCTGAATTATCTTGCCACATTAGTTTAACCAGTTAGCCCTGGATAAGTTTATCCATGACTCGGTTTCACGAAAGCAAAGTGAAGCAATCCTACCTTAGTTACCATGGACATTTAGCTGTGAGGTTAGCCTGGTCCGGACCAGGCTAACAGTCAAGCTTTATTAATCCAGTGCCTTGTTGTTCAAGTTTTATGAATTAGCTGTTAGTCCAATGACTCTAATCGTAAACCAATTACTTTTTCCACAGTTAATTCAACACCTATGTTTGTATATGGACTAATTTTAATGACCCTGCATTCAAATAAAATGCAATAAATACAATAAGATATAATCAATGTAATTATATTACTGACATAGTGTGACCATGATTCAGAATAGTTTCACAATGACTCATCTGACATGTCATTGTCACTCTGTTAACACTAGAGTTCATATTGTTGTCATATGTTTGATAATATATTCCAGATTTTGTATAGATTATAAAAAATGGCTGACAGTCACTCCTTCTCAGTCTGGATTGGTGTTGGTGGGATGGAATAAACCAGGCTGTACTGATCAGACTTAAATCTTCTTCTTTTTTCGGTCTAATGTTCCCCCCTGAATCCAGATGCTGGGGTTCAAGTGGTTTTGAATGTAAGCTAATTAACACATAGAAAAACATTAAAGTACTCCTCACTTTGAATAGTGTTCATTATTTTTAATAGGATGAACAGATGTGTTGATTCCACTCATGGAGGATTGAGCAGTCCTTGTACTGAGCAGTACCTCAGCCTGCAAATACAATGGAACAAAAATAAGTTTTAGCATGGATACTGGGTTTAACCACTTCACTACCAATCATTCTAAATACTTTGGAAAAGGTCAATCAGAGACTAGTTGAGACTAGAGGAGGTGTAGATTTCTGAATTTGATTACATTTCCATAATGCAGTATCCATGCAGTATACCATCCATATTGTGTATTAGTTAAGAGTTGGGAGATATAAAATGAGTAAACTTGATAACCTCATCATAGAAGGTGAGGAGAGAGCAATTTACACAGAATGACCTGATTAATCATTCACTCTTTTGTGGAAACACCAGCTATGTGAGACACCACTGAGTGAGCCAACACTCACCTTTGTTATTGTGATTGATTGTGTTAATAACGTTTTCCATGCAAGATACTCATCTTTTCAGATGGGGGGTCCACGACCAAATACATATCAATGTGGGGGTCCTTGGCAAGTGAACGTTTGAGAACTACTGATTTAGAAGGCATGGTCAGTCCTTTTAGGGAAAGACAGTGCCACTCAGTCCAAACATTTCCTTCTGGCGTGGTGGTTTCCTTACTTGAATGACCCTCCTAAAGGCCTCACCGTGGACTTGTTGGGCTTCTTCCTCACGGAAGACAGGCTGGGGGCGCTAACCCATACTGCTCCCGGATGCCGTCTACATTCCGGCTGTCAACTGTCTCTCCAGTGGTCACCAAACTATTCCTGGTTGTCACATAGTCTAATCCCTATGAGCCACTATAAATAGAATAACTAATAAAGAAAAACATGACATGGTTGCACCTGGGACGTATCATCAGTGTTGTAGCCTGGGGTCATCGGGTGTTTCAGGTCTCGCAACATACAACATACAACCCTCACCCAGGTGACCCAGCCAGGTAGCTACGTCCCAGTAGCTACCCACGGTCAGTCCTTTTAGGGAAAGACGGGGCCACTCAGTCCGCTTCTCCGGAACTACTCTGCCGGGACTGCCGTGTTTTTGTGAATGCCACTTTGCTAAATATACCTGGAAAAATAAATGTTGAATCATATTTACACTCCCTGGTAACATAAAATACAAATCAAAATAATAATACTAAATTATCCCTTTAAATGTAGGAAGGTAAGACAAACGTATTCTGTAGTAAAGACAGACAGTCCCCATATATTTCACCGCAGGCTGAAAACCCACCTCTTCAGGAAACACTACCCTTCCTCTTTGCCTGGCCTACTAGTTGTACGAACGCTTGTTTTATTGTTGTATTCTTTTATTGGATCTTGTTTAGTCGATACACTTTATTTGTTTTAGCTCCTGCTCATTTGATTTTGCTATTTTGTCTCATCTGTTTAAGGAAATAGGTAGCTGATATATTGCACTTTTACCTTAGCGCTAGGTATACTCTTGGTTGCTTGTTTTAGAAGAGAATGCACTTAAGACTTCTGGTGATTAGTAATTTTCGTTCCCTACCTATGTTGAATGCACTTAGTGTAAGTCGCTTTGGATAAAAGCGTCTGCTAAATGACTGTAATGTAATGTAATATACATTTTATATTTAACCTATACAAATATGTAGCCTATAAAAATATAGGCTATTCATTTCATATTATGAAATTAATAGCCTATTTGCAGCGCTTAATTTGTACATTATTAGGTGCCGGAGCCCATGACCCCGATAGTTTTTTTTATATACATATTACGGAGCCTATATTTTCATACAATGCATTTCATTGATTTAACAATAGACCCAGATGTCCAAATAACAGCATAAGAGGGGCTACTGTTTCCATATCAAATCGTAGAAACATTTGTTCCTTGGCTTTTCATGTGCCATATATATATATGGCACATGAAAAGCCGGGGAACGTGGAATATAATGTTATAAACCTGAACATGATATGAAAATTGAACGTGGCATAGAACGTTAAAATCCAGATCATGGCACATTTAAAGCTAGCCTTGGAACAAGACTGTCATAGATTTATTTTATCGAGTCAAACGTCAGATAAAATAAACCTATAGATAAAATATATCTATGACAGTCTTCATCCAAGGCTAATATAAAGCCAGGGAACGTGGCATATACTGTAACATTAAAAGTCAGAATGCCTAAACATTACCCAGCTATCCTAGCCAACTCACCTCGACCTTGTATATTCTTTTTCATGGACGCTTGGACTTTACCTTTCATTATACCCCCTGGGAGAACACTTACGTTAATAACTCTATTGGAGTTAAACGCATGAAGACCCTTTTTAACCCTCAATAGATCCTTTCTAAAAAAGGAGGTTATTGTAAAGAGATTCACGGGCTCCAACATGTTTGTTTACAATGAGAAGCGGACGGGGCCTGGTGCCTCTTGGACCCGGACGTGGCGTAGGTCTACAAAATGACGTCAGACTTAACAAGAGAATAGTCATGTGATCAAGATGTATGTGTCCGATTTTTTATATTCCATCCTACTTGGCTAGCATTGGCTTCCAAAGTTTGCAGCATAGGTCCGTTTTGAAAAAAAATCCTCAAATCATGCACGCAGTGTATAATATCCGTGAAATTTTGCACACACATTCCCACTAGGAGGAGGAAGAAATGACACCCTTTTCACATTGCCCTGTTATAGCGCCAACAGCAGGTCGAATTTAGCAAACCACATTTTTGGAACAAAATGCCTCATATCATGAATGCAGTGTCCGATTGCCGTGCAAGGCCCAAGAAGAATTGGCACCCTTTTCACATTGGCCTATTATAGCGCCACCAGGAGGCCATAATAACCTATCTGACCTGGCGGAGACTTGTGCTACGAGGAGCACTTTTTCTAGTTTCCCTTTCTCTTCTGGTCGATTTCCCAATGAATGGATGAGGCATCACACTTTTTAGTCTTGTTTATTTGCACACTAAAATAAACATTATTATCCTACACTAAATTGTAGGATAATAATAAGTAATATAAAATAAAATAAAATAAGTCAAAAATGTAATATGGAGTAGCCTATATATAAATGTTAGAGGTGACTGGTGAGTCACTACAACGCCTCATCTTTCTAATGATTTAACATCATTGTTATTTAAGTACATCAAATGACATGTGAATGTATATGAGGTGAGTCACTATAAAGCCTCATCGCTGTCTTGGGTCATCTTTCCAGTTCATTAACATGCTAAGGTGCAGCTATTGTTATTGAAGTTAATCAAATGGATAGAGGCCAGTCACTAGAAGTTAAAACAAACACAAAATACAACTTGCTTGAATTAAAGAGGCCCATGATCTCAGAGTTTGAACCACCTTGTGCTCTGAACAAAACAAAAGACATATACCTTATTTGTTTTATATTATTGTTCTGGTTCTAATCTTGTTACAGTATCACTGAGAATAAATATGGTGTATGGTTTAATAAGGTGCTTTTCATGATGTTAAGAGTTACTGATTCATGCTGATGTGTAAGCATGACTGGAAGAAGACAATTGCACTAAATAAAAACACTTTATATATAAAATAGCAGGAGACTGTTTTTTAAATTGCAACAAAATAATTGTGTGGAGAGGCTGCCTCAAAGCAAGATGGCTGGTTACAAGTGGTGATTTTAGATGCTTTATTTAGTTACTCTTCTTTAAATCTGCAACCAAAAGGGAAATTGCTGATTGAAAGGGGAGCGTGCTGCAGGTCAGCTAACAACAGGCCCTCTACCACAAGCCAGGCCTTGGTTCCACGCAGAAGTGGATGCCCAGCTACCCAGGGCAGCTATAGACACCATCCAGGCCAGGCCCAGGCCTCTGGAGCAGCTCAGCTAACCAGCCAAGCTACCTCCACTACAGCTACCATCCAGGCCAGGCCTAGACCTTTGGAGAAGCCCAGCTGATCAGCCAAGCTACCTCCACTTCAGCTACCATCCAGACCAGGCCTAGACCTTTGGAGAAGCCCAGCTGATCAGCCAAGCTACCTCCACTACAGCTACCATCCAAACAAGGCCAAGGCCTGTTCAGCAGGAGGTCACCACCAGATAAGCTTTACTTAACTGTTAAGATTGCTTTGCTTTGTGTGGCTTATTTTTAGCCGTAGAGCTGAGTAGGCTGGTTTTGTGGATGTTTAACCCTCTGCTGTTATATAAGTACACTCCATATACAGTAGATCTGCTACTATGACCCTGAAACAACTCCATGTGGAGGTGAATGAATGAAGGAGACTATTAGACTACTCTCAAATACTATTGATCAAATATCTAACCAACAGGAGGTCATGAATAGCTTGGTGTTCACTCTCCATTCCGACATCTCACCACTCCGACTAGTGGCTTCCGCGTGCGGTTAGGGTTAGGGTTAGGGTTAGGTATAGGGTTCGTCAACGTCGGAAAGGCGACATGTCGGAAAGGAGAAATGCACCCGGGTTAGGGTTAGGTATAGGTTCGTCAACGTCGGAAAGGCGACATGTCGGAAAGGAGAAATGCACCCGAATAGCTTGGTTAAAGAGATGGCAAAACGCTGAACAAAATGACAGGATTAACACACTGGAAAATAGGGTTGATGAGCTAGAGCAGTACTGGAGACTGAATGATATTATTGTCTCAGGACTGAACACTAAACCAAAGACCTCTATGCCAAGGCTGCTGCCCTGCTCAAAAAGAAAGGCAGGATCCAGGGAACCTGGACTGCAAATTGTAAAGTATTTATTGAATTGAATGGCCAGTCCCCAGAGCAAGCCACGGCTGTAGTAGTCCTGGAAGCTGGATGAACTGAGAAAGTTTGAGCAAGGGAATACTTACATGTCCTGGTTTTAATTGATACATCACTTTTATACCCTTTCATGGACTCCAGCTCTCACTGTTGTCACTGCCATGATATCCTCTCTAACTCAACTGTTTGTTGTACTTGCTGTACAAAGGTTTACCATCTGAGATGCACACCTTATTTATGAATATGAAATGAATGAATGGAGCTCTTGGACTTGTTCTGAGTGTGTCTCTATATTCCCATATCATGATATTGATGACGATGGCATGGTTGAGGATATACAATGCAAGTTTAGGTTAACGACTGACTCCAATCTTATGCATTTTAATCCTTTTGATTTGAGCCTACGTAGTGACTCTAAATGTACATTACGGTCATTTATCAGACGCTGTTATCCACAGAGACTTACAATAAGTGCATTCAACATAGGTAGGGAACAAAACTACTAAAACAAGCAACTAAGAGTATACCTAGCGCTAAAGTAAAAGTGCAATATATCAGCTCCCTACTTTCATAAACAGATTCAAATGAGTAAGAGCTAAACAAATAAGAGTATCGAATAAACAAGATCCAATAAAATAAAACAAGAGTTTGTACAACTAGTTAACAACAATGGAGTTCATCCAGGAGATTGAATAACACACTGTATGGGGTCTCTACTAGTCATCAAACTACCAATATAGACTGAAGTAATTAAAGCAGGTCATGTTTGGAATTGTAAACAGCTGAAATCAATACTATATCAGTATTCTGATATTAACCCGCAGGCTGCAGTAAGTGAAGTTGGGGGCCGCATGTGGCCCCCGGGCCGCCAGTTGTCCATGTATGCTTTACAGCAGGGGTACTCAACAGGCGGACCGCAGTCCATGACCGGACCGCGGGACCACTCTCCGCGGACCCTGGGCAAATTATATGTATATTTTTAAGAGATATTTATTTTTGGGGGATTCTTGGAGGGGGTGTGAAAAAGTACTTGATTTGTTTTCATGTTTATTTTCTCTGCACCAGGCACGGAAATCCCGGGTGGTACGGGGGACATTTTTCTCCCCCTAGCTTCAGATTTGACGCTCCCCAAGTAATTTAGAATAATACAAATAAATGTTAAAATATTCAAAAATACTTATTTAATAGAACCTGAACCCACTTATGCATCGTAAGTAATTAATAATGAAGAATTAACATAACACAGTGTCATATTAGCTAGATTAGAGGCACAAACTGTAAGATGCCAAATGCGGCAAATAAATGGGTATCGGGTACTGGTACCCCAAATACAAGCATAACTGCATAAGACATTCAAATATCCTTTAAAAAAAATGTGTTTTTTACAATTTTCTTATTGTCACACAAATAATCATGCATTTTCATACCTACAACTGAAGAGGTCAAGCCTTTAATTTTATTACAAAATTACAAGTTATTTCAAATACAATCTTTTTTTTTCATGAGCCATACCATGCAATATTACAAATATGAGCTCTATAAAACAGTGTTGTGGATTTATCACTTGGATATTATCTCAATGTGTCATTCATTGGATGCTGCATCTGTCAATCACTTTTCACTATAGCTTTCTGTACAACATTGATGAAACTGTGATAAAATGGCAACAAGAGAAATCAAAAAGTCAACCAAAGAACAAATTTTTTGTACAGGATTTCCTCTCTAGTCAGTAAGAATACTTTGAGGACTCTAACAGGAGCACTCATCCAAGGTCACTTCGACTATGCATGCACCTCATGGTACTACAACACCACTAAGGCCTTAAAAACAAGGATCCAGACATCCCAAAACAAACTGGTAGGGCTACTTCTTGGCCTTACACCTACAACCCATCTAACCCCTGCTCACTTTGCTAGGGTGGGATGGCTCAGGGTTGAGGAGAGAGTGCAGCAACTTTCAATGGGCCTGGTCTACAAGATACACCACAACGTTAAGATACCCATGTACCTGTCAAAGTACTTCAAAAACTTAAAATGAACTCCACAATCACAACACCAGAGGTAGCTCCACTGATCATGTCCAACCCAGATGTGGCACAAACACAGGGTTGAATTTGTTCACCTGCTACAGTATGCCACAAAAATGTGTAAAATGTGGTGTTGTGATACCATGAGGAGCATGCATAGTCAAAATGACCTTGGATGAGGGCCCCTGTTAGAACCCTCAAGGTATTCTTACTGACTAGAGGAAATCCTATACAAAAAACGTGTTCTTTGATTGACCTTTTTGATGACATCTTCCAACTAAGGAGCATCTCGAAAATTGGGTCATTCATTTCATTTTCTGATGCACAAACTCTCATTCATGCCTTTGTCACTAATCACCTGGACTATTGTAACTCCCTTTTTTCTAACTCCGTTTTTCACACACACGCACGCACGCGCGCGCGCGCGCGCACGCACGCACGCACGCACGCACGCACGCACGCACACACACACACACACACACACACACACACACACACACACACACACACACACACACACACACACACACACACAGAACAATCATCATGTCAAAACTTTAAACTCACCAATAACAACAGCTAAAACGGTGAAGATCACAGAAGCATTGTTCTTGAAGCATCCCTGTACATCATCTTTAGTGATTCTCTCCACTCTCTTCTTGGCCTTTAGTGAGCGGAATTGGATGCCATCCCGGATCTGACGGAGGTTACTGCAGGGCCGCTGCGGGTTCTCCCCTTTACTTTGAGTCATGGCTGCTGCTGGGGCAGGTAGACCAGGATGCTTTTAATACAGGTTCTCCTTCACTTCCTTTTTTCCGGTCTCCCTCAAAAAACTATCAACCGCCTTCAACTGGTCCAAAATACTGCAGCTAGGGTTCTTACTAGAACCAGAACATTTGACCATATCACCCCTGTTCTGGCCTCACTACACTGGCTACCTGTGGTTTTAAGAATTGATTTTAAAATATTATTGTTTGTTTTGAAACGGCCTTGCACCTGCCTATATCTCAGACCTGTTGTCCCCTTACATCCCTTCCCGCAACCTTAGATCATCAGACCAGCTGTTGCTCGAGGTCCAAACATCTAGTCTGGTTACAGAAGGGGATGGACAGAGCATTTGCTGTTAGGGCTCCACTTTTATGGAATGATCTTCCTCTGGAAGTTAGACTCTATGTTAGACTCTGGAAGCTATCTCACTGGCCATTTTTAAAACTCATCTAAAGACCCACTGTTTTAGAATGGCTTTTAACTATAGCACTATACCCATCTGAGGACTCCATTGTATGGTCTCTATTGTTGTTTTCTGTCTTTTGCTGTTGGTATTTGTTTTAATTTAACTGTGTATGTGTCTTGTTTTTCAGTTTTTTGTTTTGCTTTCCCCACACTGTCTGTTGTGGGTTGTGTTGTGAAGCACTTTGTAAACTTGTTTTTAAAAGGTGCTATACAAATAAAGAGTATTATTATTATTATTATTATTATTATTATTATTATTATTATTATTCATTGTGTACAGTATGCTCCATATATGGAACCAATGTCAATACAAGTTGAAGTTAGACGTCCTTGTTTTTTTTTGTTGCTATTTTTAAAAGATGTTTTAGCTGACCTTATATCAGAAGAAGGCATATATGCACCATGCTTGGTGTAATATTTGGTTTTAATATTTTTTTAAACCATTTTATTTTATTTATGTGTACCTTGTTGTCATGTCTGTAAAATCATTGTTGTAAATGACTGGAGGAGACAAAGAGATTGACAGTATTAAGGTGCTTTATTTAACCCATTCAATCAGGGAACACATCTACACAGATGTGTTCTAAATCCTAACAGTTTTCTGAAAACCGTATGTTTCTGTAATATCACTGGTTCTCAAACCTTTTCATGTCAAGAACCCCCAAAAATACATGTATGTGGTCGTGGACCCCCATCTCCAAATATGTTGATCCAGGAAAACACCCCACTACCCCAGAAACAAAGATTTGAGTTACAAATGTTTGCTTTCAAAAACTATACATTCAAAGATTTTCATGATTTTTCTAAAAATAGCAGATCTACAAGCTCATAGCGCTATGAGCTTGTAGATCTGCTATTTTTGAATAGCCAAAGTATAAAGTAATGGTTAAAGTAGTTACACAAATGCGTTCCCGGTCTTAATGGGTTAGAGCAGTGTAGCTACCGTCATTTTTTAAGCCTGCTTTTCACCTTCTATGATTGATTGTATGTTTTGTTTTGTTTTTACCTATGAAGCACTCTGAGATTCCCTGTGAATAAAAACTGCAATTAAAATAAAATATGATATATTAGTATCATTGACTCCTAGTGAATTTTACCATGAAACTTAAAATATGCAAAAAATGTACTAATTCCAAATGAATGGAATGAAGAAGGTATAATCCTGAACCTTGATTATGTCAATGGTTGATTGTGTTATTCCTGTTATCTGCCTTCTCTCTGTGGTGCAGATTGTTTAATCAGGTCACATGATCACTTCACTTATAATCAATGGCCTTCTCTTCATGTAAAAAAGTAGAGATAGATCTCTGACTCCTCCCATTGAAGGAATTGCAGTCTGAAATATATAAAATGACAGGGAGACACCACAGTAGTGTCAGTGAGCTGGTCCTTGTTGGTGAAACTTCATAGCCTGTCTTTATACTTCCTCTGTCTCTCAAGACCTCCATCAGGATTTCAACATTGAAGCAGGTAAGATACTGAGACCTCTTGTTTTTTAGTGACATGTAGATGGGAAAGTGTGACCTAACCTTTGACACTTCCTATGAAACCCATGTCTATAATGCCTTCAACAGTATTGTTTAAGTATGCCTTAAACAATAACTATATCTGTCTAAATATATACATTATGATCTGCTTATAACATTGCATGAGGACTCATAATGCGTTCTAGCAATAAACGTGACACGTTATAAAATAATATCATGTAGACTTAGAATTTCAAATATCATAATACTTTTTATTACACGGCTTGGTTGAATGCTCGATTCTGATTGGTCAGTCATCGGTCATTATTTCTGGATAATGACCGATGAGCTCTATAACGGACCGCTGTGTAATCAGAGACTCAGAACACCTGCTCATGTCAACCTGTGCTGCTTGGTTTTATGCTTTATCCAACATGACAGCCATGTAAACAAACAAACAATGTCATTTACAACTAAACGTTGCTCTCAAGAATGTTTTTGAAAACATTTGAAGTGAGAAATAGACGATGCAATAACCGAGAAGTCATTCTATTTGATCCACTGCGCTTCCTTGTTTATCGTGGCACAACAACGGGGGAATACCAAAACGCTCGCCCCAAAACACAGTCGCCCCGGGGCAAATCCGGCGGTATTACAGGCAAATCGGCAGTAAATAGAATGGGGGGCGAGTGTGTTTTGGGGCGAGTTTTTTTCCATTTCGTCATTTGTTTTTGCGAGGCGAACTTGTCCGCCCAGCCCAATACTTATGGAATACTTTCATTGCCGTAAGCAAGGAAATACTTCGTTTTGTTGTTACTTTTGGGTAAATGTATTTATGTATTTATTAAGTAGCCGTGTAATAAGCGGGATAATGCATGGGGAGGTAGTCATTATTGAAATTTAAAGCCCGACAGGGCGATTAACCACCGAGGCGCAGCCGAGGTGGTTAATCGCCCTGAAGGGCTTTAAATTTCAATAATGACTACCTCCCCATGCATTATCCCTTGCATGATTACTGGTGGCCAGGATTATAGTGTATTATAATGGTCATATCTGTAATCCATTATAATAATTTCACAATGAATTATATTCATTGTTATGATGCATTTTAGTGTGATTATATGTCACTATAATGGTCATTTGGTGTTTAAGTAAAGTAAAGAAACATTTAATATAATATTATGCACCAAAGGTTCCTGCCTGCAGCTTCAGGAATTATTTCACTTAAAGCACACATTGACTACATAGTGACTTGTAATCACACTATAAAGTGAAATACTTTATAACATTATAATGTATTAACTATGGAAATTATAATATATCCTTACCAAAAATGTCCGCAGGCATATTGCAATAATATCATGTATGATATTACTGAGTGCTAATATATATTAGTCTTATAAGCAGAATATGTATGTTTATAATGCATTACAACTGTGTGGTACAAATAAGCCTGCTGGCTTCTTCCTTTTCTTACACAATAACTTGTTTTATTTGAATGTATTGTTAATTTGTTTGTGTTTTGTATTACAATGTGCTAATAAACTAAACTAAACTATATCCACTGATAGGTTCTCGCTCGTCATAGAACAACCAAAGCCATCAGGAGGATTGTCTCGTCATCAGGTCTCCTTTTCTTGTGAGGTGAGTGATCTGTTTATAACTAAAGTTTTCAAATAATTGTAGTGAAGTAAAAGTACAATATTTGCCTCTGAGATGTACTGGAGTAGAAGTAAAAGTATTGATCATTTGAAATACAGCATTAAAGTAAAACATACCTCAGAATTGTACTTAAGTACAGTACTTGAGTAAATGTACTAAGTTACTTTACACCACTGTGTTTACTTTTGGATTAAAATCATCTTTGAAACCAAGAACCTATCATCAGTCTATCATCAGTCTTATGACACATATTATAGACACAAATGAATCTGATGATTCAATCAGTTTACAATAACATCCTCGTCCATGACAATGACAGGAACACAACTCGTGATCAAAGGATCCAGTTTGTTTGATTGGCTTTGTTGAGGCTGTTCAATGCTATCAGGAACACTTCTCTACCTGTGTGTCTCCTCCCAGCTGGTCTCTGTATATAAGCAGGATATAAAACACATGTTATGTCAGTATATAGTAACCGCTCCCAGCTGACACTGTGTGACTGACTGCAACTGTAAGACATTCAACAATTAGCCTACATTTAAATTAAATTCCATTCAAACAGATTGACATTTCTACAGACGAGGATTCATTATGACTTGTGACAGGTAAGGACTGTAGACACGATCATATTGAATTGAACTGAAGTGAAGTGAATTGAAGTGATGGAAGTACTCACATGTTTTACTTAAGTAAAAGTATCAATACCCTTTTGTAGAAATAGTCTTGTTACAATTTTGATAATCAACATTTACCTGAGTAAAAGTATTAGCATCAAAATATACTTAAAGTACCAAATGTAAAAGTACTCATTATGCAGAGGGTCCCATTTCACAAGTTTTCAAATGTATAAAATTACTTTGAAAATAGTAGATCTACAAGCTCAAAACACATCGCAAAGCAAAATGTTGTGAGCTTGTAGATTTGATATATTCAAATTGACAACGTATACAGTACAGTTCTGAAGAGGTTTTGTAATAATAATATAAATCATAAAAGTAATTAGTAACTTTTAAAAAAATCAAATAATTATAGTGGAGTATAGGTACAATATTTGCCTCCATGAGCTAATGAATATTGCAGTTTTATGAAAATTATTCTTCTGCCCCTAATTATATAGTAAATGCAGTGTCATATTTGTGTAGTGGGTGATGATATGCTACTTAAGAGTCATGTATTTTTTTATATGCCCCTGACACAAATAAAACTAATGATCGGAAGTAAACTAAAGGTGAAGAAAGGGAGTGGATAATCATTCACATTAGAAAACAATGGACTTTGTTTCACTGCTGCCTTTGTTCACATTCAGGAGTGTGTTAACATGATGACTGAGTGATAAGTCACTTGAATAATCTATTAACAAACATGTCCACAGTTGTTCAAAACGTTGCATTACAGAGTTGCCTCAGAAGCTGGCAGACAACCTTTCGTGTGGTCACAGTGTACTTTCCTAGTGATAAGAGAGTTGTTTTTGATTTATAGACCAACACTTTCCAACTGAGAGAGAGAGAGAGAGAGAGAGAGAGAGAGAGAGAGAGAGAGAGAGAGAGAGAGAGAGAGAGAGAGAGAGAGAGAGAGAGAGAGAGAGAGAGAGAGACCGTTTAACTGTACTGCTAACAGAAAACTGGATGTGATACACATATAGAAGTTGCTAGTATTTACGTGTGTTGTGAGAAGTTTTTTTGACACTCAGAATGAAGGCTGAAGTCTGTGTTGATATTCTGTATGTCTGCTGCTCTGTCTCAAGGCATGGACATCATGGAGCTCAGAGACATGGTGGTGGAGATGAGGGTGGAGTTGAGAAACACTAACGTTGAACTGCAGCTCCAGAAAGATAAAACGGCTGATTTGGAGAGAGATAATGCAGGTAAAGTAAATATGGATCATCGCATTTGCCAAAAAATAGCTGATCTATAGAAGTTGCTAGTGTAGTGGAACGCAGTGAGCTGGGATTGAACCCGAGGCTCCCACTCGCCAGTCCGACGTGTTACCAGTCATACCAATAGGGCTGAGCCCGATTGTCAGGTCTGTTGCACGCCGGTTCTGGCTAATTTGACTGTGGGGGCTACACTAGTATTTACATACGTTGTGAGAAGGACCAGCTGGGTTTTTTTGTTTAGTTTTTTGAAAAGGTCATAAACTCAGAATGAAGGCTGAAGTCTGTGTTGATATTCTGTCTGTCTGCTGCTCTGTCTCAAGGCAAGGACATCATGTGGTCTGAACTGAAGGAAATCAGAGACAAAATGGCTGGTTTGGAGAGAGATAATGCAGGTAAAGTAAATATGGATCATGCTTAGTTCTGGTCCATAGCGTTAGGACTTCTCCTTAACACTATGGGACTGTACGTATATTTTCCCTCATGTGAACGGGAGCACGATGTCTACACTTAAGTAAAAAACTTACAGAAACAAATGTGTTTTTTAGGTGTTGAAAGCCTACCCTCCGCGGTGGGAAGTCTCTCAGACACCCACCTTTTATGTAAAATCCACTTTTTGGCCAGGACATAAAATATTCCAATGGACAGATAAATGTTTTAGTCACTCCAGTACCGCAAACACATCTGGTCCATAGTGTTTTCATACTGAGTGAACGTGTAATTGTTATTATTTTTTACTGAAGTGTAGACATCACATCGTTTACTCATTCAAATGAGGAAAATACACGCTACAGTCACATAGTGTTAAGCAGGACTCCTGATGCTACGGACCAGAGCTAGATCATACTATGCTGATTACATCAATCAAAGTCAAATGAATTTAGTGACTATTTTTTCACCTTTGTCAATCCGTACTGGTTTCAGTCCTAAATTAAAGTGATCTTTATCCCTACTGGTTTCAGTTCTAACTACCAAACTGGCAGCCATGGAGAAGACTGTGATGCCATTAACACACAAACTGGCAGCCATGGAGAAGATGGTGGAGGATATGATGCCACTAACCGCCAAACTGAAAGCCATGAAGAAGACTGTGAAGCCACTAACGTCCAAACTGGCAGACATTGAGAAGACTGTGGAGCCACTAACAACCAAACTGGCAGACATGGAGAAGACGATTACAGGTGAGTTCATTGAAGAGCTTGTTATGAAACCATGATGATGTATTGTTGATGTTTAACCACTTGAACCCCAGCATTCATATTCTGGAGGGAAGGGGGCATTTGCCAAAAAAAAAAAATGATATCCACACTGTGTGTGAGCACTATGGACATGATATCCACACTGTGTGTGTGTGTGTGTGTGTGTGTGTGTGTGTGTGTGTGTGTGTGTGTGTGTGTGTGTGTGTGTGTGTGTGTGTGTGTGTGTGTGTGTGTGTGTGTGAGAGCACTATGGACATGATATCCACACTGTGTGTGAGCACTATGGACATGATATCCACACTGTGTGTGAGCACTATGGACATGATATCCACACTGTGTGTGAGCACTATGGACATGATATCCACACTGTGTGTGAGCACTATGGACATGATATCCACACTGTGTGTGAGCACTATGGACATGATATCCACACTGTGTGTGAACACTATGGACATGATATCCACACTGTGTGTGAGCACTATGGACATGATATCCACACTGTGTGTGAGCACTATGGACATGATATCCACACTGTGTGTGAGTACTATGGACATGATATCCACACTGTGTGTGAGCACTATGGACATGATATCCACACTGTGTGTGAGTACTATGGACATGATATCCACACTGTGTGTGAGCACTATGGACATGATATCCACACTGTGTGTGAGCACTATGGACATGATATCCAAAGCACTCCTCAGCTCAAAAGGCGTTCTCTGTGGACACGGCCCTTTAGGCTACACATTTTCACTTGCATATAAGATATCTCAAAATCACTATTGTTATTAATGTTTACAAATAAATGTCACTGTCTTTTCATTCTGTACTTACAGAGACGCCAAACGTTGCTTTCTGTGCAACTTTGGGAAGCAGCATAGAACCCTTCAAAACCGAAACTCCTTTGATCTACAAAACAGTGATCACTAACATCAAAAACAACGGCCAGGGCTACAGCCCAGGTACAGGTATGAGGAGCTGGGGGGGGGTGGGGGGGGTCTCTCTCTCATCCAGTGTCAACTTTGACAGTCAATTTTGATTAAGTTTTAGTCTTTTGAATAAAATTCCATTTAGTTTTAGTTATATTTTAGTCATCTGAAATATTTGACTTTCAGTCTAGTTTTATTTATCTATTTGTTTTACAATGTTTTATTGATTTTATAACATAAAAGTGCATGGACAAAACAGACAACCAAACAGACTAACTAAATAACAAATAAAAGAGGGGGGGGGTCTAGTTTTAGTTGACTAAATATCAATAGATTTTAGTCGCAGCAGATATACAAGCTCGCGATGCAACACGCTGTGAGCTTGTAGATCTGCTATTTTCACTAGTTGTTTGGGTCCCGGCCGGGGAGACATAAAATGTCTCTTTTGGGTCTCGAACTAAAAGGTTTGTGAACCGCTGGTCTATAGTGTCACTGTATAAACAAGTGTTCCTCTTCTGACGCAGGTGAGTTCACAGCACCAGTCAAGGGAGTCTACTACTTCAGATACACTGCGTGCCACGGTACCAAAGGAGATTGGGTGGGAGTAAACCTCTACCACGATGACCAGAAGATCCTGTGGAATGGAGAGATATCTGTTGGCGATACCTACATATCAAACGCAGTGATTCTACTGCTGGAGAAGGGGAGTGTCATCTCCATGCGTATCCCTGCAGGCTGGGCACTTTTTGATAATGGATTCAATCACAACACTTTCAGTGGTTTTCTGCTCTTCTCCATGAAGGAATAGCAGCCTTTCTGTCCGCTTTGAAATGAATGGCTCAAATAATGATATGACTACTGAAGGCCTGGTTACAGTTAAGTAAAAGATACACAGACAAACAGACACATGACATACTGTATGTCTGTGTACTGGTATAGTACATTTAAAACATCACTTTTTGAACAGTCGTACATTGTAATAATAAATAGAACCACTGGTATATCAAGGGTGCAAAAAGTATTTATTCAACGACCCATAATTATTTACCTGCTGGTCATGATGACAAAAGCCTTGATAATTCATTGACAATATATTTGTTAAATAAGCTAAAGTAAGCCATAACGAGACACAAATATATATGTATTTAAGTTAGAATATGGAGATAAGAGGTTTGTGGCCGACATGTTTTGGTGAAATGAGGACTGGCCACTGCAGAGACACTTTAGCTCCACTAGCAAAGACTGAAAAGGCTGAGAAACACCACTAGGTGTCAGTGTTTGACCATTTAATATTGTACACTGCAGCTTTGATCACCCTGCTGTTACCTATCATACTGTTGATGTTATTTTGTCTCGTTTTAATGCTTGCCTTTGCATTTATTGTCTCCGCCAGGCCGAAGGCATGGCGAGAGAGTATGTTTTACCCTCCGTCCGTCCGTCCGTCCGTGTGTGTGTGTGTGTGTGTGTCCGTCCTTCTGTCTGTTAACAGCTAATCTCCGCCACCGTTGCCCCGGTCGCTGTGAAACTGCACACACACACTCCCTGGATGCCACAGCAGAACCTCTGCCCCACATTTTTCACATGGGCCTGTTATAGCGCCACCAGGAGGCCGATTTGTGCAAAACACATTTTTGGATATTACTCCTACAGATTTTATCCAAATATCACGCAAATCGGTACACATTATCTCTATAGTCATGTGATCAAGGCGGATCTGTCCGATATTTCATATTCCATCCTGATTGGCTAAGGTTGGCTTCCAAAGTTAGCAGGATTGGTCCGTTTTGAACAAAATGTCTCAAATCATGAACGCAGCGTGTGATTTCCGTGAAAATTTGCACGCACATTCCCACTAAGCCAAGGAAGAAATGCCCCCCTTTTCACATTGGCCTGTTATAGCGCCACCAGCAGGTCTAATTTAGCAAAACACATGTTTGCAACAAAATGCCTCAAATCATGAATGCACGCTCATTCCCGGCCGAGGAAGAAATGCCACCCTTTTCACATTGGCCTATTATAGCGCCACCAGGAGGCCACAATAACGACGTGACCTGGCGGAGACCTGTGCTCCGAGGAGCACTTTTTCTAGTTTAGCTTTTATTTTGCTTCTTAATAATTGTATTAGTGCTTCATTTTAAAATAGCAAATAAAATAATGTCAGAATAAGAACATAACTATGTTGGAAAACAGAAACATAACTAACTGATCTTTTGTGATGTATTGAACTTGTATGACGCACACTGCTGAAGAGTTGATAAAGTTGTTGTTTGTTTTTTGTTCTCTGAGCAAAATAAAGATTTATTAATCTTCATCATAGTGGATCAAGTGTTAATTAAAGCTATGATGGATGGATGGATGGAGACAGACAGACCCTTTTCAGGAATGGAGCCATCGCTCCTTAAGTAAATGTACTTAAGTAAATGTACTTAGTTACTTTCCACCACTGCCTGTATTGAAAATCAAAGAATCAAAAATAATTACAGTAACATGCAGAAAGAGAGAGATGGAAGCTTCATTTTGGGGAATAAACCAGGAGGAGGGTGAAAACACAATGGTTGAAGAAAGATTCTATTTGTTGTTTGTCTTATACAGCAGAGTCATGGGTTTGGTTCCAACATTGTAGCAGCAATAACAGTAACAAAGAAAGTATACAGAATAGCAACAGCAGTAACGAAACAAAAATGCTAAATATGTATTAGTTATAAGGGGAGGGGACTATGTGCATAACAGAGTTGAAAAGATTATTGTTCAGAGTATCATCCAGACAAAACCAATCCCTCAGTTATGACACCAGCTCTGTGGTGCATGCAGCACCTGGTGGAGCCACCAGAGGCGCTCCAGTCACAGTTATTGAAGCATTTTATGCAACCAGATTGTATCCATTCATTAAAGGATGTTGCATTGTGTTATCAATGAGAGTGGTTTTAATGCTATCTTCTGGCTTTGATGTCTGATTTTTAAACACTGCAGGAGTTAAGAAGGTGTGGATGTTAAAACCTTCCCCATATTTCTTTAACATTACGGCCAGTTGTGTTGAAAGTTGTGAAGTTATTGAAATAACTTTGTTTTATGTCTTTGTGAAATGGTATAGCCTACTAAACCAATGGTTCTCAAAGTGCGGTCTGGGGCCCACCAGGGGTTCTTGAGAGGGTTCCAGGGGTCCCTAGCAAAATGTGTTTTAGGCTATAGCTTCAAAATAAGTTCAAACAATATGATAGATAGATAGATAGATACATAGATACATAGATAGATAGACAGACAGACAGACAGACAGACAGACAGACAGACAGACAGACAGACATATAGAAAACATCTTGATATCTTATATACAGTATCAATATCAAAATATTTTTGAAACATTTTAACAACACCAATCTTCAGATGGGGGTCCGCGGCCAAATACATCTTCATTTGGGGGTCCTTTCTTGAACAAGTTTGAAAACCACCGTACCAAACCCACCGAGAACATGTGTTGTCTGCTTTCCTGTCTGTATGTGGGACAAACAAACTCCATAAAGAAATGAGACGGAACCAATCATTCCATCAACTCCGCCTCACCACCGATTGGTTCTCCAATCTCCAGTCAGCCAATCATCACCTACCACCTGCAATAAATTCACCTGTTCACCTGAAATCAGTCTTTTTTTCCCTTTTTGACGTGTCCTGAGAGAATTAACTGTAAATATATATTTTTCGGGGGTGCAGGGCCGGTTCTGGGCTGATCAGCGTTTTGCGCGCGTGCGGGGGACCCATTGCGCTGCTTCGCGCGCAAACATTTTCGGTTTCTGGGCGGATTTTGATACCTTTTTTCTGTTTTTTCAGGGTTAGGGTTAGGTTAGCGTTATGTTATTTAACCCTTATTTTTGCCTGATTTTACCGATTTATTATCAAAACATTTAAATTTAATTAAAATATATATATATATTTTTTCCCCCTACTTTTTTTTGCCGCCTCTGTCGCCTGTATGGACGCGCCGGCCCTGCGGGGGTGTAAAACAAAGAACAAAATTAAAGGTATAGCTCTTTATTGTGTTAGTAATCATTGCTACAGCGTGTTTGTTCAGTAACAGGAGTCTCCCCGTGTCTCCTGCTCTTAATTAAACATACAATACATTTCCAGGGGGTTGTCAATTCCATCCATTCAGGAGAGAGTACACATTCATCAGCTTCAATTTCAGTGTTCCAATTTTGTGTCCTATTTTTGTTTTGTTTTGTTTCATCACGTATTCACGTATTCATCCTGTATCCTGTATGAGTTGTTTCTCTTGATTCGATGAAATTCGTATCCCGACCTGAAAATGTCTTTTCTGTTTACTAAGAATATGGAGAGACGAGAAACCCCTGTTGCTGAACACTACGGGAATATGGAGCTTATTTAACACTTATTTGAACAGAAATATATATAATTTAAACCCCCTTTAAAAGGGGTGTTGTGAGCTTCTATGATATTTTTGCTATTTCTGACGAAAAAAATGACACGCCCAAAACAGGGAGGCCAGTTTTAAAGTGATTAATCAATGTATGATTGCAGAAAGAAAACAAGTGTCTATGAGTGCTGATCTAAAATATGATTAATCTGCAATGAAACATTGAGAGGTGAAGGAAATTAATATAAGAATAAAAGACCTGCATTTTGAGGGAAAACCGAAAGCTAGGGGGTGGTATTGCCCATGCCCTGAAACCCCAAATAACACCCCAACCTTCCAACAAGTTCCCAAGAGAGAGACTTTGAGAAGAATCACAGAAGAGGCAGAGGGACCCCCCCTCCTTCCGGGGGGGGCAGACATGCAATGATATCCAAATACAAAAGAACAAAACTATTATATGTTGACTCTGGTAAAAATATATAGGGATTTGTCCAGCCTGGTATTGTGCTCTCTCTCTCTGTGTGTGTGTGTGTGTGTGTGTGTGTGTGTGTGTGTGTGTGTGTGTGTGTGTGTGTGTGTGTGTGTGTGTGTGTGTGTGTGTGTGTGTGTGTGTGTGTGTGTGTGTGTGTGTGTGTGTGTGTGTGTGTGTGAGAGGCCCAGTGTAATGTGAGATGAGTGTGTGAACTCTCTTAAGGCCGATGCAGTCATTTCCTCAGCGACTGAAAGTCAACATTCTCACTTTCTGGAGGGAAGTGACTCAACCTCTCTCTCTCTCTCTCTCTCTCTCTCTCTCTCTCTCTCTCTCTCTCTCTCTCCTGTCTCTCTCTCTCTCTGTCTCCCTCTCTCTCTGTCTCTGTCTCTCTCTCTGTGTCTGTCTCCCTCTCTCTCTCTCTCTCTCTCTCTCTCTCCCCTCTCTCTCTCTCTCTCTCTCTCTCTCTCTCTCTCTCTCTCTCCGTAGCAAATATCAAAATGTAGAAATGTACTCTGTTAGAAGTAAAAGTCCCTTTTTCAAAATGAAAGAAAAAGAAAAGGAAAGTGGTATCAAAATATACTTGAAGTAATTATGGGTTATGTTTTATCAATCTGGGAACCCATTACGTTTAAAGAGAAAAACAGGCCTATAGGCTCTATCTATACTTTTTTCAGTTTTAAAAGAAGTTTTCTAGGCATTCATTCCAGCCGATATACTCAATAGCTGCCAGTGACACAAAGTTGGCACAAAAAAAGGCTAAGAGTCACACTCATTCTTGTTAGATTACTGGAACATTGAATAAAGATACATAACTTCAACATTACTGTGGACAGTGGAGGAAAAAGTACTCAAATTCTTTACTTAAGTAAAAAATACCAATACTGCAATATGGAAATACTCTGTTACAAGTAAAAGTCCAGTATTCAAAATCAATTGAGTAAAAGTACAAAAGTATTGGCATCAAAATGTACTTAAAGTACCAAAAGTAAAAGTACTAATGTTTGAAAATAGCTGATCTACAAGCTCACAACGCGTCGCAACGCGTTGTGAGCTTGTAGATCAGCTATTTTCAAATAGCCTAGGTATAAAATAGGGCCAAAGTGGTTAATGTATGTTTTATAATGTAATAATGTATATCTGCAAAGTAATTAATAACTAAAGTTTTCAAATAATTGTAGTGGAGTAAAAGTACAATATTTGCCTCTGAGATGTAGTGGAGTAGAAGTAAAAGTATTGGAAGTAAATGTACTTAGTTACTTTCCACCACTGACTGTTATAATAAGCCAGCAGTGGTTCCCAAACCCCTAGAAGAGAAGATGTGTGTAAAACTATTCTAATGCATTTTCAAGACTTCAAAAATAGCAGATGTACAATTTTTGAATAGGCTAAGTGTAACATAATGGATAAAGCGGTTCAAATGTGATGCTGGATTTTCTTTTGCTGGGGACCCTCTGGTACCCCTCCTCCAAGGACCCCTGGGGGTCCCCGGACCCCACTTTGAGAACCACTGCTATATAAGCTATGTTGATGACCAATGCCTTATATGACTTCATGTAAGAGCCAATGTTTGCAAATTCATAAAAGTAACATATTTTATCACATAAAATACAATGGCTTATATATTATTTCCATGCACAAAAATGTTATCTGTCTGTCTGTCTGTCTGTCTGTCTGTCTGTCTGTCTGTATGTCTGTCTGTCTGTCTGTCTGTCTCTCTCTCTCACACCTTCCCTCTGCATTTCATCATGTGTGTGTCATACTGCAATAAGAGGCTCCTGACAGAACTACTTACTGCCTGTCAGAGAGAGAGAGAGAGAGAGAGAGAGAGAGAGAGAGAGAGAGAGAGAGAGAGAGATCTTGAAAAGACAGACAGACAGACAGACAGACAGACAGACACACACACACACACGCACACACGCACACATCGTTGTTCGAGCGACAGCACAGCTGTGTGCGCGCGGTTCTGAATGGGTGGGTTCGGTTCTGGCTATGATGCGGGGGGGGGGGGGGGGGGGCGGGGGGGGGGGGGCATAGGGGGCGGGGCTGTAGGGGGTGTGAACTGTGAAGGAGAGTCAACAACCAAACCTCCTCTCTCTCTTCCAGCTCCTCACTTCACTTCACCGCCTGCCCTGTTGGCCCAGTGCCAGGTCCCTCCTCCTCCTCCTCCTCCTCTTTCCTAAAGCCAGATATACGCAGATTACGCACTCACTCCTCCAGCCGTGGTTCACACGACGGTCGTCTGTCACGACCGTCATGGATGAACTTCAACGTAGTGTTTGCACTTTCTCCCTTTTTGTCCCGTACATCTACATAAACGTTCATATTTCAAATATAAAGTGCTGACCTCATGGCCACGGATGTTACGATTATGTACGGGCCCTCAAACGTACTCGTATTCTCCGTATTGTTCAATAAAAAGCTCATTAATCCGATTGATGGCCATTTTCTCATAGAGTTATAATGTATCAGAGTGCAGTACCTGGCCTAACCCATAGGGTCGCGTTGTTGGAAGTTGAAGAAAATATGGAAAATATGGCCATGGATCCGATAAAAAGGCTTTTTATTGAACAATACGGAAGACACGGGTATTTCTGAAGACCCGTATATAAGTGTAACATCCGTGGCCATAAGATCAGCACTTTATATTTGAAATATGAACATTTATGTAGATGTGCGGTTTGTAAATGGAGAAAATGCAAACACCAGGTGGAAGTTCATCCATGACGGCCACGATACGACAGTCGTGTTTTCAGGGCTACAACAAACAACACTCCTCCTCTCCTCGATCTCCTCTCTCTCTCTCTCTCTCTCTCCTCCCTTCTTTCCTAAACCTTAACCCAGATCTACACACACTCCTCCTGGCTGCCCTGGAGGAACCAAACCAACACACGAAAACCTCGATCTACAACCATCTGGCTCACTGGAGTTTATTTTATTTTGTTGTTTTTAAACATGCCAAACTTTTTACTTCTGCGGATGGATCAGCGTTTTCACACGAGAGGAAAGTAAAAAAAAAAAAAATCTTTTTTCCCCTTTTTTCCTCTGGAAAGGAAAAGTTGGGAGCGTTTTTTTTTCTTTCTTTTAGTGGATTTTTCTCTTCTATCTACTCCCACTTTTCTCTCTCTTTTTTCCACACACTGTCTGACGAGGCAGAGCCTCTCAGCCTGGGATCAGGATCTGAAGACGTTTAAGGGTTCGAGACTGGATTTAAACTAGACAGGGCACTGACCAGGGTTTTGGTTGATTATCTTATTAACGGGGGTGGACCGTGGATGTCCCGTCCAGCTGGTCCCGGACCACCACCAGCTCCTTGTGGTGATGCCAGGATGCCCACCAGGATGCCCCCTGTGAATGTGATCAGCTGGCATCTGCTGCTCATCTGGCTCAGCCTGCAGGTAATACTGTAGACCAGGGGGGTCCGGGACCCCTAGGGGGTTCTCAGAGTTTACTACAGGAGGGTCCGCCAAATCTTTGTGTGATGTGATGTGATTTTTTTAATTTATTTTTTACCTTAACCACTTGAACCCTAGCATCCCCTTTTCTGAGGAGAACTTCAGCCAAAAAAAATAGCAGATCTACAAGCTGCAAGGCGTTGTGAGCTTGTAGATCGGCTATTTTTGGCAAAGAGGTATAGGTGTAGAGGGGAGAAAAGAGCAGACCAAGTAAACAAAAAAAAAGTATAATCTGAAACACAATTTTATACAATATAGAGGGGTCCCTGCTTCATCTCTCTCTCAGCTAGGGGGTCCTTGGCCTGAAAACGTTGAAGACCCCTTTAGACCAGTGGTTTTCAACCTTTTTCGCGTCAAGGACCCCCAAATTGACACATATTAGCCCACGGACCCCCATTTGAAAAGATATTCCAGGGACTCAACCATTTAGGTTTATTGGGGGTCCCAAACTACACTGTATCACCATCATCAGTGTTCATTTAAATCTGAGAGTGTACAAATGGAACCAAATGGACCTGTAAGGGTCCATTTGGTTCCATATGTGTTGCTAACTATTAATTTGGCTGGTGACCCCCTGGAACCCCGTCAAGGACCACCGGTGGTCCCCGGACCACTGGTTGTAAACCCCTGCTGTAGACTACAGGCTGCTGTCACGATCATGATGATTAATATCGTTGATTAACTGTATTTAATGTAATTGTGTTTTTTTATTGAACATTGGAACATAGCTGTAGGCTATAGATAACTACTATACATATGTGTGTGTGTGTGTGTGTGTGTGTGTGTGTGTGTGTGTGTGTGTGTGTGTGTGTGTGTGTGTGTGTGTGTGTGTGTGTGTGTGTGTGTATATATATATATATATATATATATATGTGTGTGTGTGTGTGTGTGTGTGTGTGTGTGTGTGTGTGTGTGTGTGTGTGTGTGTGTGTGTGTGTACACAGTATGTATGTATGTATGTATGTGTGTGTGTGTGTGTGTGTGTGTGTGTGTGTGTGTGTGTGTGTGTGTGTGTGTGTGTGTGTGTGTGTGTGTATATATGTATGTATGTGTGTATATATACACATACATATATATATATATATATATATATATATATATATATATATATATATATATATATATATATATATATATATATATACTATATACACTATATATATATATATATATATATATATATATATATATATATACATATACTATATACACTATATATATATATATATATATATATATATATAATATATATATATATATATATATATATACAGTATATACACACTATACTATGAGTCATTTGACTCATAGTCTCTTTATCTCACCTTATTTCCTGACTACAATGTAGACCACACCCCCACGCAGCACAAGGAAGGGCAGCGCCCCAAAGCATTATGGTAATTGTAGTAATGCAGCAGTCCAGTCAAACCCCAGTCAAACACACAGACTTCTATATTTTTCTGGCCATAGGGTGAAATGCTCCTTCAATTATGTAATAATAGTGACTACTAATTGCAGGAGGTGGCCAGGTGTGTTAATTATGTAATAATATGTTGCAGGAGGTGGCCGGGTGTGTTAATTATGTAATTATGTTGCAGAAGGTGGCCAGGTGTGTTAATTATGTAATAATAATATGTTGCAGGAGGTGGCCAGGTGTGTTAATTATGTAATAATATGTTGCAGGAGGTGGCCAGGTGTGTTAATTATGTAGTACTATGTTGCAGGAGGTGGCCAGGTGTGTTAATTATGTAATAATAATATGTTGCAGGAGGTGGCCAGGTGTGTTAATTATGTAGTACTACGTTGCAGGAGGTGGCCAGGTGTGTTAATTATGTAGTACTATGTTGCAGGAGGTGGCCAGGTGTGTTAATTATGTAGTACTACGTTGCAGGAGGTGGCCAGGTGTGTTAATTATGTAGTACTATGTTGCAGGAGGTGGCCAGGTGTGCGGTTCCGGAGCGCATGGTGTCCAGCATGGTGTCCTCGTCCACGAGGGAGCGGTTCAAGGTGGTCATCGCTCCTCTCATCTGCAAGAGGATCTGTCTGAAGGGCCAGTGTCAGGACACCTGTGAGCAGGGCAACAACACCACGCTGATAGGGGAGAACGGACAGGCGGCCGACACGCTGACCGGGCCGGGCTTCAGAGTGGGTGAGTCCCTCCTCCCCCTGAGCTGTTACAGGTCAACCAACAGGGTTGCCACATCTGCTCATTATAAGTCACCCGCGAGATTTTGATTTGAAAATAGCCGATCTACATAGCTCACAACGCGTCGCATCGCGACGCGTTGTGAGCTTGTGGATCTGCTATTTTCAAACAGCTGATGTAATATGTCAAAGTGCTCATGTGTGGCCCATAGTTGCTTCTTTTGGGCGGGTTTGCCTAGACCTGGTTGCTTGTTCCTCTCACGGAATCTGGCAACACTACCTACGTCGCACCCTTGCTCCGACCGACATGCCCACTTATGGAGATCTCTGTATCTGTCAGTCCTTGTCCCTTTTATGCACATATATGGAGATCCCTGATGTCATCAGTATAGCCCATACATGGGCATGCCCACTTTTGTAGGCTACCCATATATGGAAGCTGATTGGTTTGCACCTGATGCCCCTAATGCCATGTTGTATTTGGATCTTGTTTATTTGATACGCTTATTTATTTTAGCTCTTCCTCATTTGATTTTCCTATTTGTCTCATCTGTTTAAGACAGTAGATAGCTGATATATTGCACTTTTACCTTAGCGCTAGGTGTGCTCTTAGTTGCTTGTTTTAGAAGAGAATGCACTTAAAGGTAGGGTAAGTGATTTTCTTTGGTTAAAATAAGTGTTAAATAGCTCTATATTCTGATAGTAATCATTGCTATAGAGTGTTTGTTCAGTAAAAGGAGTCTCCATGTCTCTCCAGCTCTTTATTAAACAGAAAATGCATTTTCGTTTCAGTTTCATTTCCAATTTTATCCAATCAGGATAGAGAACTCAATCAGGATAGAGAACTCAATCAGGATATAGATTAAACAAGTGAAATTGGAAGTGATGACACTAAGAAATGAGCAGACAAAATTGGAACTGGAACACTAAAAATGAAGCTTAAAAATGGGTACTTTCTCCTGATTGGCTGAGATTTTGACACCTACCGGAAAATGTATTTTCTGTTTATTAAAGAGCTGGAGAGACATGGAGACTCCTGTTACTGAACAAACACTCTATAGCAATGATTACTATCACAATATAGTTCTTTAACCTTTTAACAAAATACTTTTTGTTTTAACCCAAAAACATCACTTACCCTACAGTACCTTTAAGACTTCTGGTGATTAGTAGCTTCGTTCCCTACCTATATGTTGAATGCACTTATTGTAAGTCACTTTGAATAAAAGCGTCTGCTTAATGACTGTAATGTAATGACAACACATTGAGGTCAGACAACACACTCCTATTTGGGCGTAGCTGCATGGGGAACTCCTTATATGGTAATGGCTGTCTGTGTGTCATAGTGTCACATGAGCGCGATGGACGTGGTCCGCCGACCGGCCGGCCCACCGGTCCTCCCGTTTCAGACGGGGAGCGATTGGCGCCGCCTAATAATTCATTTTCAATAAGAGAAGGGCCATTAGTTGAGACGAGCGGATAATTTGAAGGGGGCGGAGACGCAAAGCGGGCGTGGTCCCGTGAAATTCTCGCGCTCGCGCTTGTTTCATGCACACGCGACAAGAGCTGGATTGTGGTCAGCTGAAAAAAGCGAGAAAACACCCGCGCCAATCGCTCCCCGTCTGATTAATTTTGTAGTTTTACTCAAGTAACATTTTGAACACAGGCCTTTTTACTTGTAACAGAGTATTTTTACATTGCGGTATTGTCCTGTCTCTCCGAACGATTAGTTTGGGGAAGCATTGGTCATTGGTACGACCTGGCCGGGGAATTGAACCCCATCCTCCCAGTCTCAGGGCGGTGACTCTAACCACAGGGCCACTGAGCTGCTTTCTGAGGACACAGTGTGGCCTGTATTTATTTACGTGGGGATGTTTAGTCACGGTGATAAAGTGTTAATCCCTGCAGCTCTGGTTGGGTGTTAACCTTTGATGCTCAGAGAGAGAGAGAGAGAGAGAGAGAGAGAGAGAGAGAGAGAGAGAGAGAGAGAGAGAGAGAGAGAGAGAGAGAGAGAGAGAGAGAGAGAGAGAGAGAGAGAGAGAGAGAGAGAGAGAGAGAGAGAGAGAGAGAGAGAGAGAGAGAGAGAGAGAGAGAGAGAGAGAGACCTACGAGGGTGGTTTGGTAGTATAGCATAACATGAGAGGTTAATGAAAAACACAGCAAACACGACTCTTTCTGCTCTTTCCTGCTCTTAATATTATAGTTTCATGGCTTGTTGGTTTATTAGATCAGTGGTTCACAAAGTGGGGTCGATCCGGGGACCCCCCCCACGGGGTCCTTGAGGGGGGTCGTACCCCCCGTCCCACCACAGCAAAATGAGGAACAGTATGATTTAATCATTTCACTGGCTAGAAGTGAAAGAGACTGTAGATTCTACAGTCTGTCATTGGGTTCACTTGAGCTTGCATGCGTGCATTACACTCTCAAGAGTTAAAGTATTGTTTAACATCCACATTACTTCATTTACAAGAAGTCTACATGATTAGAGAATGTAGAATAATTGTTATTTTGCCTGTTATCTCTCCTATTTCTGTGGACAATTGTGGACAAAATCTCATCCAATGACAACAAGTGTTTGAAGGCTTGCAATCTGGGAACCCATCGCCAAATAAAAAGGAAAAACGGCGCCCTCTGCTGTTTTTTACTCTTTCACTTGGCTCTGGGCCGAGCTAAATGTAAATGTGTTCCCGTGCGCAAGGAAACCAGGGTTTTTGGTTTGCCCTCAGCGCTCCACTTCCGGTGGTGCGTTTATGTTTTCATTCCCACTAACAATATTTCTACACAGAACACTAACACCACTTCTCCCAGAGAACATGGATGGTTTTGGTTATAAGCCCACTTGTTTCTATGATGAAAGAGCAAGTTAAAATGTGAATATCTTTCTGTGGTTTTGTCTGCTTCAAGGACGCTATTGTTCAATGAGTTTCTGTTTGTTTTCAGTGGGAAGGGAGCGCAGAGACAGTAAATCCCGCCCACTACATTTGAGAGGGTAAAGCACGGCCTGCTTCCTGATCTGAAGGCACGCCCACTTGTAAGCTAACGCGCACACGTTCTGAACGGGTCTCTCGACAGATTCAGTAGCGCAGCTCTGAATCTGTTCTTGAGAGATTAGAAGTCTTGGGGTCTGAGAGTCTAAATCTCATCAAACGGTGGTTCCGTGGCTCAAATGTCGAATAAATAATGGACCTTGATATGAAAAGGGTTGAAAACAAACCACTGATTTTAGATGGTTCCTTATGGTTCCTTATGGTTCCTGTATGTCCTCATAGCTCCAGTCTCTCCAGTACGTTGTCTCCCTGGCAGAGAGCTGTATGTAATGTAATGGTTCTTTCTGCTGTTCTAGACCCAGTGTGTGGTCAGACATGGAGCCATGCAGTCTACAGTCTACACACAGTCACACATATGCAGTTCCACACTGGAGTTAATCATTGGCCCCCTTTTTTCCTCCTATTCCAGTGCTCCTCAAACCTGTGGAACGCGAGGGTACTGCAAGAGGACCCCCAAATAATTGGCAAACACAAACATTTTAATGATGGTATAACATTAATATTAGAACAAATGTGTGAAGAAATGAGGCACTCGGTGCCGCGCTATGAGCTTGTAGATCTGCTATTTTTGAATAGCCCAAGTGTAAAATAATGTTTTTTTTTTAGCTCAAATCAAAAAAGTGACACAGAAGCGTTCCAGGTCTTAACAGGTTAATATAATCTTAGCGTTTTGAGAAGTATTTAGGGAGGTTCCACTTGCAGTATCCTCACGGGGGCCCACCAGTGGGGCCCGCGGCCCACAGATTGAGAACCACTGGTATATGAATCAGGCCCTTGATGTGAAGAAACAATGTAACGTCCATGTCAGTCTCAGACGTGTTGCTTACAGTCAGGACCACCACACAGAAAACACACTCTGTGATGATAAGCCCCCCCGGGCTGGGCTGGTCTTCCCAGGGGGATTACACATGTCACTTCTTTACCCTCTCTTCAGATGTGTGTGTGTGTGTGTGTGTGTGTGTGTGTGTCAGTGCATGTGCACACGTGTGTGCGTGCGTGTGTGTATGCGTGCATGTGTGTGTGTGCGCGCATGCGTGTGTGTCTGTGCACACGTGTGTGTGCGTGCGTGCGTGTGTGCGTGTGCGTGTGCGCGTGTGTGTGTGTGTGTGTGTGTGTGTGTGCATGCACGCGTGAGTTGACACACACAAACATGAGTTGATGTATATTTGGCTCTGGTGGAGCTTGTTACAACAGTTTGCTACCATGAATGGCAATTAGTTTGCTTTGTGGTATTTAGTCTGATGATTCAAAGAGGTTTCAGAGACCACCAGTAATGACACTTTCAGTTGGAACACTACAGGTTCCATGGAGGGGGGAGTTCAAGGCTCCAGGTTCTTTATTGTTACATCGTGTCTGTCTACAGGTACATAAACAGTAAACAAAACAGTGTTGATTTCGTCGACTAAAACTATGAGGAAAAATGTTGGTCGACTACCTTTTTTCACTGACGAAAACTAAATAAAAACTAAGCTATGATGACTAAAACTGAGACTAAATATTATTGACAATTTCGTCAACAAATAAAAACTAGACTAAAATGTTAGTGAGGGATCTAGTGGAGAAGAGATCCAGTAGAACTAAAAGACAAGTCATTTTATGTTTGGTTGCGCTCGGGTGTCGCGCTCTGAAAATAGCAGATCTACAAGCTCACAACGCGTCGCGCTGCGACGCGTTGTGAGCCTGTAGATCGGCTATTTTAAGCATGCAACCAAGTG
>NC_139949.1:52561890-52566955 GCF_963454915.1 Gymnoscopelus microlampas
TCCCTTATTGGCCAACTCACAGGTAGTTGTCTTGGAGAGACGTGCGTATAGAAACAGGAACGTGTGTCAGTGAGTATATACTGTATACTTAATGTCAGTATATACTTATACATTAAGTACATACTGACACACACACACACACACACACACACACACACACACACACACACACACACACACACACACACACACACACACACACACACACACACACACACACGTGCTTCATAGATAATAGGCCCCTGCGTTTAGCCTGCGGAGGCAGCAGATAAAGATGCTATACGTAACACATTCACCGTGTTATTCACTACTAGGCAATTACAGCAGGTATGCAGCAGATTACAGCTGTACGTACGGGCTGAGAGGCCAGGAGGTTCTTTATGCTGCAGCGTGTAGATCTGCTATGTTTGCTGTTTCCCTGTGAGTGACGCCTATGATGAAAGTATAAAACACAGCTTTAGTGGTGTGAGGCCAGAGATCCATCTTTATAGGATCTTTGAAGGATTGTAATTGCTACTTTATGATGATTTTATATAATGGAGAAAAACAGTGAAAGCTAAGATTCAGAGCCGCTGTTCTGCTTCAGGCAGTGGCGTGCACAGACATTTTGAGGGGCAGGTGCTCAAGTAAATTATACTTTTTTTTTGTTTACTTGGTCTGCTCTTTTTTCCCTCTACACCTATACCTCTTTGCCAAAAATAACAGATCTACAAGCCCACAACGCCTCGCAGCGCAAGGCGTTGTGGGCTTGTAGATCTGCTATTTTTTAAGTTCTCCTCAGAAAGGGATGCTAGGTTTCGAGTGGTTATGGTAAAAAGAAAAATCATATCACATAAAGATTTGGCGGACTCCCTGTAGTAACTCTGAGGACCCCCTTGGGGTCCCGGACCCCCTGTTGAAGACCCCTGTTGTAAACTGAAAAAAAAAGAAAAAAAAAAATATATATTTTTTTCCAAAAGGGCACTTCTGGTCAAGAGGGCAAAGGGCTGGTGCTCTAGCACCACCTAGAGTCTATCTGTGCACGTCCCTGGCTTCAGGCTCCATACATGTGTCTGTGTTAGAACAGCAGTAATCATGGCGACAATGAACTTGTAATTCATTCTGCATGTGGACCTCTTTTCTTTCTTTCTTTTTCCTTTTATTTATTCAGGGAAACCCATTGAGCGCAAGCTCTCTTGTTCAAGGACGCCCTGATAACAAACCTTTGAATCACATTACAATGTCACAACTAATTTAACAATGAAGCAAAAAAGAAAAGCAGAAGCATAAAACAACATTAAAATAATCGCAAAAGGCGGTGAATCAGACAATACAGTGAGGACATGGATAACAACACAGAGATTTAAAAATCAGATGCACATAAACAGTGTTACATGAAACAGATGCAGTCACTATGTAGTGTGTCCTCAAGAAGCACACTGAATGTCTCTATGTAGTGTGTCCTCAAGAAGCACACTGAATGTCTCTATGTAGTGTGTCCTCAAGAAGCACCCTGAATGTCTCTATGTAGTGTGTCCTCAAGAAGCACCCTGAATGTCACTATGTAGTGTGTCCTCAAGAAGCACCCTGAATGTCACTATGTAGTGTGTCCTCAAGAAGCAAACTGAATGTCACTATGTAGTGTGTCCTCAAGAAGCACCCTGAATGTCACTATGTAGTGTGTCCTCAAGAAGCACCCTGAATGTCACTATGTAGTGTGTCCTCAAGAAGCACCCTGAATGTCACTATGTAGTGTGTCCTCAAGAAGCACCCTGAATGTCACTATGTAGTGTGTCCTCAAGAAGCACCCTGAATGTCACTATGTAGTGTGTCCTCAAGAAGCACCCTGAATGTCACTATGTAGTGTGTCCTCAAGAAGCAAACTGAATGTCACTATGTAGTGTGTCCTCAAGAAGCACCCTGAATGTCACTATGTAGTGTGTCCTCAAGAAGCACCCTGAATGTCACTATGTAGTGTGTCCTCAAGAAGCAAACTGAATGTCACTATGTAGTGTGTCCTCAAGAAGCACCCTGAATGTCTCTATGTAGTGTGTCCTCAAGAAGCAAACTGAATGTCACTATGTAGTGTGTCCTCAAGAAGCACCCTGAATGTCACTATGTAGTGTGTCCTCAAGAAGCACCCTGAATGTCTCTATGTAGTGTAGGGTTGTCCGATATTGGCTTTTTTACCGATAACCGATATACCGATATTGTCCAACTCTTAATTACCGATACCGATATCAACCGATACCGATATATGCGGGGATTATTGTGATTAGGGTAAGCTCAAATTTCATATCACACACACCATATACAGTAAGAACTCCTGTAACTTATTTATAAAGCAAAAAAAAAACCGATACCGATATTTTCCCGATATCAATTTTTATGCTAATATCGGCCGATAATATCGGGAGGCCGATAATATCGGACATCCCTAATGTAGTGTGTCCTCAAGAAGCACCCTGAATGTCACTATGTAGTGTGTCCTCAAGAAGCAAACTGAATGTCACTATGTAGTGTGTCCTCAAGAAGCACCCTGAATGTCACTATGTAGTGTGTCCTCAAGAAGCACCCTGAATGTCTCTATTGAGACCAATCGCACCAGTTTCAGAGAGTCCTGAAGTTTGTTCCATTTGTGTGGAGCATAATACATGAATGCAGTTTTTCCTTGTTCACTGCTCTTACGTGGACCTGCTGGATCAGCATCAGTCTAAGAAGCCATATAATATCAACACCTCGACAGAATAATAATCTGTACGTTGAAACTATACAAACTATAGGACGCTAGGCATCTGTGTAAATAACATGCTATCTAAATGACATTTTGGCCTTTGCATAAGACTGCATGGTCAAGGCTATCCGCACTGTGACCTTGTAGATCTGCTATATTAAAACAATCTTGAAAATGGGTGCAAATATTTGAATACAGTTTTGAGATGGGGGGTCCACGGTCAAATACATATCATTTTGGGGGTCCTTGACCATGAACTACTGCACTTATGAGCCCATTATTGTGTGCACACTCAGGGTTAAAATATCACTCATTTGACTGCGTAGCCCTTTTGCGTTATAATGGTGGTGTGTTTTTGTTTTTTTCTCCTGGTCTGGCTCACAGCACCATGGGAGAGTGAACTTTAAGCAGCCTGTCACATGACCAGCACTTTGCTTTATTTAGAAAGAGCAGTTTATTTTATACCTTTTGAACAAGCCCTCTCCTCCAACCTCCATGTTGTTCTGTGTGTGTGTGTGTGTGTGTGTGTGTGTGTGTGTGTGTGTGTGTGTGTGTGTGTGTGTGTGTGTGTGTGTGTGTGTGTGTGTGTGTGTGTGTGTGTGTGTGTGTGTGTGTGTGTGTGTGTGTGTGTGTGTGTGTGTGTGTGTGTGTGTGTGTGTGTGTGTGTGTGTGTGTGTGTGTGTGTGTGTGCGCGCGCGCGCACGCGCCAGGCCCTCTGGACAACCAGAAAGCCTGCAGCACTCTGGGCTCTGCCCACCTCTGTGCCCACAGACTGCTCTGCCCACAGACTGCTCTGCCCACAGCCTGCTCTGCCCACAGACTGCTCTGCCCACAGGCTGCTCTGCCCACAGACTGCTCTGCCCACAGACTGCTCTGCCCACAGACTGCTCTGCCCACAGCCTGCTCTGCCCACAGACTGCTCTGCCCACAGGCTGCTCTGCCCACAGACTGCTCTGCCCACAGACTGCTCTGCCCACAGCCTGCTCTGCCCACAGGCTGCTCTGCCCACAGGCTGCTCTGCCCACAGACTGCTCTGCCCACAGACTGCTCTGCCCACAGACTGCTCTGCCCACAGACTGCTCTGCCCACAGACTGCTCTGCCCACAGCCTGCTCTGCCCACAGACTGCTCTGCCCACAGGCTGCTCTGCCCACAGACTGCTCTGCCCACAGACTGCTCTGCCCACAGCCTGCTCTGCCCACAGGCTGCTCTGCCCACAGGCTGCTCTGCCCACAGTGGATGCCACCTTAATGAACGCAAAACACACACAAAGATTTAACATCTTTATTTTCGTTTACATTTTAACAATGCATTCTTGAACACAAACAATACTAGATGCACAAGCTTGGAAAAAAACTCAACGACAAGTACTTCAGAATACAGATCACGGGTACAGGAAGCATCGCCTCCTCCATATATGGCGACTGACAATTATCACAAACATTGAGCAGAATTTTGCCAATGCCTCAGCTCTCTGCTTGGGCATTCCTGCAATCTGCAGGCCTCTCACAACTGATTCATGGACATTACCGAGGCTTACAAATATGAACACAAGCAGCTTACATTTGTAACCAAGCTGCATGATAGCATCCTTAAGACGTTGGTACTTAAGCACCTTGGTAAGGAATGCCTCTTCCAGGCTGTGATCAGATGGACATGCCACTTCTAAAACGATCACTTCTCTACTGTCCTCATCAACAACAACAACATCTGGTGTATTAGCTGTGACATCTGAAAAGGCATCATTTTCATTATTGCGCATGAACATGGCAGTTGAAACACAGGAGTGCTTATACATTTTGGCAGATGATGAAACATATGAACTTATGTCCTTAGCTAATAGGTCAACAATTCTGTCGTGCCTAGCAATGTACATTCCCTTATATACATGGCAGCCATTCAGAATGTGTGACAGAGTTTCAGTAAGTGGAGTGTGGTCATGGTGCAGACACTGAGGAGGAAACGTGTTAGGAAACCACAGAGAAAGATTGAGTCTGGTTGGGAGGACCTGTAATCTGGCTTTGACTGTACAAGGTGATTATATCCTCATCAACTGCATAATCTTTGAATATTGTGTGAGAGACGGTGTGATCTGCAGTAGGAAGGCAAGCTAGCTTTCCTTGTAGTTTTAAACCAGTCCAGTGTTGTTGTTGGTTCTGCTGTTGTAACAGTACAAGGTACCTCTGTGCATTAACTGCAGGGCCGGATTAGCACTATGTGGTGCCCCAGGGCGACCTCAAATTGAAGTGCCCCCCGCGCGCGAAGCGCACGGGCGCCGAAATCGTGCACTCGTGCGAAAAATTGGCGGATTTTGTTTCTTTTCGGTTTTTGGTTAACTTTATTTTGGTTTTAG
>NC_139949.1:52567155-52582155 GCF_963454915.1 Gymnoscopelus microlampas
AGTCTTCTCTCTCTGCCATCTTCAACACTCTCTCTCTCTCTCTCTCTCTCTCTCTCTCTCTCTCTCTCTCTCTCTCTCTCTCTCTCTCTCTCTCTCTCTCTCTCTCTCTCTCCTCTCTCGCTCTGCGCTGAAACCTCTGCAGTTATTTAAAGCCACAGAGGACTGGAATGTGAGAATGTGAATGTGAGAGAATGTGAATTCAAAAGTGCCTAACTCATGTTTATCTGCCTTATTCCATACTCTCCTAACACTGCTGATTCATTCTGCCTTATTGCCTGTGTCCTCAGCCTTGACAGGTACAGTACATGGGTATCTTAACGTTGTGGTGTATCTATCTTGTAAACCAGGCCCATTGAACTTTGCTCTACTCTGTCCTCTACCCTGAGCCATCCCACCCTAGCAAAGTGAACAGGGCTTAGATGGGTTGTAGATGCCTGGAGCCTTGTTTTTAAGGCCTTAGTGTCTATGAATTGAATACCAAGGCCCTCATTGGAAACAAGTCCGCAAGGACTTTCATGAACGGACCTGTTAGACAAAGTATTTTAAATGTAACTTTGCTATTTTACATGTTTTGCCTAATAAAATATTCAATCAATCAGTGGTGAGGAGCATGCATAGTCGAACTAGCCTGGCGTAGCTAGACTATATCTCTGCGTGGATATGAGTCTGGTGCTTCCATGAGGACGTTTTGTTTCCCAAGGGGCGGGATCAAAACAATGTCCCTCGACGCAATTGGTTAGACCTACAACCAACTACCAATTACAGTCGCCCATATTCGAATACTGGGCCCTGATTGGTGCCCCACGTCTTCTGGAACAGGAAATGGATTCTCTATGGAGCGGTGCCAGATCGCAGAGTGCAATTTTCTTTTGCACTCGCAGATTCGTCTGGTCCCAGGCTATAGTCGAACTAACCTCGGATGACTGCTCCTGTTAGAACCCTCAAGGTATTCTTACTGACTAGAGAGGAAACCCTATTATATATAGTGTTACTGTAGTGTACACAGTCATTCTGTCATAATGTGATAAACAGTCATTCTGTCATAATGTGATAAACAGTCATTCTGTCCTAATGTGATAAACAGTGGAACATCTCAGTTTGGAATGAAACATCTTCACATCATTAATGATTGTCAACATTTTACACACATTGGCCGGAATGTGTATTTTGGCAACTTTTGCTGGGCTACATGTTGAGAGTTGTGAAATGTATACAGTGGTGGAAGAAATACTCAGATATTTTACTTTTACAATGTAAAAAATACTCACACGTGAAAGGCCTGTGTTCAAAATGTTACTTGCGTAAAAAGTACAAAAGTATTGGCATCAAAATGTACTTAAAGTACCGAAAGTAAAAGTACTAAAATGTTTGAAAATAGCTGATCTACAAGCTCACAACGCGTCGCATGTGAGCTTGTTTAAAACTTAAGTTTTCAAATAATTGTAGCGGAGTGAAAGTACAACATTTGCCTCTGAGATTTAGTGGAGTAGAAGTAAAAGTACTGAAAATTGGAAATACTCCAGTAAAGTAAAAAATTACCAATTTTCTTTTTACTTAAGTACAGTACTTGAGTAAATGTACCTAGTTACTTTCCACCACTGAATATATACAATTGTGTGCAGTCTGTCCGCCTCATAGACTCAAGCCATCAGCAACTATAGGACTTTATATACATCATAAAACAAACCCGTCATCTGGAGGATTCGAGCAGATTCTCCAAGACAACAAATCTCTCTCTCTCTCTCTCTCTCTCTCTCTCTCTCCTCTCTCGCTCTGCGCTGCTATTATATATAGTGTTACTGTAGTGTACTGTGTGTACTATAGTGTGTACTATAGTGTGTTACCGTAGTGTGTTACTGTAGTGTACGTGACTTAAGCGTGGCAGCACTACCTGCGTTAGTTCTCTGCTAGCAGAGTCCCTATAGTCCCAGCTCTTTATAGGCTCTTTAGGCTAGTAGTAGTTATTATATGATGACCTCATTCACACCCGGGTGCCAAGATCCTGTCTGACTCTCTGATCCACAAACAGCCTCTCTGCAGCGTTGCCACGTCTGCTTATTATAAGCGACTTTGGGCTTGGGTTTTTCTGTCGGTTGTAAAAAAAATGTTTATTTGCTGGTTGCGTTTTTTTTTGGGCTTCTTTCTGAAGTATAGTTGCTTATTTGGGCTTGTTTCCTAAACCAGTGGTTCTAAAACATTTTCATGTCAAGGACCCCCAAATGAATATGTATTTGTCCGCAGACCCCCCCCATCTAAAACATGTTTTGTGCCAGGGACCCCTGTCGCCAGATTTGTGTTGTTAAAATGTTTCCAAAACTATTCAAAATCGGCTATTTTCAAATGGCCACTGTATATGTTTAAAGTGCTCATGCGGCCTCATAGCAGGGCGGAATTTTGATACCATAGTGCACTTGGTGATACAAGCGCGAAATTTGGCACAGATGACCTTCATATGACCCTAATTGATAATCAACCTCTGGCCACGCGGAATTCCTAAGATTTCAAGATGGCCACCACCAGTTTTCAAAATGGCTGCAACTGGGCCAATGTGTTGGACTATATCGCTTTGCTGGGGCTTATTTTAATATAAGAGAATATTTTCTGGAGGTATTCCTACCAAGTAAGATAAAAAATAACATTAGGTTCCAATATGGCGGCATATTTTCCAATATGGCTGCCGATAAATTGCAGAAATGTGCATCTGCTTATGGTTTATCCACATGAGCTTGTAGTACATGTATTTGTATTAATTATCATACACAGAATCCATTTATGGAACATTTGAAAGTGATTTATTAGCTTGGTAAAGCTTAGTGCTTACTTTTTGTTTTGTTATCAAGTCATTATAAACACATTCTCATTTACAATGGTGGCTGGGCAAGTGACAGGCCAGTGTACTAGCAACTGCAACCACAGAGGGGTGTGCAGATAAGTCCAAACTTAAAGCATTTTCAGTGTCCAGAACATGCTTTTTTACATCCACATCTTGTCAGCTTCTGGCATAATTTGGCAAACAGGACTGCACAAGAGTGACTGGCCCCATATATGTCCTGTTTGGAATGCACTTCACTTGCATTCACTTCCTTGTAGGAACTACTTCTATGAAGTTCTATCGTACATGAGTACTATGAACTCCTCAATGACTTGCATATGTTTATCATTTATTGCAACATGTGTTGAACCTAATTTGGAGAAGTCGTTTGCCATGCTGACCTTTTTCCCTTTCCATGGAAGGACGAAACTGTGTGGCATCCCCTGAATGCATGAAAGAAGCAAAGACCTGATGACTTTGATTCAATAGCTGATGCAATTTCATGAACGGGATCCATCTGAGATCCTTCCCTCCTTCCAAAGGCAATCCACAGCTAATTCAAGCCAAGTCTTTGAACAAGTGAAACTGTTATGTCAACAATGTCAGTATCTGAGGCAGAGCTGCTGAGGATAGCATCTGACACATCATGATTCGCAGCTCAGATACTGACATTGTTGTCATAGCAGTTGCACTTGTTCATATTAAGTAAGTCTGAGACTTATTGTCAGTATCAGCTGAGAACGCAGGGGTCTTATAGACCCCCTGGTATTGCTGAGGTGGAGCGCCACACTCACTGTACCTACTCATACACTGATCCTGATCGAACCCATGACCATGTGATCCGAAGGTGAAAGCTCTACCGACTGAGCTACCCAGACACAAAGACTTGGCTTGAAAAAGCTGTCGAAGGACCTCAGATGGATCCCCCTTCATGAAAATGCATCAGCTATTGGATCAAAGTCATCAGGTCTTTGCTTCTTTCATGCGTTCAGCAGATGCCATACAGTTTTGTCCTTCCATGGAAAGAGAAAAAGGTCAGCACCTGTTTGAGAAAATATCCCTATATATATCTAAGTTTTTGTATTTATTGGTGAACATATTGAAAAGTCTGTTGCCCTAGGTCATTAAAAAGCTACCAAATCAATTTAAAATGTGCTATAAATTGATTCTGTGTATGGTAATTAATAAAAAAATACATGTGCTACAAGCTCATGTGAATGTACATTTATGCAATTTATCGGCAGCCATATTGGAAAATATGCCGCCATATTGGAACCTAATATATATTTTTTTATCTTACTTGGTAGAAATACCTTCAGAACATATTCTCCTATACTAAAATAATGGGAAAATCAAAGATTTACAGCCCCAGCAAAGTGATATAGTCCAAAATGTTGGCCCAGTTGCAGCCATTTTGAAAACTGGTGGTGGCCATCTTGAAATCTTAGGATTTTTGCGTGGCCAGAGGTTGATTATCAATTAGGGTCATATGAAGGACATCTGTGCCAAATTTCGCGCTTGTATCACCAAGTGCACTATCGTGTATTGAAAACGGCAAAATTCCGCCCTGCTATCATAGCTTCTTTTAGACTGGTTTTCCTAGACCTGCTTATTTATATCGCAGAATCTGGCAACACAGCCTCTCAGCAGCCAGGAGTGCTTGCTTGGTGGAAGAAGATTTCTTTTTTACTCGAGTAAAAGTGGCAATACTATAAGATATAAATACTCTGTTTACAGCCTATTAAAGGCCTTTAGGCTTAAGTATTGGCATCAAAGTACACTTACAGTACCAAAGTAAAAAGTTCCAGTTCCAGTTGGCCTCTGAGATGCAGTGGAGTAGTAAGGATACGAACTGAAATACTCGAGTAAAGTAAAAAGTCCCTCAGATCTGTCTACTTAAGTGCAGTACTAGAGTAAATGTACTTAGTTACCTCTCAGCGCTCGGCGAGGAGGGAGTGACGCGCGTGGCGGGGGTAACTCAGGTTCGTGTCCCAGCCTGCAGCCATGGAAACCAAGCTGCATACCTTCATGACAGCCACACGTCACGTTGTGTGCAACGGCACGCTCTGATTGGCTGGGGGGACTTGGATAATGATTGCAAACTGGAACTACTCTCTAAGTACTTAAACAAATACATACCACAATGTAGAAATGCTGCATTAAAAGTCAAAACAAAGTGCGAGTAAAAGTCCTGAATTCAAAAAGGAATTGAAAATATACTTAACCCTTTAAGACCTGAGGCCGATTCTACAAATGTCTTCTAAATCCTAACAGTATTCTGAAAAAAAACCTATGATTCTACATCAGTGGTGCTCAAACTTTTTCATGTCAAGGACCCTCAAAATGGTATTTGTTTGACCGCGGACCCCCATCTCAAAATGTTTTGTTCCAGGGACCCCCCATAGCAAAGATTTGAGCTCAAAATATTGTTTCAAAAGATATATGTATTCAAAGATTTATATATAATATATAGGTTCATATACGTGCATATATGTGGATATATAGGACATATATGTAGAGACATATATGCAGGCGGACAATTTTGAATATGTCACATAATGATAAACATATATGTTGCATATATAAAAACATATGTTGATATCCCCCCCCCCCCCCCCCCGCTGGCAGAGGCAAACATGGCCTATGACCTCCGCGGTGGTTGTGGGCATCAGGCTCTTTACCACTGCGCCACCCTGGCGGGTAAAGGGCGGGGCTATTTAAAGCTCCCTGCTTAACACATCATTACTTTGCTCTGCCTTCTGGCAGCTCACTGTGTTGTGGTGCTGCTGCTGCTACTCTGTGCCGTCTGCTCACTTTGTATTACTTTATTTATTTCAAATCACATGTTGTCTCAAGACACTTTACATAAGAGAGCAGAAACCTGGTTTCCCCTGCAACCCATGAGCAAAGCATTGTTTTTGTTTGTGAAGGTGGCAAACAACACACTTAAATGGATCCTTGTCTTCTAATGTCTTCTAAATCCCAACCGTTTTCTATATCAGTGGTGCTCAATCTTTTTCATGTCAAGGACCCCCAACATTATATATATTTGGCCACCGACCCCCATCTCAAAATGTTTTTTTTCCCCCATTCTGAATTCTCATAGACGTGTTTAATATCGCATCAAATAAGAACTGTGTTCCACAAATAAAAAATATATTGTAGGTGTTTTACATTTTTAAACTTTAGTTATTAGAGGTCAATTATAACATATTCAACCCCCTTAACTGGAAGAAGGGTCAGGCAGAACTTGTCTCTAAGCTAGGTGGGCAGCCATCTGCCTTGATTATGGGGGGGGGGGGGGGGTTAGAGAGGCAGAGAGACAGAGAAACAGAGGGAGCCAGAGAGAGAGAGAGAGAGGAAAAGATACAAGCAATAGCAACAACAATGGGTAAAAAAACGCTATGATGACAGCAGTGAATGTTTTGTGACTTGTGGCTGTCTCTCTGGCCTAGGACTCTACCGCTTTGTTTAGATAGCCATGGCCTGAGACTGGCCCTGGACCCCTTCCCAACGCCCTGGACCCCTTCCAAAACGCCCTGGACCCCTTCCAAACGAACCCAGGACATTCTGCTCAACCCCACAGAGCTTTGGTTGTTACAGTAGTCTGGATAATCAGCCTCTGTGTTTTCAAAAGCCAGTGATTATGTCATTACTTTTCTTTTCTTTCTTCTTTGTTGAGGTTTGGTCGGTGGGGGGTGTGGGGGGGGGGGGGGGTCTGTCGTCTGGATCTGAGGTTCCCAAAACCTTTTTTAGCTTGTTTAAGTCTGGCATCCCCCCCCCTGGGAGCCAGACTTAAACCAAAAATACACAATGGATTAATCACTTTAGCCCTAAGTGTAGCAAAAATATATATATATACCGTACCCGATATGTATGCTCACAACGTGTCACATCGTAGCACGCTGTGAGCTTGTAAATCTGCTATGTTTCCGCTGTATGTGAACGTAATTTTTTGACGTTTGACTTGAAAGACAATATAAATTGAATATTTTCATTTTTTCCATTTTTTTCATTTTTTTCGTTTTTTTTCATTTTTTCTGCAGAAAATCCAGACCCACAAAAAACACGCCTGTGACCCCAAAAAAAAAAAAACGGGTCCACGACCCATTGTTTGGCCAACACTGGTCTTTCCTCTGGATCCTCAGCCTGTGTGTTTTGAGAAGCCATGCAGTAGTGATTATGTCATTTAACTCCCTCTCAGTCGCTCAGGGCCCGGCCAGCCTGCAGAGGTTCTATGTGGCATGCGGTCGCGCTGCTACCGACCCACGCGTGGGCGTATGTTTGGGGATGTGGTTTCCGGCTTCGCAACCCATCGAGAAGAGGGGAAACGCGTCACACCATGGATAGGCCTTCCCAGAAGATAGGCTAGTGGTGTAAAGTAACTTTTTAAAGTGCATTTACTCAAGTACTGTACTTAAGTACACTTTTGAGGATTTTTTTACTTTACTGGAGTATCTCCAATTTTCTGCACGTCTACTTCTACTCCACTACATCTCATGAGGCAAATATCGTACTTTTATTCCACTACAATTATTTGAAAACTTGAGTTACTAGTTACTTTTTAGACTTTGATTATTATCGCAAAACACACGTAACCACTTCAGCCCTATATAAAGTTTGGGCATTTGAAAATAGCAGATCTACAAGCTTACAATGCGTCGCATTGTGTGCTTGTAGATCTACTTTTGTTATTATATTTTCATACCAATAATTTTGTACTTTAACTCAAGTCAATTTAGAAATTCCGGACTTTCACTTGTAACAGAGTATTTCTACATTGCGGTATTGATACTTTTACTTAAGTAAAACATGTGAGTACTTTTTCCACCACTGATGATGATAGGCCCTCCCAGATGATAGGCCCTCCCAGCCTTCCCAGATTTTGCTTTTTCGGCGGTGGTGATGACTGTCTGGGCCTTTCTGTGTTTGTGCTGATCCTCTGTTGTTTTTGTCTGGTGGGGTTCTGTGGGGTCGGCTCTGGGAACAAAGGCTGTGAGTGATTATGGAGATTGACTCATGAGTCTGGAGTGACTTCAGCGTGTATCCCCCCCCTCCCCCCCCCCCCCCCCCCCATGCAGGCCAGCAGTGTTTGGAAGTAAAAGTAAAAGTACAAAAGTATATGTACCATTTTCCCCCCCTAAAAGTTTTCCAAATTCATCAACATCTTTTGACAGTAGCAGATGTGCAAGATGGAGTAAAAGTACAATATTTGCCTTTGATATGTAGTCGAGTAGAGGTATAAAGTATTGAAAAATTGTATGAAAATAACAAAAGTAAAGTACTCATTGTGCATAATGTCCCATTTTACAAGTTCAAAATGTATACAAATCTTTAGAAAACACAATGCGATGTGACACATTGTAAGCTTGTAGATCTGCTATTTTCAGGGCTGAAGTGGTTACGTGTGTTTTGCGATAATAGTCAAAGTCTAAAACGTAACTAGTAACTAGTTTTCAAAGTAAAAGTACCTCAGAATCATACTTGACTAAATGTACTTAGTTACTTTCCAGCGGTTGGGTCCAGGCGGTCGGTGCGTGTCTGGGAACAGGCAGGGAGAAGTCTGATTCTGGGAGAAATGTCAAATTTCCATTCACCACGGGATTGATTCCATTGAAAACATTCGCTAACCCAAATTCCTCAGTTTGAACGTTGAAATTGACACATAAAACCCACTGCTTTAAGGGCAGAGCTGTGTTAATCCTGTGGAGTACATTCAGTTATTCAGCTTCACCCAGCAGATGTCTGCTCAGATGGTGGTGATGAGGGCTCAGTGGGGAGCTGTTAGAGGTGAAGTGTTTGGTCAGGGGACACATGGTGACCCTCTGATTACCACTTAACCACTTAAAGACCTACACAGTATACACACCAGTGGTGGGCAAAGTACTCGCATTACTAGAATGTTGAAATATTTTGTTACACGTGTAAGTCCGATAATCCAAATTTACGTGGGTAAAAGTACAAAGTATTGGTATAAAAATGTACTTTAAAGGGTAAGACCACTTTGGTAGAGGTTTGGGTTGTGTAGTTACCTTGCCATGATGTAACTCCAAAGGTGGGCAAGAAATCAAAAATAATTGCTCCATTGATTTGAAATTGATAATTCAAAATATGCTCCTCATTGACTTACATTGTACGGTAAAACAGCTCTCAAAGTCACTCTTTTAGCACATAAATGAACCCAAACATAGCTGATTCAGACAATATAGAACATCACCAAACCCTGTACTGTTTGTTTTTTTAATAAAAATTTCCTTCCTCAACTTCCTGTTGATTTTACTATTTGAAGATCTGGATCCGGATCCGCCGATCCAGTCCGGGTTTTCTACTTATTAAAAATGGCAAAATCAACAGGAAGTTGACATTTTTATTAAAAAAGCAAACAGTTCTGGGTTTGGTGTTGTTCTATATTGTCTGAATCAACTTTGTTTGGGTTCGTTTTTTGTGCTAAAAGAGTGACTTTGAGAGCAGTTTTACCGTACAATGTAAGTCAATGAGGAGCATATTTTGAATTATCAATTTCTAATCAATGGAGCAATTATTTTTTATTTCTTGCCCACCTTTGGTGTTACATCATGGCAAGGTAACTACACAACCCAAACCTCTACCAAAGTGGTCTTGCCCTTTAAGCACCACAAGTAGAAAGTAAGTAATTATGCAGAATGTCCCATTTCACAAGTTTTCAAACATATAAAATGTTTAAAAATCTTTTGAAAATGGCAGATCTACAAGCTCATTGCGACGCATTGTGAGCTTGTTTACATTGTGAACCTCCGTGCTGTTTACATGTTGTGACTCATAAAGTATTCAATCAACATTGCATCGTGATGCAAGCATCTTCTCACATCGGTGTCCCTGGCACAACATCTGTTCAGATGGGGGGTCCCTGGCACAACATCTGTTCAGATGGGGGTCCCTGGCACAACATCTGTTCAGATGGGGGTCCCTGGCACAACATCTGTTCAGATGGGAAGTCCACGGCCAAATACAGATCAATAGAGGGTCCTTGTCATGACAATGTTTGAGAGTTGTCATCATATTTGTTTAAGGAACAATAACTAGTGTGGCTCAGTAGAAGAATGAAACCTTAAGGAACAGTAGCTGGTGTGGCTCAGTAGAATAATGAAACCTTAAGGAACAGTAGCCGGTGTGGCTCAGTAGAATAATGAAACCTTAAGGAACAGTAGCTGGTGTGGCTCAGTAGAATAATGAAACCTTAAGGAACAGTAGCTGGTGTGGCTCAGTAGAATAATGAAACCTTAAGGAACAGTAACCGGTGTGGCTCAGTAGAATAATGAAACCTTAAGGAACAGTAGCTGGTGTGGCTCAGTGGAAGAATGGCGGGCCTTTAGAACCAGAGCTGTAAGAAGCTGTAATTTGTTGTTTCTGTAGCGCTGGGAGTGTTTGTGGGGGAGGGGAGGGATGATGTGGTGTGTGTGTGTGTGTGTGTGTGTGTGTGTGTGTGTGTGTGTGTGTGTGTGTGTGTGTGTGTGTGTGTGTGTGTGTGTGTGTGTGTGTGTGTGTGTGTGTGTGTGTGTGTGTGTGTGTGTGTGTGTTGTTGGGGGGGGGTTAGGGGGGCGTCATCTGCAGGCAGACAGACAAGCGTGGGTGGGGTGGGCTGGTCACTGGGGGCACTCGGAGGGCAACGTCTCTCTCTCTCTCTCTCTCTCTCTCTCTCTCTCTCTCTCTCTCTCTCTCTCTCTCTCTCTCTCTCTCTCTCTCTCTCTCTCTCTCTCTTTCTTTCTTATGTTCATTCTTTCCTTCTCTCTGTCTCTTTCACTTTCTCCTTTTTTTCCTGCTTCGTCGTGCACAAAATGTGCAGACTGTCAGGCTTTCCCCTCAGCCTGTGATTCACAGGTACACACACTAACTACTGTCTGTACACACACACACACGTGTGTGTGTGTGTGGACACGTGTGTGTGTGTGTGTGTGTGTGAGAGAGTTCCTGTGTGACTTGTACTCTCGTGGTCTGTGTAGTCTTGGTGTCTTGCGGTGTGTGTGTGTGTGTGTGTGTGTGTGTGTGTGTGTGTGTGTGTGTGTGTGTGTGTGTGTGTGTGTGTGTGTGTGTGTGTGTGTGTGTGTGTGTGTGTGTGTGTGTGTGTGTAGTGTGTAGTCTTGGTTTCATTGCTCAGTAACAGAGGAATGCATGGATTCATGACTTGAAGTGAAACCAAAAAAAAGCCTTGTTGAAACATCACATGAATTAACTCTGATTCTCCGACAGTCGTCAATAATTACACCGTATGGAAAACCCCTGTTCCACTTTATAGCAATGATTACTATCACAATATAGAGCTTTAGAACTTACTTATTTACTCACTTTATAGAGCTTTAAAGTGGCACTATCGGCCCTATTCTGGGCGCCGTCTTACCCATTATCCCTAAACTTCTTTGCCATTTTTTACTATTTCGAAAAACATTTTCAAATAGTTGAAATAGCAAATCTACAAGCTCACAATGTGTCGATGTAGATTGGCTATTTGAAATACTTGAAAATGTTTTTCAAAATAGTAAAACATGGCAAAGAAGTTTAGGGATAATGGGTAAGACGGCGCCCAGAAATGGGCCGTATGTACCTGTTCTTTATGAATACATTTTAATGTTGTCCTATCGTAGGTTAATGCAATATAACTTATATAATTGGGGTGGTTGTGTTTGGTCTCCCTGCTCTTCTATTGAGACATTTAGATGGTGTCAAAGGTCATGTCTCACCTAGACACAGGATCCGACATGAATCTTGACCTGATGGTCAAGATTACATTTCTCCCCTGAGCAAGCAGACAGGCTCTATTAGCTCAATGGTAAGAATGACAGCACTTGCGCAGGAAACCGGGTTCAAATCCGGGGTAGAAGAGAGAGAAAGTAACATAGTGCAGCTTTAACTTGAACAAAAATCACTTTCACCTCCTTTAAATACAACCCTGTGAGATGAGGAAATAATAGGCTTGGCCCGAGGCCTCAAAGATTAGAGGTGGCTGCACACACGCGCACACACACACGCACGCACGCACGCACGCACGCACGCACACACACACACACGTCACTGCACACATACAGTATCTAGTCATTTAAGAAGTGCAGTGTCAGCGATGGTGGAGGACTCCCTGACACACAGATGGTAGATCTGAAGTCTCTGTGACCGTGATGCTAGCGTCATGTCCAGAGAGTTTACGTGTACATTATCTCATTCAATGACATAATGTACATCTGTGTCATTTTTCTATTAAAAAAATAGCGCTACGAGCTTGTAGATCTGCTATTTTTGAAAAATGGGTGGAAATATTTGAATATAACATGTTTAACTCTTCGCTTCTGGGGGTCCCTGGAACCCAATATTTGTAGATGGGGGGGGGGGTCCGCGGCCAAATACATATAATTTCGGGGGTCCTTGATTGATTGATTGAATATTTTACTAGGCAAAAAATGTAAAACAGCACAATTACATTTAAAATACTTTGTCTAACAGGTCCGTTCATGAAAGTCCTTGCAGTCTTCTTTCCAATGAGGGCCTTGGTATTCAATTCATAGACATATATAGTGGCACCACAGTTCACATATCAATACAAAAACAACAGAAAAAGATAACACTACTGTATGTACAACAAAAAATAAAAACTATATGTACAAGAACAGGGGGGGGTAGTGGTACTACCTCCTCTTTTGGCCTCCTGAAAGGTGAGTTTTTAAGGCTCTTTTAAATGAGTCCAGCGAACTGCATTTTTTGAGGGATGGGGTTAGACTATTCCAATCCTGGGTTGCAGTGATGTAGAAGGAGAATTTGCCCATGTCCTTAGCATTGACGTTAAAAAGGTTGAGAACCACTGATATTATTGCAACATATGTTTTTTCAAACAAACTGTTAGGATTTAGAAGACATTTGGATCATTTGGAAAATATATGTATTCAAAGATTTGCACACATTTTCCAAGATTTTTCAAAAGATACCAGATCTACAAGCTCGTAGCGTGGCACTGTACTGTACTTTGTTACTGTGTCCACTGTACTGGTGATGAGAAGAAGAAGAGTTTTTGACACAAAGAGCTCAGACAGCGTGTTCCTCTGGGTTTGGCACAGTGCATGCTGGGATATGAAAATGATCCTCTTCTTGTCTGCTGTGTCTGGGTGTCTGGGTGGGTGTTGGAATGTATCTGGCAACCTCCAGCGCGCCACACCAAACCTCTCACTGGGGAATTAGCTTCCAAAGAGCCGTGTATAGAGCTGTAATGTTCTCAAATGCTGCCCGAATAATGTGCCATTACTTTGTCTTTGGAGTTATAGTCAGTGTTTCTGAAGTGTGATTTGCGAGTGCCGTGACATGAGCTTGTAGATTTGCTATTTTTGAATAGCTAAAGTATAAAATGATGATGCCTTCCCAGGTTTTAATGGGTTAATGGGTGTTTATGAAGCGGTTGCATCGCGGTGAGATCAGAGAGTGTTGTAACTGTGTCTTTCAACGGCTCTGGGTAGCACCGTCTCCAGCAGACAGACAGACAGACAGACAGACAGACAGACAGACAGACAGACAGACACTTTGCTGCATTAGATGTGTTTTTTAATAACGAACCTGCTGAGGAATGTCTAAGGAATGTCTGTGATCCATAACGATGGAGGCGTGGCTTCAAAGCAGCCAATCGGGACGCAACGCCGAGCTTCCAGGTATGCACCTGAGGGGACTCCCTCTTTCTTTGGTGTTTTGCCCAGGTGGGCGTGGTTATATGCCTATAAAACCCAATGGCATTTTTTTGTTGTCAGTCACAGTCGACAACAACAATGCTGCGGTCTGAATCACCATTTAAACTGTTCTGTTCCATGATGGCAACACACACACACACACACACACACACACACACACACACACACACACACACACACACACACACACACACACACACACACACACACACACACACACACACACACACACACACACACACACACGCACACTTCTCTTCTGCAGAAGACATTAGCCTTTGTGTCAATTACACCTCTCTTCTGGCCGTTGCCAGTTTGGCGAGGGATTTCAGATGGGGGAAGCAGATGTGAATGAGTAACGGTGTGATTTGTTACATGGTCTCCATCAGGCCTATAGCTGTGTGCGTTCATCTGAAGTGACACATACACACACACACACACACACACACACACACACACACACACACACACACACACACACACACACACACTGAGATGTGACGCCCATAACTCATGAGTCACTAGTGACTTATAATGGACTGTTGTAGGTATTTTGGACGGTGGGTTTACAGTGGTGTAAAGTATAAGTACATGCACTCAAGTATTTCTTTGAGTATTTCCAATTTTCGGTACTTTTACTTCTACTCCACTACATCTCAGAGGCAAACATTGTACTTTTACTCCACTACAATTATTTGAAAACTTGAGTTAGTAGTTTTTTTTAGATGTTGATTATCACAATGCGTCGCGATGTGACAGGTGACAGGCGCGTCACTCCCGCTTTTTAGAATCCACTGGCTGCAAAAAACTGTCCGCGCACAACCTGAGTTTAACAGCAGCCGACCATGTTTTGGTGGGAGCGCGCCCTCACAGGGTATTTCTGCATTGCAGTATAGTAAAAGATTTGAGTACTTTTTCCACCACTGGTGGTTTCCGTAGACTGGAAAAAAGAAAGAGAAAGAAAAGTTGAATTGTATAAACGTCATTGTCATGTCCTGTGTGTGTTTTCAGGGTGGAGACCATACCGCTGTCTTGGCTCATGTTACACCAGTAATAGTACAAGCTTAACCAATTAAAACCCAGTCAATCCGGGAACGCATCTGTGTCATTTTTAGATTTATTTGGCTATTCAAAATAGCAGATCTACAAGCTCATAGCGCGGCACTATGAGCTTGTAGATCTGCTATTTTTTTTTATCTTGAAAATTTGTGCAAATCTTTGAAAATACATACATTTTTAAAGCGAACATTTGTAACTCAAATCTTTGCTTCTGGGGGGTCCTGGAACAACATATTTTGAGATGGGGGTCCCGCGGCCAAATACATATCTAAAAATGTTTTCTTTATCCTAACAGTGTGTTGCTATATCAGTGGTGCTCCAACTTTTCCATGTCAAGGACCCCCAAAATGATATGTATTTGAGCCGTGGACCCCCATGTCAAAATGTGTTGTTCCAGGGACCCCCCAGAAGCACACATCGGAGTAAAAAAAAAAA
>NC_139949.1:52589655-52649655 GCF_963454915.1 Gymnoscopelus microlampas
CGGGGGGCCATCAGGGCGAGCAGGGGGGCGGGGGGAGGAACCAGCAGACCCACTCTGTGTTCACCCTGCCCCTGGCACAGGGAGGGCACCACTCATCAGAAGGTATGGCTATAACCCGTAACATCCCACTGGTTCTCAACCGTAACCCATTCAAACCCGTTGAACGCTGATCTCTGTGTCATTTTAAGATTTCTTTGGGCTATTCAAAAATAGCAGATCTACAAGCTCATAGTGCCGCGCTATGAGCTTGTAGATCTGCTATTTTTGAAAAATCGTGAAAATGTGAGCAAATCTTTGAATATGTTTTAAAGACAGGGTGCCGTGATTTTCAGTGACCCCCCCCCCCAAAAAAACATAATCATCAGGTATTATGGTTATACTAGGAGGAAGATTTTTTCAAAAAAGTGTACAGAAAGTGTTAAAATTATGTTTTTATGTGGACACGCCTCCAGTTCATTAAGTATACCTGGTTCTCACCTTAGCACCTCCTCCACCACCTTAGCACCACCCACCTGTCCTAGTCCCTCCTCCTCCTCATGCCCACACCTGTTGTGTTAGGATAATGAGGGGGAGGGCTGTTTTTTCTATTGGCACGTTTGACCCTCAAGGTTTGAGCCTCCAGGAAGAAACTCAAAATAGTCAGAGAAGACATAAAACACCATAAAAACACCACCAGATCAGCTATATTGTAGATCAGCTATAGCTATCTACAATATCCATAGCTATAGCTATCAGCTATAGCTATAGATCAGCTATAGCAAATAGCTGATGTATATGTGAAAGTGCTCATGTTGGCCCATATAGTCGCTTCTTTTGGACTGGTTTTCCTAGACCTGGTTGCTTGTTTCTCTCGCAGAATCTGGCAACACTGCTTGTGAGTTTGAAAGTGACGACTTGGGCGATAGAGAACAGCGCCATCTTTTTTTTAAACCACTATAAAACAAAACAAAAAATCACACCCAGTGTGAAGTGGGCGGTGTGTGGTCATCACAACATGACACACATAACCCTAACCCTAAAAAACATAAATGTGTTTTTTTAAGTCCATACTGCTATTCATAGGGCTGCACATGTGTCATGTGTTTCGCTAGCAATCACAGTCCTGAATTTGCAAAGTCAGCCAATCACATTACAGCTAGTGATGACACTAGCTCTAATGTGATTGGCTGACTTTGCAAAAGTATAGATTTGCATTGACTGTGGAAGGGTTAGGGTTGTAGACTGCGTTGTAGACTATTGGCCAATCACGGTGCAGGATTGGTCAGTGTCCAAACCTCACTTATGACCCTGCAAGGCCCAGATTCTTTTCAAGTTGTGATGATTCCTGGCTCTGTGGGGGCATTTATATGCAAATATCCTGGCCAATGGCATTGTAAGACTAAACAATAAGGACCCAATGAGGATTTAGAGGTGAAAAAAATAAAAAATAACAGAAAAGAAAAATGATTTAAACTCATTTCTTTATAAAACATACATGTGATCGTGCGATCACACTGGGCCTTGCAGGGTTATAGGGTGCGGTTACACCGCCCCAAAAAACACTTCAAACACGTCATTGGCACTGGATGAGTTAAGTTGGTGTAATTAGAGTCCCGGGCTCCATAGCCTCCAGGTGGCGTAGTCGGCTACTTTGTTGCATTTATACTTTTTAACCTCACCACATCAGCATGAAACTCCATATATGGAGTTGTTATCTGTTGTATTTTTGAACCTTTCCCACTTTTTTAGCTGTTATTTCTACTATTTGCTGTTGGTTGTCATGGATACCAGTTCCCACCTGATGTTGTGTGGGAGTTCAGACCGCTGCAGATCGTACTGAATAACTGCCAGCTTGCATAATGTCTTCAGGCTAGGACTCAAGTCTAAGATATCCAGGTCATCATTGGCTGTGTCGTATGATCTATATCCTCCAAAGAGGATGATGCGATCTCCCCCCATGCAACATGTATACCATGGAACTCTGTGTCATGAAATAAGTTCTTAAACATGGAACATTCCCCTTGGACTGAACCTTCTTCAGGTGAAGGTCGCTGGACTGAATTTCCACAAATCATTTAAGTGTTGGTTATAGTACCTGCCACCAAATATGTACAGCTCTCCATTGTAGGAAAAGGCTGAATGACCGTAGCGTTGTTCTGTAAGAAGCTGTGCAGAAGGCGTGTTAAGCCAGAAGGTGGTCTCTGTGTCAAACACACTGATGGTGTTGTAGCTGTTACCCCCCCAGCCCCCAAATACAAACATCTTGGTCCCGATGATGGTGGCAGAGTGCCAAGATGAAGCCGGTGGTGGAGTTCCTCTTGTGTTAATTAAAGACCAGACCATTGTGGTGGTGTCCAACTTGTAGGTGTCATTAGTGTATCCAGTCAGCTGTGTGTATCCTCCATAGATAAACATGACCTTCCTCAAGACACAGGCTGAGTGGCCCTCCCTCCCCTCTGGAACATTCCCTGAAACCCTGGGTTTGAGCATTCTGTGGGCGTCCACATCAAATGCATAAAGCTCTTTCTGTAGTTCCAGTGGCAGTAACTCCCCCGCAGAGGTAGATGAAAGGGTCTATCAGCACAGCTGTGCGCCTACTACGCATGGGGCGAACGACAAGGGGACGTTGTACTCTTCCAGGTGTCTCTGGGGGCAACTTGATCCAGCTTAAAGACACTGTGTTGAAGACATGCACTTCAATCTGACGCCTGGACTTCATGAAGTCCCCTCTAAAGCAGTACACTTTGTGATTCACGGCTACAGCAGCATCATACTGTATCTCTGGAAGCCCTTTTAGGTGCACCGTCCAACGAATCATGTCATATACGAGCAGCGACGTGGATGAAAGGGCCGCTTATAAGTTCCACTCTGTAAAAGAACGCAGTCCTACTGTGTGCGTAAGCTCTTATATTGGTTAGCGTGCCTATGTGTGATGTAGACATGATGTCACGTGAGGGTTAGCGGGCCTATGTGTGACATAGACATGATGATAAATCAGCTATACAGTATATCACTTTAACTCATTCACTGACAGACTTATTTCTGGCTGTGTTTGCCCACTGCCAGATATTTTCGTTTTTATACCTTTTCAACTGGTCACAAAAACTTTAGATCCATTATCATCGCTCATCCGACCATTTGTAAACAAACCCGGTATCAGTGTGCGTCGCCCAGATAAAAAACTATCCAACCGCGACGGCCCCTTCTCTCTTCTAGCAGCATGTTGGAAGAAACGTGTCTCGCGAAATCCAGGGCAAATGAAATCAACTCAAGATACAGCCGTTTCCATGAAAAAGCTTGTGAGTAGAAAGTGAAAGTGATCACTCGGGTGATCGAGAACAGCGCCATCTTTTATAAAACCACTAAAAAAACAATAAGTCGTCATAAGTCGTCCTTGGCAGTGTGGGCGTTTGGACTGATGTCTCGTCGTAAGCCGTCCTTGGCAGAGAATGAGTTAATGAGTACCCCTTTTAACCACTTAGATCTCTACATACGTCATCGCACGGTCAATAGCGAAAACAGCCGATCTACAAACTCGCATCACATCACATCGCGACGTTGGGTGCGGTTTCGGGGTGTGGCCTCGGCCGGGGCGCCTGTAGCGGCTGACTTAGAACTGGTGCGGATCAGGAGAATCTGACTGTTTAATTAAGACAGAACATCATGATGACCCTGTTTTGTTCTGTGTCGTACTGCGGCGGCGCAGTGGAAACAGTGATATACAAGCAGAGGGCAGAGTCGCGTCATGAGGGCAAGTGGGGCAGATGCCCAGGCAGTAAAGGTCCTTTATAGATATGCTGCTGCCACCACCTTTAAGCCCCTAGATCAGGGGTCTTCAACGTTTTCAGCCCAAGGACCCCCTAACTGAGAGAGATATAAAGCAGGGACCCCCCTCTATATTGTATAAAATTGTGTTTCAGATTATTATTTTTTTTTTTTACTTGGTCTGCTCTTTTTTCCTTTTACACTAACACCTTTTTGCCAAAAATAGCCGATCTACAAGCTCATAGATCCCATTACTGGTCCCCAAGGCCAACACAGAGCTGTAGGCAAAAAAGCTTTCAGATTTGATTCTGTGAAAAAATGTTTTTGAAAACGGCAAAACAAAGGGTATTTATTAAATATAGTATATCATATAATTAAATATAAAATAAAAATAAATCACAGAAAAAAATGTTTTATGGTCATGATTCACCAGGACCCTGGATGGCTTGATTATAGGCTTAAATTAATTGATATAAATATTTTTGGAAATGTCAATGGGAAAAAGGCATTGAGTAGGTTTTGAAGTGGAACCAGAAATTGGCCGCCACTGCTATGCCCTATTGGAAATAGCCCAGGAAAGTAAAAGTACCTCAAAATTGTACAGTACTTGAGTAAATGTACTTAGTTACTTTACACCACTGACTGTATGTTATATATATATTTTTATTGTGATGTGTGTGTTCCAGTGCAGATCAACGTGCGCGTCCACCACGGCCCGGACACCTCCGTGTACATCCACCCTCTGGACCAATCGGACGCCAAGCCCCCCCACAAGACCGTGACACGCCTAATGCCTCAGAGACACAAACCCAAGGGGCGGTGCTTCCAGGAGACCACGCCCAAACAGGCTGTGAGCGCAACGTCATCATGCTAACGCAACGTCATCATGCTAACGCTGGATATTCTGTTTATCACAGAGAACATACAATGACATACATACAAGTCATTTTAACTTTCTGTCTGTCTGTCTGTCTGTCTGTCTGTCTGTCTGTCTGTCTGTCTGTCTGTCCGTCTGTCTGTCTCTCCCCCTGTCTGTCTCTCCCCCCCCCCGTCTGTCTGTCTGTCTGTCTCACTCTCAGTGTAACAGCACTCCTCTCCCGGTCCTGACCAATCAGGAGGATTGTTGTGGCAGCGTGGGGAACTCATGGGGACAAAACAAATGCTACCAATGTCCCAAACTACCCAGTGAGTGTGTTTTTTTAACATTGTATTGTTGTAGTCAGCCTGATGAAGGCTGTAGTGTGCCGTATAAGGGGCGTCAATTGGGTATGCCAAGGTATGGCAGGTACCATACCTTGGCTCCAGAAAAAAAAAAAATAACATGAATTGTAGCCTTGTAAGACCATTGTGTTTGTATTGTGTTATAGGTATAATGCATAGTTTTCTATGCATTTTGGGGGTTTGGGGGAATTTGACCCCCCAAAAAATCTTCAGGATAGGTGTCCCTTATTTTCATCTCAGGGAGTTGGCAACCCTAACCTTGACATACCTTAGCTTTTGCTGAACTGATGCCACTGCAACGCGTAGGTATCTATTGTTTTGATTTAATTCTTGCCATGCATTAGCCATAATAACAATAAAAGGCTTTTTTAATTGAACTTTTCCATTTAACTTTGTCACCCATTTGTACCAAAGAGCACCTTGTCGGGGACCTTTACTCTTTGCCAAAAAGATGCGCTCCTTATTTCAACCGAGTGAGTTTGTTTACGTCTCAGCTCTGTCTCACACCGCTTGTCTACACCACTGGTTCCCTACGTGGGGTCCAGGGACCCTTGGGGGTCCTTGAGAGGGTTCAAGGGGGTCCCCAGCTAAAAAGATTGATAGTGAGGAACCAACACAGGTCTGTGACTCTGAGAGTGTACAAATGGAACCTAATGGACCCTTACGGGTCCATTAGGTTCCATTTGTACACTCTCAGAGTTACATTAACGTGGATGATTACACAGTGTGGATTGGGGTCCCAGAGATTAAAAATAATATCAAGCGTGGGTCCATATTTATCAACCTGAGGGTCTTTGAATGGAAAAAAGGTTCATAATCACTGGTCTATTCCACCACACTCGTTTGGCAACTCAATCATTGACATCTTTTGGACTGAAGCTGCGTTCACACGGGCAGATACAGTACAATTCATTTTCAATGGAAGCCAGCTGCAAAAATGACAAAGATACAAGTTGAAGTTGAGCTGGGTTCAACTTCCAGATACAAAGATACAAACTGTACCTCCGATGACTCAGTGAAGCTTGATGACATCAACAACCATGCTGAGCAACTCAGATACAAAGTGACAGAGCCACAAATATGCTCTGTATCTAGTTTGTCCTCCAGTCTCCCATTGTTTACAAGCCTTCTGGCTTGAAATAAAGCGGGGGGGGGGGGGGGGGGGATAAAAAATCAATTATATTGGTTCTCGCTCCACTGCGTCGTCGGAGCTACAGTTGTATCTTTGTATCTGGAAGTTGAACCCTGCTCAACTTGAACTCGTAGCTTTGTATCTTTGCAGCTATAGAGCTACAGCTACAAACGTAGGATGTATCTGTGTATCTGCATGATCTGCCATACAGGTAGCCTGTATCTTTCAATGTTCCCGTGTGAATGCAGCATGACACTTTCATTCAGAAATGCCTCATCAGAGAGTTTTTTCTTTTTTTTTTTTACAGCATACATACTGCATGTATGCGCTGTGTATATGTAGTATATATATATATATATATATATATATATATATATATATATATATTTAAACATTTTTACAGCATACATACTGCATGTATGCGCTGTGTATATAGTATATATATAGTATTATGTCTGTGTATATAGTATATATATAGTCTTATGTGGTGGTGAATTAACACGTTTGTTTATGGAGACAGAAATGCCTTTCTGTGGTTTGTACCTTTCATCTCACCCCCCCCACCCCCCACCCCACCCCCACCACTTCACGAGCAACAATCATTTTATGTGTCTATAACTTTGGAAAAAATAAGGAAGTAATTGTGGAAACAGAGAGAGAGAGAGAGAGAGAGAGAGAGAGAGAGAGAGAGAGAGAGAGAGAGAGAGAGAGAGAGAGAGAGAGAGAGAGAGAGAGAGAGAGAGAGAGAGAGAGAGAGAGAGAGAGAGAGAGAGAGAGAGAGAGAGAGGCGAGAGAGACAGACAGACAGACAGACAGACAGACAGACAGACAGATCGGGTTTCCAGACAGTAGTAGATGTTGGCCATGCACCTCTTTTCCATTCTGCTAATATTCCAGCTCCTGGCTCTTTGTGACTCAGCCTGTGACAGGAGCCCCCCCCCCCCCTCGCGCGCGCACACACACACACACACACACACACACACACACACACACACACACACACACACACACACACACACACACACACACACACACACACACACACACACACACACACACACACACAGAGTCTCTGACAGGAGCCCCTACATCTGGTTCACCACAAACCCAACGTTACAGCATATTTCAGGACCGTCTCACACATTCTCAACCTTATATATCACAGTTATATGAAGATTATAGTTATAGAGTATTATTATAACTGCTCTCTCACTAAAGCTCATTATAACATGTCTGCTCGCTCTGTGTCTCAGCGGAGGGCTGTGTGACAGTTCAGAAACCTTGTCTACCAGTGACATCATCGCTGGGGATTCCAAGCTAATAGAAACTGCAGGCTTTCTCCTCCTGGAACGTTAGCCTGCTGTAATGGAAGACAAAGAGTTTGAAAGAAAAGTTTGAAATGACCACCGAACGATGTCATCAGAGCAGGGAGGGGTCTTCAACGTTTTTTTCAGGCTGAGGACCCCCTAGCTGGCTGAGACAGAGATGAAGCAGGGACCCCCTCTATATCGTATAAAAAAGTATAAAAGTTTCAGATTAACCTTTTTTTTTTCTTTATCTGCTCTTTTTTCCCTCTAGTCTACACTAAACCTCTTTGCCAAAAACAGCAGATCTACAAGCTCACAACGCCTCGCAGCGAGGCGTTGTGAGCTTGTAGATCTGCTGTTTTTGGCTCTAAAGTCCTCCTCAGAACAGGGACGCTAGGGTTCAAGTGATTCATGTAAAAAAAGAATCCTATTACACAAACATTTGGCGCCCCCCCTGTAGTAACTCTGAGGACCCCCTAGGGGTCCAGGACCCCCTGTTGAAGACCCCTGCTTTAGAGCAATGTGTGTGGACCGTCCACACAGTCCTCTGAGGGACAGAGTGAGTAGACAGAAATAATACCATCTCATAAATAATGAGCATCAGTGAGGACCAGTTAGATGAAGATATGGTAGAAAACGGGTGAACTGCTTCTTATACTTTGTCGGTGTAGCGCAGCGGAAACAGACGATCTACAAGCCCACAAAGCGGGCGATCCGCACACGTTGTGTGGGCTTTGTGTAGCACCCGGCATGCGAACCCGGGTCTCCCGCGTGGAAAGCCAACACCTTAACCGCTATACTAAAGGGAATTCCCTATAGACTCTGGGAGATTTGGCCACTGTGCTACACGTGTAGATCGTCTGGCACGCGACAATCCACCGCACGACATCCACCGCGTGACATCCACCGCACGATATCCACCGCACGATATCCACCGCACGACGGGATAGAAATTAAGCGTAACGGATCGTGCCCGCTTGTCGCTATGTCCCCGCATGCACGCTCGCACGCACACACACACACACACACACGCACACACACACACACACACACACACACACACAGCTGAACGCTCGCCTCGCTTTGAAAAAATAATGACTCGATGTCTTAGTCCCTTTCCGTGTGAAAAGCCTTTCAGAAGGTTGCAAAATGGAAATGGAACGTAATCGATTGATTGATCATCCTAGAAAAATGCACGCCATGCATATGACCACTTATCTGACCACTTATCTGACCACTTATCTGACCACTTAACACGGCCGGCCGTTAGTTAAGTGGTCAGATGGCTGGGCCGCGATTCCCCCAACGCTTTCCAAGGTTTTCACGTGGGCCCTGATCCAGAAGCAGAAAAGGTTGAGAACCACTGCTTTTCTAGAAGGTTTTGCAGAGAAAAGAATAGCAGCGACTCTGAATCACTGAAAACCCCCAGAGAGACAAAAAGCAGCTGGATTTGTGTCTGGAATGCCTGTCTCTTTTTTTTTTTTCTTTCATTCTCAGTCATATCTATTTATAAGTTACACTTTATTTTTTTTCTTACTTTCATGAAAAGAAGTGAATGGAAACTCTGAGCTCTCTATTCTCTTCCACTTTAAAGAATTTAATTTGGAGCGTTTTTACCTCCTCCTCCTCCTCCTCCTCCTCCTCCCACGGATAGATGGAAAGTCCCCTCCTGTACTCTTTGTTTTGACTGTTTTTGTGATTTCTTTCTTTTTCTCTCTCTCTGTGTTTTTATGAAGGGGAGTCAGAACTCTCTCTCCCCTTTTGTATTTTTCCCGGACGGACAGGCAGGCAGGCAGGCAGACAGACAGACAGACAGACAGACAGACAGGCAGGCAGGCAGGCAGGCAGGCAGGCAGACAGACAGACAGACAGACAGACAGACAGACAGACAGACAGACAGGCAGGCAGGCAGGCAGGCAGACAGACAGACAGACAGACAGACAGACAGACAGACAGACAGACAGACAGACAGACAGACAGACAGACAGACAGACAGACAGACAGACAGACAGACAGACAGACAGACAGGCAGGCAGGCAGGCAGGCAGGCAGGCAGGCAGACAGACAGACAGACAGACAGACAGACAGACACACAGTGGTGGACTAAAGTACTCAACAACCGCAGATACTTGAGTCAAAGAATCGATACTCCTGGTCACTACAAGTGAAAGTTACTCCGTCAAATTTGATCTCCAGTTAAAGTAGTTCTTGCTGTTAAAAATACTTACAGGGATAGTTCACCCCCAAATTAACTTTTTTTCTATCGATTAGTCACCCCATGGAGACTTGAAAGCCAATAATTTGATGACCGGTAGGCAGCGGTTCCGGTAGGAGACACAAAGGAGACTCTTTGTGTCTCCTACCGGAACCGCTGCCGGTCATCAAATTATTGTTTTAGGAATGAGACAAAAACAAAACAATATCCAAAAATTCAAGTCTCCATGGGGTGAGTAAAATCGAAAAAATCGTTAGTAGAAAAGTGTTTTTTTGAGTGAACTATCCCTTGAAGTGTTCAAAAGTACATGCTTTTAAACAATTAACAATTTAATTACAAATTGATGCTAACCCTGGCATCCCTATTTTGGGCTAGGGCTCCAAATGAGCAAAACTCTATCCATCTGTCTGTCTACAGTATCTCTATCTAATGTCCTCTCCTCTGTCTCATAAATCAAACCCTTCAGATGCATCGGTCAAGCAGACCATCGTGGAGGATTATGGCTCTACGTGTCCCCAGGGCTACAAGAGGTTCAACAGCACCCACTGTCAAGGTAACGCCATCAGCACCCACACAGCACCCATCACACCTCACTGTCAAGATAACCCCATCAGCACCCACACTGCACCCATCACACCTCACTGTCAAGATGACCCCATCAGCACCCACACTGCACCCATCACACCTCACTGTCAAGATGACCCCATCAGCACCCACACTTCAGCCCTATATACATTTCGGCCATTTGAAAATAGCAGATCTACAAGCTCACAATGCGTCGCCATGCGACGCATTGTGAGCTTGTAGATCTGCTATTTCTGCTATACAGTTTTTTGGCTTTCAAGCGAGCCCACATTGTTTCTTCAGGAACAATATTTGTAGTTCATAATATATTTTTTATATTTGTCTTTTTTAAAGCGAACATTTTTAACTCTTTTTAACTGCTTCAGGGGGTCCCTGGCACAAAACATTTTTAGATTGGGTTCTGCGGCCAAAATTTATATATAAAATAAATAGGGGTCATTGGCATGAAAAAGGTTGAAAACCACTGTAATAGATAATATAATGTTTATGTTATCTGCTTGCAGACATCAACGAGTGTTCCATGCAGGGAGTGTGTCAGAACGGAGACTGTCTCAACACTCTGGGAAGCTTCAAGTGTTCCTGTAAGGCCGGCTATGCCCTGGACAGGAACAGATGTGTGGGTGAGTACTGGACTGGACCTCTCCTGTAGCTCACAGCACTGAACATGTGCACTGGCTTCTAATCCTCACTGTGGATAGCATTAAAGCACAGCTCAAGACCTAGTTCTTCACTCTTGCTTTTAGTTGATTTTTTAATCTCTGTGTTGTTATCCATGTCCTCACTTTTTTTGCCTGACTCACTGCCTTTTTGATATATATGTCATCGGGTGTTTCGGGTCTCGCAACATACACCCTCGCCCAGGTGACCCAGCCGGGGTTGATCAAGCCCCGACTTACGTCCCAGTAGCTCCCCACGGTCAGTCCTCTTAGGGAAAGACCACTCAGGCCACTCAGTCCGCTTCTCCGGAACTACTGTGCCGGAACTCGGGGAGGCTCTGGCACGTGGAGGGACTAGGCTCTGTGGGTTGTATCCGCTGCACCAGATCCGCTGCACCAGATCCACTGCACCACCCCGATCCAAACATTTCCTTCTGGCATGATGGTTCCTTGAGCCGATACCACTTGATTGGGCCATCTAGTGGTATTGGCTCCACTTGCGGTTTGCTTGAATGGCCCTCCTAAAGGCCTCACCGTGGGTTTGTTGGCCTTCTTCCTCACGGAAGACACAGGCTGGGGCGCTAACCCATACTGCTCCTGGTATACCGTCTACATTCCGGCTGTCAACCATCTCTCCAGTGGTCACCAAATTATTCCTACTAGACCATACCCGGTCGACGCATCCGTGGGGGGATATGCGCACATGATCTGGCAACCCGGGAGGCAGTTCGTCCCATAGCTGGGCAGCCCCGTAACCATGGCGACAGTGTTTGACACAAAAACGCTAATAAGAAGCTGAGATTTGATGAAATCGAAAAACGGGCTTCACAGTTAAGTTCAGATGGTAATGGTCAATGGCTGTGTGCAAAATCAGAGCAATTGCTCCAGCCACTGAGGAGAACCGGGTAGCTTCACCTACCACTACAGAGAGACAAACAGACAGAGGTTACTAGAATTATAGTAGGATGAGCCACTATAAATAGAGTCACTAACTATAAAGAAAACATCACATGGATGCACCTGGGACGTATCATCAGTGTTGTTGCTTTAGTACTGTACCAGTGCTAGACATGCACACTAGTTTCTATATGATCATAAGATCATCAATACTCTGTCCACACCAACATGTCTTGTTCTACACATAGGTCTCTTCATTCCTGAAATACCACCCATAACAGTATGTCGTTTGGGCCTTGACCTTGATTGCAGAAAGACTGCACGCTGCCTCTCTCCACATTTAGTTCTAATTCTGCAAACAGAAAGCAGAACCTTTCCCAGACGACCTGAGAGGTCTGGATGATGTTGCACAAGATCATCATTCAACCATTCAAATGCCTTATAATCCAACAGTAACTTTTAAAATCAGTTATTCGACAAACAGGGAGCCAGTTTGTGCATTGGTGTTAGCCCATTAAGACCGGGAACGCATCTGTGTCATTTTTAGATTTATTTGGCTATTCATAAAATAGCAGATCTACAAGCTTATAGCGCGGCGAGTGCCACGCTATAAGCTTGTAGATCTGCTATTTTTTTTTAAATTGTGAACATTTGTGCAAATCTTTGAATATATATAATTTTTAAAGCGAACATTTGTAACTCAAATCTTTGCTTCTGGGGGATTCTACAAATGTCTGTTTTTTGATAAAACTTATGTTGCCATAATATCAGTTGTTCTCAAACTTTTTTCATGTCAAGGTCCAAGGACCCCCAAAATTATATGTATTTGGCCACGGACCCCCATCTAAAAAAATGTTGTTCTAGGGACCCATACAATCTTGTATGTCTGCATGATCTACAATCTACGAGCTTGTAGATCTGCTATTTTTGAATAGCCCAAATACATCTAGAATGACACCGATGTGTTCCCGTATTGCATGGTGTTAATCAGTCGTCCCCACAAAACGTTCAGGCAGAGACAGACGGCCTCTAGTCGTGACAGGTCTGGTCTCTGGCTCTTATGTTGTTTGTTTCCTTGTGGCCGCTGTGTATCCACCACGTTATCACAACAGAGGCACAGTGAGCTATTATGTGGTCACAGGGAAATATAAAGACCTGAAATCTTGGCTGTCGTCTATCTGCCTCACACAACTATTGAGCCAAACGCAAATGACTGCACAAGGCTCTTTATGTTGGTTGAATCCTAGCTATGTTTGCCAGACTCAGAGGGTCGGCCTACATGAGGCTTTGTCTGTCCCTCTTTCGTCCCTATTTTGTCCCTCTTTTGTCCATATATGGGCATAACGGACAATGGACAGACACATACAGAGATCTCTTTTGTCCCTCTTTTCCTTCAACCACTAGGGGTCTGGCAGTACCAGGTCTCCTGGTCCTGGTTTTACATGCACATGTATTGTTTTTGAAAAGGATTCCTAATAAGCCAAATATGCTTTAATACATTATAATTGCCCTCTACAACTAAAATGTACAATTTAAAACACCTTTAATAGTGTATTTATTTTAGAAACAGTTCATCTTTCACTCAACAGGGGCCGCGGCCGTCGCAAGTTGATGATGTCATTTGCCCAGGTGTGGTCTAGCCCTATGGAATTGATGGAATGCATGTGGAAATAAAAAAACAACGTAATACTCCCTACGGTTAATATGAGCATCAAATCAATGCTACACTCCCCCCACCAGCCTAGGGGAGCCCAGGGCCAGGGTTTTATCTTAGTTATAGAGGGCAATTATAATGTATTAAGGCATGTTTGGCTTATCATCCAGGGATCCTTTTAATATTTCTAGTTTTTCTCAGCAATAACACACGTGGCTGTGGCCCGTCCTCATGACTTCCTGTTTCTCTGTGTGTGTGTGTGTGTGTGTGTGTGTGTGTGTGTGTGTGTGTGTGTGTGTGTGTGTGTGTGTGTGTGTGTGTGTGTGTGTGTGTGTGTGTGTGTGTGTGTGTGTGTGTGTGTGTGTGTGTGTGTGTGTGTGTGTGTGTGTGTGTGTGTGTGTGTCAGAGTCCCCCACGGAGCAGGGCCAGTGTTTCCGCATGGTGTCAGAAGGGGGGCGCTGTGAGCACGCTCTGCCCACCCAGCTGTCCCAGGAGATGTGCTGCTGCACCGTGGGCAAGGCCTGGGGGGCCAGCTGTGAACGATGCCCGCAGGTTGGCACAGGTAGGCAACGCATGGCAACTGAAGCTCTTTGCTTTTAAGGTTATGTACATAATCATTGTAGGCAATTAGCAGACACTGTGTGTGTGTGTGTGTGTGTGTGTGTGTGTGTGTGTGTGTGTGTGTGTGTGTGTGTGTGTGTGTGTGTGTGTGTGTGTGTGTGTGTGTGTGTGTGCACGTGCGTCATTATGAAATACACTAGAAGTGAACACATGCATTTACACGAGGGATGTTCGATATTGTTTTTTTTTACCGATATCCAATATTCCGATATTGTCCAACACTTAATTTCCGATACCGATATCAACCGATACCAAAAGTCAACTAATTGTCAGGTGACAACATCACATGTTATATAATAATAAAATAGCTATAATATCTAATACAATGATGTTGTTAGGTTTTCACTGAAGTGAGTCCCCGGGACTCACTGGTGGTCATTTGAATGAGTCCCACTAATCTTAGATTAGATGTTGGCCTATTTGACAGTGCAGAAGCATACTTGGCATTTTCGGGGGTTTTTTTGGGTTGTTATTTTTTTGTTACTGCGGTTAATTTTGTACAAAAAAATGAAGTGTAGATGTCAGAGGTTTTTTCTTTTTCTTTTTTTGTGATGAGTTTGTGTTGGGTGCTCGTCATTTCTCCTGGGGGCTTTAGCCCCGAGGTACCCACAGTATAATTTCTCCTGGGGGCTTTAGCCCCGAGGTATCCACAGTATCATTTCTCCTGGGGGGCGGGGCTTTAGCCCCGAGGCACCCACAGTATCGGCGCCCTTGCTGAACACGACAATGTACAACTTAGCAGACACTCAGAGCAGAGCAACTTACAAATGTGAGGTTGGAATAATCTCTCTCTCTCTCTCTCTCTCTCTCTCTCTCTCTCTCTCTCTCTCTCTCTCTCTCTCTCTCTCTCTCTCTCTCTCTCTCTCTCTCTCTCTCTCTCTCTCCTCTCTCTCTCTCTCTCTCTGTCTCAGTGTCCTTCAGTAAGATCTGTCCAGCAGGGAAAGGTTATTTCCTGCAGAATGTCAGAGAGTTCTTCTCCTTCACTCCACACATCTACAGCATCCAGAAAAAGCCCGACAAGACACAGCAAGAGGGTGAGTCCTGGCTCCTCCCATACACTGGCTCCTCCCATACACTGGCTCCTGCCATGCAATGGCACTTCACTTATTCTCAACCTTATGTCTTCATATAATTGGTCCTCACTAATGCTCACTTACAACCCCTTTAAACCATTAAAGGGATAGTTCACACCCAAAATGACTTTTTTTTCCTATCAATTAGTCACCCCATGGAGACTTGAATTCATGGATATTTAGGAGACACAAAGAGTCTCCTTTGTGTCTCCTACCGGAACCGCTGCCTACCGGTCCGCTGGTCATCAAATTATTGTGTTAGGAATGAGACAAAAACTAAAAAATATCCATGAATTCAAGTCTCCATGGGGTGACTAATACATAGAAAAAAAACATTTTTTTTTATCCCTTTATGGCTGGGAACACATCTGAGTATTTTTAAGATTTTAGCTATAGCCATTATTTTATACTTTGGCTATTGTAGATCTGCTATTTTTGAATAGCCCTAAGACATCTAAAATCACACAAATGCTACTGTCTCAGTGTGTGTCAGGCTTGTCCTTGACTGTATTGTCTTATGAAATGAGGTTGAATTCATAACTGATACTCTTCCTCTATTCTGCTCTGTTTTCCAGAAATCAAGCTGCCGGTAAGACCTCACCAGCGGTGGAAAAAGTACTCAAACGTTATACTTAAGTAAAAGTATCAATACTGCAATGTAGTACTCTGTTAGGCCTACAAGTAAAAGTCCGGAATTCAGAATGTACTTGGTACAAAGGTATTGGTATCAAAATGTACTTAAAGTACCAAAAGTAAAAGTACTACAATGTTTGAAAATAGCAGATCTACAAGCTCACAACGTGTCGCACCGCGACGCGTTGTGAGCTTGTAGATCTGCTATTTTCAAATAGCCTAGGTATAAAATAGGGCTAAAGTGGTTACATTTTTATTATATAATCATTTATATCTGCAAAAAAATAGTAACTAAAGTTTTCAAATAATTACAGTTTAGTAAAAGTACAATATTTGCCTCTGAGATGTAATGGAGTAGTTCAGTAAAAGTGTGGAAAACTGGAAGTATTCAAGTAAAGTAAAAAAAAAAACCTCAAAACTGTGCTTAAGTACAGTACTTGAGTAAATGTACTTAGTTACACCAATGGACATCACACCCCTGTGAGTGACAGAGACGTGATAAACAGCTCATGGATATTATTTTTTTATGTTCTGTGGTCATTTCTGTTGCATCGTGTGTTTCCATCTTCAGGAGCGACCAGAGACCACCACCACACAGCAGACCACCGTCAGCACCAGCGGACCCCGTGTGCCCGGTAAAACCTGACGCAAACACAACACTTCATTCATTGAAATTTACTCTGACACACATTGAGGGCAGGAGGACCCTCGTTTTCAGTGATGCAGAGATTGCAAAAAGCTCAACAGAGGCATAGTATTGAAATGAGAACAGGTTGTGTACTGTAAAAGATCAGTGGTGGAAAAAGTACTAAAGTAAATGTTTTACTTAAGTAAAACTATCAATACTGCAATCGTTCACAGTATTGATACTTTTACTTAAGTCAAACATTTGAGTACTTTTACCAACACTGAGGGCCAGCCAACGTTAGTGTATAAACTCACGTCGGAATCAACAGAACGTTACAATGAAACTGAAAAAAAAGGGGGGAAAATGATGATACACCATGTCTGCAAGCTAAAGGCTCACTCTACAGGAGTTTCTTCATTTTACATAACAAGACACAATTCCACGTCATCGGCGCCCATACCCTAGGTGGGGTTGGCGAAAGGGCCTACTCTGTGTGGAGTTTGCATGTTCTCCCCGTGTCTCCTAGGGTAGTTAATACCCTCACAAAAACATGTAGTAATCCTGGTCACTATACTGCCTCCCCCTGGTCAGCCGGGGCGCCTGATGGAGGAGAAGGGAACTGGTTGGAATAACGTGTTCCTTCCACGCGCTATGTCCAACCAGGGAAACTCCCCCCTGTCGGGTGATAAGAAGCGGCCTGCTTGCTCCTCATGCATTGAAGGAGGCATGAGCTTCAGCTTGGGCTCTCCCTAGGCTGGCAGAGGGTAGGTAGTGCCCAGGATTACATAGGCAATTGGCACTGGGTGAAAAAATGTGGGTTACAAAATCGTGGGATAAAAATTATAAAAAAAAACAAAAAAAAACAAGACACAATTGTTTTATAGATCATATTTTAGATAACAAGACGATAATGAGGTCCAAACCCACTCCCAGCACCTCCAACAATGCACACAGCCACAATTCAACCACATGGGTGCATTATGATATTGATATTACTTGTGATATTGACATATGATATGACATTATCATGTTGATATTAATCAGTAACATTACTCGCTCAAACTCATTTGGAACAACATAGTTATATTTCATGGGTGAACTAGAGAGAGTCTATTTCAGCCACAACATAAACAAGACCAGGAGACCTGGTTCTGCCAGACCCAGACTTCACATGACGTGTCAGCCTGTGTCTATGCCCATGTATGGACGAAAGGGGGACAGACTTTTATGGCTGGGACCTAAGGACAAAGGGGGCATGCCCATATATGGAGAAAACAGGTACAAAGCCTCATGTAAGCCAGACCCCCTGGGTCTGGCAACAAAAATGCTCAGGGCAATAACCACGGCAACGCCAGGCAGGCAGAAAAACCAGCGCGTCAGACAATCCCACCCGCCAGACAACCCGACCCGATCGGTGATTGCGGATTGGCCGAGCTCCGTATGACGTCTGTGGCACTGTGACAATATAAGAGGTGGTGCGTGCAATATGTCGGCATTATAGAGTGAAACCTCCATATCCTGGCCTTGGTTTGAATATTGTTTCTTGTGTGTGAAATGTTTTGCTGGACGGTGCATATGAATCGAGCGCCAGAGGTAAAATCTCATACGGCAGCTGTGGCTGTGGGACAGCACGTGTACTCCTTTGGAAGGTGCAGTAACGGGGACAGCTTGGGTAAGCTGCATGTGGACGTCTTCAACACGGTGTCCTTGCGCCGAATTAATTTGCCCCCAGTGAAACCTGGAAGAGGAGAATGTTCTCTTGATGTTCCCTCCCTGCGTGCCAACCACACAGCTGTGCTGATAGAAGGTATCATCTACATCTGGGGAGGGAACACGTTAAGCAATGTGCTTTATGCGTTTGATGTTGACACCCACAGATGGTTCAAGCCCAAGGTTTCTGGGGCTGTTCCAGTGGGGAGGGAGGGCCACTCAGCCTGTGTCTTGGGGAAGGTCATGTTTATCTATGGAGGAATGACCCAGCTTGGTCATTCCCCCTTCGTCATAAATGACATCTACAAGTTGGACACCAGCACAATGGTTTGGTCTTTAATTAACACCGGAGGAACTCCACCACCGCATTCTTCACGTCACTCTGCCACCATCATCGGGACCAAGATGTTTGTATTTGGGGGCTCGGGGGGTATTAGCTACAACACCATCAGTGTGTTTGACACAGAGACCAACTGCTGGCTGAACACGCCTTCTGCACAGCCTCTTCCAAAACGACGCTACTGTCATTCAGCCTTTCCCTACAATGGAGAGCTGTACATATTCGGTGGCAGGGGGTACAATAACCAGCACTTAAATGCTCTGTGGAAATTCAGTCCAGTGACCTTCACCTGGAAGAAGGTTCAGTCCAAAGGGAATGTTCCATGTTTAAGAACTCATCTCACGATATGGAGTTGCATGGTCTGCTGTTGCATGGTGGGAGATCGCATCATCCTCTTTGGAGGATATAGATCATACGACACAGCCAATGATGACCTGTATGTCTTAGACTTAAGTCCTAGCCTGAAGACATTATGTAAGCTGGCAGTTATTCAGTGCGATCTGCAGAAGTCTGAACTCCCAAACAACATCAGGTGGGAACTGTTATCCATGACAACCAACAGCAAATAGTAGAAATAACAGCCCACTAAAAAAGAGAAAAAAGCAAGTTAAAAAATGAATAAAATTGATGACCACAGAGAACAGGTTTCTTTTGCCCAAATATGGAGTTCCACAGTGAGGTCAGTAACATGACATCAGAGATCCACAAGGCCACGCCCGTTATTACCCTGGTTGTGTAGATTCATTGTAAAGCTTTTTTTGTTTATTTGCATATAGTTAAAAACACAGGAGAAAAGATAAGACACATTTTTTTTAAAATAGGAGGGGACAATAAAAAAGAAATGTCCGGGCCACCGACGAGATTTCTCGTCAGATTCTGCCAAGGCACGGCCTGCCACTGACGAGAATGACGAGATTTTGTGTTTTCAGTGGTTTTACACCAGATTTTCCACCCTTTGAATGATGCTTTCACTGCCGGATGACGACAAACGGATGTTAAAAAAAAGGCTTGTTTACTTCCTGTTTGTATCCTGTGGGAAAATGGCGTCATCTCCGTTCCTCTTGCTTTACGGAAAACACGAGCCACATTCAACTGGTCACAGCTGTGCAATGGATTAACGCGAGCGGATACATTTTTTCCCCCCGAGACTCCCGAGACCCCCGTGCGTGTAATGAGGCGATCTCCGTGAGAACGGCGGTCACGGATAATATTCCATGATTTTTCAAAGGTACAGTAAAATCGCTCGTTTTCGCTGGCAGTGAGGTGACATTATTACACTATTTACTATTTACTATTTGATAATGATGTGAGGAGATCAGGAGGTTTGAGATTGCATTGCTGTCGGGCAGATTTTTTTTTGTTAAATTATTTTGTAAATGAATGCACCACTTCATCTTACAAGAGTGTCTCACAAAAGCAGGGAAACTAGCAGATCTACAAGCTCACAGTAGATCAGCTTTTGTCACTACTCTTATTAGTTTGAATAATAATAAAAATGGAACGGTTTTGGACTTACAAGGTTTCCAGCCGACAGCAACGATTGCATCCATGGACCCCTCATCCATGGACCCCTCATCCATGGACCCCTCATCCATGGACCCATCATCCATGGACCCATCATCCATGGACCCCTCATGAACCCCTCATGGACCCCTCATCCAAGGACCCCTCAAGGACCCCTCAGTCTGGTCACACAGTCGCTGCCTCCAACCCTGAACAATAGGACAGACTTGAGACTTCCGATACTGAGTGATATCATGCTAATGTATCTCCTCTGTCCACTGCTGTACATTGTACATTGTGCTGTGCTCTGCATCCACAGTGGCTAAACCCACCCCCCCGCCCATCATCCGGGTGCATCCGGGCTATGACCCGCTGGAGACCCAGACCCAAGTCTCACGTGAGTTACACCCGTTACACTGACGACCTTACAGCAAGAGTACACTTACAACCTTACAACAACAGTACTGAGTACACTTACAACCTTACAACAAGAGTACACTTACAACAAGAGTACACTTACAACCTTACAACAAGAGTACTGAGTACACTTACAACCTTACAGCAAGAGTACACCTACAACCTTACAGCAAGAGCACTGAGTACACTTACGGCCTTACAGTAAGAGTACTGAGTACACTTAAAACCTCACAACAAGCACCACCAAAATATGTGACCCAGTACAGTGGTTTGAGACACAAGTAGCTCATGGTCATTTTTCAGCCTTTTACATATTATGAAAGTACAGAATGTAAGCTTTCAAATGACATGTCATTCTTTGAAATCGGAAAATTATTTGAAGAAGATATTCTTATTTTAAACTAGTATTTTTGCATTTTTTTCCCGCATTGAATGGGTTGATTTATTTTGTAAGAACGAATGCAGTATTTACCTTTGATCATTCTTCTTCCATTGATGTCTCCATTCTTCTCACACATAATGAACGTACACAGTATGTATGGTTACACAACTCAGTGGTTTAGTGTTGATGTTTGGATCTCTGTGTTTTCCACTGTGAAGCAGAGACTGACGAGTGCAAGCTGAGCAGGAACATCTGTGGACGCGGAGAGTGTGAGAACAGCCTCAGTGGATATACCTGTCACTGTCACCCTGGTTACCGGCTCCATCCTCAGAGGAACATCTGTATAGGTATGTCACTGTCCTCAGACCTCAGAGGAACATCTGTATAGGTATGTCACTGTCCTCAGACCTCAGAGGAACATCTGTATAGGTATGTCACTGTCACCCTGGGTAAAGAACAAGGGGTCAGCTTCTGAGTTGTACATTGAGTCTATATAGGAAGTGACAGTTCATATGAATGGTCTGTAGTCTCACTCCTGCTGGTGTCAAAAAGAATTAGGCTCTATTCAAGCGGACTCTGTATAGTCTATGGGCGTAACCTTGTCCATTTCCTTTTTTACAGTCTATGGTAAAGACTGCTTTACTTGGGTATGTTTTTTTGGAGGGCCCCGTCACATGTGCGTTGTTAGGCAAGAGTATGTGTTTGTGTCTGACATCAGTGCATGCTGTCCGTCTGTCTGTCCGTTTTTATTTGTTTTTTTTTCAAAAATAGCAGATCTACAAGTAGATCTGCAATTTTTGAAATGCCCAAAGAAATCTCGATGCGTTCCTTCCCGGATTGAATGGGTTTTAAAGTGATGACTCTTCTCCTCTTCCTCAGATGAAGATGAGTGTGACTCAGAGCCATGCGGTCACGGCAGAGGAATCTGCATCAACACAGAGGGGGCGTACCAATGCCACTGTCGCCAGGGTTACAAGCACATGGTGCATCATGGGAGACTGAAATGTGTGGGTGAGTGGAGCTGCTTTTAGAACAACATTCACTTTACATTTCACTGGGTTCTAACAATACACCTTTTTCACCGATGTTGCTGCTTTTTTTATAGGGTTCCCCCATTATACCTGTTTTTAGTTTATTTTAATGTAATTTCATGTTGAGTACCTCAATTTTCCATGTATTGTTAATATATCTTGATGAGAAATATTCTTTATGGAATTTATTATATTGACCCCAGGGGTCCTTGAAGCAGGATCCTTCCAGGGGGTCTCCGGCTAAATGAGTTAAATCAGTTTAAACACTTTAACCCTATTTTATATTTCGGCTGTTAAAAAACAGCCGACCTACGAGAGCCCATGTGAACTTGTAGATTAACGATTCTTAAAAAATCTGGAAGTAATGTGACCATTTTTAAATAATTTTGAATGGGGGGTGCCAGGCGCTAAATATTTTCAGATGGGGATCCACGGCCAATAGTCTTCTGAATTAAATTTAGTTTTAGCCAGGGGCGTCGTTACGTGGCTATAGCTACCAATGTTTTATCCAAAGCCATCAGTAAAAAAAATTAAAAAAGAATGAAGTATATATCTATAACCCTAACCTAACCCTACCCCAACCCTAAAACCGAAATAAAGTAACAAACAACGGGGAAAAAAGTACCCAAATCCGCCTAAATCCGCGAAACACGTGTCCCCACACGTGTGCATGGACACGCGTGGACACGCGTGCATGTGTCCGTTCCCCGGGGGGGCTAAGCCCCCAACCTAGTAGAGACCTAGCAACGCGTCTGATCATAGCTTAGTTTTTATTTAGTTTTCGTTGCTGAAAAAAGCTTGTAGATGAACATTTGTCATCATAGTTTTGGTCGACAAAATTAACACTGCATTGTATTTCTGTGCATGTGTGCGTTTGTGCGTGCGCGCGTGCATGTGTGTGTGTCGGTGTGCGCGCGCGTGTGTGTGTGTGTGTGTGTGTGTGTGTGTGTGTGTGTGTGTGGGTGCATGCGTGTGTGCATGTGTGTGCGTGTGTGTGTGTGTGTGTGTGTGCGCACGTGTGTGTGTGTGTGTGTGTGTGTGTGTGTGTGTGTGTGTGTGTGTGTGTGTTTGTAGATGTGAACGAGTGCTCCAAGCAGGACATCTGTGGGGTCGGAGGTCAGTGTGTGAACCTGCCAGGTTCTTATAAATGTGAATGTCTGAAAGGATTCAAGAACAGATCCCACCGCCAGCCTGTCTGTGAAGGTTGGTTCATACCTCTTGTTTGTTTGTTTATGAACCCATTAACTCATTGAGTGCCAGAATTATTTCTGGCTATGTGGTCCCAGTGCCAGGGATTTTTCAATTTATCTTAGACTTTCAGTAGTCGCAGAATATTTATCTCCAGTATAATCGATCGATTGGGAGGTCACGGCCTGAAAAGGTTTAGAACGACTGCTTTAACGTACCGTGTGTTCGTGTGTGTGTGTGTGTGTGTGTGTGTGTGTGTGTGTGTGTGTGTGTGTGTGTGTGTGTGTGCGTGTGCTTGTGCGTGTGTGTGTGTGTGTGTGTGTGTGTGTGTGTGTGTGTGTGTGTGTGTGTGCGTGTGCGTGCGTGTGTGTTGTAGACATCAACGAGTGTCTGAACCCCAACACGTGCCCCACTGAACAGTGTGAGAACACACCAGGCTCCTATGAGTGTGTTCCATGTCTACCGGGTCATGAAGCACAGGGAGGAACCTGCTATGGTGAGAAAAAAACACATTCTCAGATACACAACACCTCAGTAAAAGGTGGTGCCAGTGAAATCTTTTGGTTCAAACCATAAGTTTTTTTGTTTAAAAGTTAAAGCTCCATATTCTGATAGTACTCATTGCTATGTAGAGTGTTTCTCGATGAATTGAATACGCAGGACCATAATGGAAACAAGCCCTCAACCCTTTCACATCGTGAAAATGGGTGCAAATCTTTGAATATAAAGTACAGTATGTATTTTTTTACATTTTTAACTCCAATATTTGCTTCTGGGGGTCCCTGGAACCAAATATTTTGAGATGGGGGTCCATGGCCAAAAATATATGATTTTGGGGTCCTTGACATGACAAAGTTTGAGAACCACTGATATTATAGCAACATGAGTGTTTCAGGATTTAGAAGACATTTGTAGAATCGGCCTCAAGTCTACACTGTTCTTTTAATCATTATTCACAGGAAAATCCTGAGTCTTTATTTAACTCTGAAAGTGTAAAAATGGACCATTAAGGGTCACTTTTGACACCCTCAAGAGTTAAATTAACACATTCTGTGTTGCCTTTTTCATTAGAATAGTGTGTTTGTGTAAGGTGCTGCCACCCAGTGGCCTGCTTTTCAATTGCAAACTCATCTGAGGTAGTCATTAAAAGTTTTACAAAACATCATAGTTGGTGAGTGAATGATATTTGGCAATACATGACCAAACATGACTGTTATGAAGCATAATGTCCACATTATAAGCACTCGGACAAAACCAGACAATTTGTCATCATTATAATGGTGTTAGCAGCTTTCAACCTGGCCTCCATATGTTGGCCATGACATTATAGTCAGACGTTCCAAAATTGCATGATGTAATTTAGAACCTTAGGCCAACTCTAAAAACACCCTCTAAATAAAAACGGTTTTCTGAAAAACTTCACTTATATTATTATTGGCCTATTATTATAGATTATATAATGTAACCTATGTCACCTACATACTGGCCTGGCTCTCTCTATGTGTCTCCTCCAGGGATGCATTGCTCATGGGACTCAGTAACACGCCGTGCAACCCCTTTTTTGAGCAGGAGCACGCACACGCACACGCATAGATTTAAAACAACCTTACATTCACACCTCAACAAAGTTAAGAAAGGCTGCCGACCACCGGGTGCCACACGACCAGCATGAATGAACATAGGATTAACATAGGACTGAGCCTAGATGCATATCAACTGTCCACTGACCTGTAGTGTAGGTGTTAAGCGACGTGCGCGTGACGTCATTAAAATAGCGTCCCACCAGCCACCACTAACAAAATCACCAATACAACACTGGTCTCCTCCTCCCTGTGTGTCCAGATATCAATGAGTGTCAGAAGGCGGGTGTGTGTCCTAACGGACGCTGTGAGAACCTACCAGGAACCTACCGCTGTCTGTGTCACGAAGGGTTCCTACCGTCTGCTGACAGCAAGGCCTGCAGAGGTCTGTCTGTCTGTCTGTCTGTCTGTCTGTCTGTCTGTCTGTCTGTCTGTCTGTCTGTCTGTCTCTCTCTCTCTCTCTCTCTCTCTCTCTCTCTCTCTCTCTCTCTCTCTCTCTCTCTCTCTCTCTCTCTCTCTCTCTCTCTCTCTCTCTCTCTCTCTCTCTCAGAATCAAACAATAGCTTATAGGATCAGGAATGTGATCCTGGAGTTAAATTATGAGGAATGAATGAATTAACGTATGTATTGTTTATTATCTTGCAGTGAATAGGTGAAGCAGATATTTTGCATATTTTTTGGTCAATAGCACAAAAAAAACTATTCCAAACCATTAAAAAGTGCAATATTTCTCACTTGTATTCATAACAATGTATGAATATTACAAAGTGTGAGACATTTTGTGTCAAAGGCCAATGTCTGAATATCATTCCTTCATTAGGAACCTGCAGGACTCTGGTCAACAAAGTATAGGGTTTTAGTGGTTAAGAAAGCAGAAAGCAGTATTATGTTTGATATTTCACCAGTACGTGTTTGTCCTTGTCTTGTACAGATATAGATATGTGATATATGATATAGATATGTCTCTCTCTCTCTCTCTCCAGATATAGATGAGTGTGAGGACGACAGGCTGTGTGCCAACGGTCACTGTGTCAATACAGAGGGCTCCTTCCAGTGCCAGTGTTACCCTGGTTACCAACGTACACAGGAAGGGAGTCACTGTGAAGGTAGGTCTGTTACCCCGGTTACCAACGTACACAGGAAGGTAGGTCCTGTTACCCCGGTTACCAACGTACACAGGAAGGTAGGTCCTGTTACCCCGGTTACCAATGTACACAGGAAGGTAGGTCCTGTTACCCCGGTTATAGTCTTGCGTGGCCAGACTGTTGCCTCCCACAATGTTCAAATGTTTCCGGTCATACAGTCTGGGACTCGGAAGCTCTGATCATGATTAGAATATAAACCGGATACGGATATGAAGCCTCCTCCCCACTTCCGTTTCATCTTTACAGTAGCGCTAATTTATCCTAATATAAATACAAATCATCTAAGTATACATAGCTTGCTGCTTAGCAGAAATGGAAACAAAATAATAAAATGTAAAGATATTTTAAAATATATTTTCGTGAACGGAAGTGCCAGTTTCCTCTCTCGGATTTCGGGAGTTGTAGTTCCAGACTCTATATAGCATTCAGAGATTGTGGAATAGTTGTCTGGCTACGCGAGACTACCCCGGTTACCACGTAGTCAAAGTCAAACCGTTACACTTTTACTTCTACTTCACTACATCTCAGAGGCAAATATTGTACTTTTACTCCACTACAATTATTTGAAAACTTTAGTTACTTTGTAGATTTAGATTATTATTACAAAACAGACATTAACCGCTTCAGTCCTATATATATTTCGGCCATTTGAAAATTGCAGATCTACAAGCTCACAATGCGTCGTGTAGTACAGTACTTTTACCACCACTGGTCCACCTTCATTCTGGTTTCACTATCTATATATTTCAACTTTATATGTTTGTTTTTTCCTCCGGAAATGAATGCCCTACTTTGTCGTACAAGAGGGTCGCGCAAAAGTAGTGAAAATAGCTGACCTTCAAGCTCACAATGCTTATTTTCGGTACTTTTGAAAATAGTTTTAAGTGAAAGTGAAACGGGTTTACTTTTGTCTGTGGATTTTATAAATATTGAAGCAATGAAAACTATTAACACGTGACTCAACTTGTGACTAAAATAATAACTATATCGGATAGATTTTTATAGTTTTAGACAGTGACAATATGTTGGTGTGATAGGATGCTTTCCTTTTAGACTGAAAGAGCTGCGCATTTCATTCAAAGTTGAGAGGTGTTTTTCCCCCCTTTTTTTCTCCCTTATAATTCCATTAGCTATCTGAAAACTGTGGCTAAACAGCTTTTTGCAAGCCCAAAGAATCCAATGAAATTCCCAATAATCTGCTTATAAATAAATTGTCAACGTGACACGCTGTAATACAGTAGTACATATAATCACCTAAACTCAAAGCTCTGGCTTTGCCTTCTAAAAGGCCATTAAATGTGTTTTACAGTGCATCACATGTTTAATTCATCATTGTAAGGAATAGAAACACATGTTTCAGCTTTCATCAGATGAGGAAACATCTGTTTTTCTTCCCCTCGATGCTGAATGAAACACTTTTTGTTGCTGTAAAGGCCAGAGGTGTGGGCGCCATACTCAACTGGGACTCGACTAACACATTTGCCGTGGTGGAAAAAGTACTACATTGTTTTACTTAAGTAAAAGTATCAATACTGCAGTATAGAAATACTCTGTTAGGGCGCGCTCTCACCAAAAGTTGGCTGGCCGCTGTTAAACGCAGGTTGTGCGCGGCCACAGTTTTTTGCTGCCAGCTGATTCTAAAAAAACGCTGTGACGCACCTGTCACTCACATTCAAGACCGTCCCCGTAGCCCGCACCGCCACTAGACACTAGCCACTAGACAAATTCTTTGCACTTTCACACTTGGGGTTCGTACATCTACATACACATTCAGATTTAAAATATAAAGTACTTACCCCATGGCCACTGATGTTACAATCATTTACGAGCCCTCATAAGTATCCGTATCTTCCGTATTGTTCAATAAAAAGCATTTTAATCCAATCAGTGGTCATTTTCTCCGTATGCTTTCAACTGCGCAACCATAGCGGTTGAGAGGTGTATTGCACTGTTGGTACATTATAACTCTATGGGAAAATGGCCACCAATCGGATTAAAATGCTTTTTATTGAACAATACGGAAGATACGGGTACTTCTGAGGACCCGTACATGATTGTAAAATCCGTGGCCATGGAAAGCACTTTATATTTAAAATCTGAATGTGTATGTAGATGTACGAACCCCAAGTGCACAAATCATAAAGTACTGGGTGAGATGCAACAGCTACAACCAGTTGGTCCACTGAGAGCACCATGTTGCTTCCTGAGTCTTGGGACGGTCCGCCTTCGACTCACCCGATTGGACAGAGGGGGAAAATCAGCTCCTGCCTCCAGCAGTTTTATGCTTCTTCGTGTAGAGCGGATAAACGCAAGGTCTGCGCGACAAGCGGAAAAATCTGCTCTTGCCTGAATCCACGCATTTGCATTGACAATGCATTGGCAGATTCTTCCCCAGTGGTAAAATAAAAGTGCGGTGGGAGCGCGCCCTTACAAGGAAAAGTCCGGAATTCAAAATGTACTTGAGTAAAAGTACAAAACTATAGGTAGGTATCGAAATATACTTAGAAGTACACAAGTAAAAGTACTCATTATGCAGAATGTTTCACAAGTTTTCAAATGTATAAAATGTATAACAAATCTTTTGAAAATAGCAGATCTACAAGCTCACACTATTTCAACAATATTTCTATACTCAAGTATGAGCCAATCCCATGCAACTAACAGGAACTGACCCAGTTAAAGCCATTTAAAACCCTAAGAGAATTAATTCACAAACCCACTGGATCCATGCAGGTTGCTACTGTATTTCTGCATGAATAAAGCTTCAATAGCGCCCCCTACAGCACATAAAGTGTCATAGTGAACAGCCAGTGCTGAGAGTTAAAAGATTTTCTCTTGTCATTTCAGACATCAATGAGTGTGAGAGACCCTCCAACTGCCAGAGGGGGCGCTGCATCAACAGCATGGGCTCCTACCGCTGTGAATGCCAGAAGGGATACACCCTGGTGGGAGGCAGGAGATGCCATGGTCAGTGGTTTATTCATACTGTGACATACTTTTGGTTCATTAGGACTCTCAATGAGGGGTCTTGGGACCCCCAGGGGCCCTTGAGAGGGTTCCTGGTGGTCCCCACCGGAAGTCTCGCTAGACGAGATTTTGACTTCCGGTGTGGCGCATTCAAGACAATGACGTTGCATAGTGTTCTTGCGTCGGGGCCCCGTGTTTTTGCTCTACGCCACTGCTACAGCCTCAGTGACTTGCCTCGCTTATCATTAGACTGTCGAATCCCGCTGCCGCCATTCCTTTTCCAACAACCGCGGACAATTTCTTTTGTGGAAAAAGTATAGTTTTGGACCGCGACGGAGGCACGCCGTCTCATGCGAACTTGAGCCACGAGAAGCACCGCCGAGCAAGCTAAAGCGAGCGAGTCGCCGTGCCGAACGTTGTGAAGTTCGCTTGAACCGACTCGGCGCCGTCCGAGTTATGTACCGATAGGGACAGAATCGTAAATCATGTTTTGGGGTGAGCGTTTGTCCCAACTGCCACTCAAAGTGACTACTGGCCAATCACAGCGCAGTCTTTTCCGCGACTTTCCCAACTCCTGTGCACTCAAATATCTCTCTCTCTCTCTCTCTCTCTCTCTCTCTCTCTCTCTCTCTCTCTCTCTCTCTCTCTCTCTCTCTGTATGTCTCTCTCTCAGACATAGATGAGTGCTCGGTGGACAGGGGTCTGTGTCAGCCTTTTGGATCATGTGAGAACAGACCAGGGTCATACGTGTGTGAGTGTAACCACGGCTTCATGCTCTCTGAGGACAAACACACCTGTGAAAGTAAGTCTGCTCTGACTCTCATCTCATACTAAAGGTCCTCTCACCACGGGAGCATTTATTCTGTGTGATTCATTTGCATTTACGTTAAACTGCAGTTTTGTCATGAGTACATCCACACAGGACGCAAACATTACGTGGCTGATAAAGCAATGTAATTATTATAATGTTTTAAACTAGGTTGATGTTTTCACCGCAAATTAAAGCATCAACCTGCATGAACGAGGCATCACCAAACTCATTATTCTGATGTGAAATGTTTTCCTTTTGTCAAATGTATGTTTGATAATATAACAATTTAACAACTTTCTTTCTTTTTTTTAAAGTGTCTTAACAAGTGTTATTTGATGCCACCTACTGGTCATTCTAGTGCAGAACACCTAAAATATCAGGAATCAGAATTAGTTGTATTGTCACATGTGTTAAACAGTTGGTGACATTAGCTCCATCATCTTGTTGTTTCCAGGAAAGAAAGAGGGAAAGAGAGAGGGAGAGCAAGGAGAAAAACTGAAAAATAAACATGTCAAAGAAAAAGAAAAGATAGCTATACAGATATGCGCATAGTCTAAAAAAGCAGCAATAATAATAATGATAATAATTCTCTCCACAGTGGTAGCGTTAGAGATGGAGGATAAGAAGGAGTGCTATCTGAACCTGGACGACACAGTGTTCTGTGACAGCGTCCTGGCCACCAACGTCACCAAGCAGGAGTGTTGCTGTTCCATCGGGGTGGGCTGGGGCGACCACTGTGAGATCTACCCCTGTCCCGTCTACCACTCCTGTACGTTTGCATAATTTGCCATAATTGCATAATTTTGAGCGGACTGAAGGCAGACTTGCAGAGTTCCCACATCATGTAACTGGTGCTCCTTGTATTTGTGTCCCCCACATCATTTAACTGGTGTTCCTTGTATTTGTGTCCCAGCTGAGTTCCACTCCCTGTGTCCGGTGGGGAGGGGCTTCTACCACGAGGAGGGAACCACTGAATATGGCTTGTCTCTGCACCGAGGTACGTATTACTGTGTAGCAACCATAGATTTAAAGATAATTGAGAGGGCATTGGAAATCCCCGCCTATTCACTTGTATGGAGTTGCTCACCCAGCGCATACTCCCTTTTCACCCCTTCTTCGGGGTTGGGAAATGTGACGGGCGGGGCCTATTTGGGGCCTAAGTGACACGTTTTCACCGTGTCAAGTTTGGTGAGGTGACAAGTTTTGCGTGCGCCACCCCGTGCGCAAGCTTGTGAGTCAAGCCCATTGGTTGAAACCGTTTTGGCTCGTTCATGTGGGTCTGGCCCCGGCCGTAATAAGCTGCAGTACCTATGATTGGTCAACATGTCCAATGCGCTTCACTGCTGCCTCTCGGTTCTGGGGGTTATTGGTAGCAATGCAAAAATGGTTCAAAACATTAAGAATAAATGGCAGAAATTATTCCGTTTTTTTTTTTTTTTTTTCCAAAAGTTATGAAGATGTAAACCAGTGCAATTCTAGTTTTCGTTATATCGTCACACAGATATATAGATGAGTGTGTCCTGTTCTCTTCATGTGTCTTTATAACTGTTCTGGGGTCTGTTGTTACAGATATAGATGAGTGTGTTCTGTTTGCCAATGAGATCTGTAAGGAGGGTCGCTGCATGAACACACAGCCAGGCTACGAGTGTTACTGTCAACAAGGATTCTACTACGACAGCAACCTGCTGGAGTGTATAGGTAACTACAACAACAACACACACACACACACACACACGCACGCGATCTACAAGTTCAGCATGAGCTTGTAGATGGCCTATTTTTGCTATTCGCCAAGTCTATAGGGCTTAAGTGGACCAAATGGACCCTTACCGGGCTGTAACTCTGAGAGTGTACAAATGGGAGACTGATTTCGGGTCCATGTGGTTCCATCTTTACACTCTCAATGTTATGGGGGTCGTTGAAATGAAAAGGTTTGAGAAGCTAATATTATCCCTCATGTTGTTTCTCTGTCCCTCAGATGTGAATGAGTGTCATGACGAGTCTCTGTGTACCAACGGTCAGTGTGTGAACACTAGAGGCTCTTTCTACTGCAACTGCAACGCTCCCTGGACACCTGACCACAACAAGAAGAAATGTGTCATCATCACTGTGACAGGTGACATCCATCTATCCATCCATCCATCCATATTGTATATCCATCCATCTTCATCCGTTTATCTGGATGAAGATGTCCTGGCATATAAGTCACTATAGGACTACAAAAACTAAAAGGCACGCATTGGAACGCTTGGCTAGTAACCTCAACCTCCTGTGATTGGAACCCATAGTTTTTGTGAGGTTAGGGTAAGGATTAGGATTAGAGTTACGTTTAGGTATATTTTTGTGAGGTTAGGGTTAGGGTAAGGTTCAGGCATAGTTTTGTCAACATGCGACGTTGCCATGGCGTCCTGTCATGTCAACACTTGACGTTTCAGGGCGTCCCGTCATGTCAACACTTGACGTTTCAGGGCGTCCCGTCATGTCAAAACGTAACGTTTCGGGACGTCCGGTCATGTCAAAACTTGACATTTCAGGGCGTCCCGTCATGTCAACACTTGACGTTTCAGGTCGTCCCGTCATGTCAAAACTTGACGTTTCAGGGCGTCCCGTCATGTCACGCAAAACTTGACGTTTCAGGGCATCCCGTCATGTCAAAACTTGACATTTCAGGGCGTCCCGTCATGTCAAAACTTGTCGTTTTGGGGCTGCTGACAGAGCTGCAAAATGTGACGCCTTGGGAGTGAGAATGGGTTGGTAACAGCAGAGAATCCCACACTTCCCTTTCCTGGCTACATTAACTACTTCTAACTGGGGTGAATCCCAAGGCGTTCCAAGGCTAGCATAGAGATACATCTGGTCCTTGGTCTGCCCCATGGCCTTGTCTCTTCATCAAACAACAATAGTTACATAAGTAGACTGAAGAGTGTAGTAAACTAGCATCTATTGAACAAAGGTGACAAGAAGGAAAATATGGAACATTATTACTACATTAAATGACATTATTATTACTGCAACCATATATCACATATTGACATAGAGATCTAAAATATCATTGCTGTTGGGTTATTACTGAACAAACACAGAACTTTATAGCATTGATTACTATCAGAATATACTGTAGTTTTTAACAAAGTACCTTTATTTATTTACCAAAGCACATGACTTACACCCCTTCACTGTGACCTGTTCACCGGGCAGGTATAGACGAATGCCAGGACCCGGCCAACTGTAAGAACGGGCACTGTGTGGACACCCCCGGGTCCTACTACTGTATCTGCTCACCGCCCTGGACGCTGGCGACCGACAGGAACAGCTGTGTGACCCCCGAGGAGCAGGCGGGTGAGTGATGGGTGCAGCGGGCACCTTAATTGTGATGGGTGCAGGGAGGGGGCACCCTGTGATGGGAGGGCATGAAGTGTCACATTATTGCCACTATAATGTGAGCGGCACAGATGTGTGTAAACTGGGCTTTAACCACTTAAACCCTACAGTATATACTTTATTATGTTGTATTATTTATCATATTCTCACTCCCACCTCATCATGTACTGATGCTTGGTCAGGACCCCCCCCTCCCCCCCCCCCCCCGTGCATCATGGGTCAACGAACGCACTGGGTTAGCATTGTGATGGAGCTAAGATAAGGGAGCTGATAAGGGTCGTAAATCCTGCTCTATGTTAATTAAACTATGTGTAGTTAAACAGCTGAAAACTCAGTGTAAAAAGGACAGACAGAAAGACAGACACAGGCCGGTTCTCAAATTAAAAAGTTGACATCGTATTAAGAGAAAGAATCAATCAAGAAAGAATCAATCCACGAGGCACCGTACAGCAAAAATATCTCTCTGACTAAACAGTCAATGATCACAACAGTTATACACAAATGAAGTTGTTATCAGCGCTGACGATGACATCTGGCCATGAGGAGCCTCGTTCGTAGGTTGAGAGAGAAGATGGCAAGCTGATGGTGTGACAGTTTATCTCGGACAAACAGCGTCCAAAGAATAATAAATAATAACCCCTCCTCGTCAACATGGAACACCAGTGACCGTTTAGTATTGACCAAGCGTCAATACATGACAACTAGGGAGTGGGAACGCGTTGGTCAAATAGCAAAAATAGCCATAATACATAGTCCTTTGTGGAGCTTGTAGATCAGCTATTTTCACTGAATGTTCGATACATTTTCACCAAATGTTCGCGTATTATGGGGCCATGTCCACAGAAAGCATTTTTTGTTAGATGCCACAGCTTTTCTGCCATGTATTTCTGTGGTAAACACGCTCTGGCACGCTCCTCTTCCCAGCGCAGAGCGTTGCGCTCCAACATTCTGACTGTAACATTTGACCGAGTGTGTTTGTCCGTATGTCCGTCTGTATGAGCACAGCCTCAACAGCTGCAGCTGATCGCAACACAAAGATGCAACCAGTTACACTAATTCAACACAAGCAGGAGACAGTGCAACACATGCACACGCGCGCGCACACACACACACACACACAGGGACACAAATATTTTAGGTGTAGTAAAGGTTACATTCACAAACTCATGGCTATGTCCTCATGATACAACATGCATGTCACTCAGCACTCCATGGGAACAAGTAGTGGCGGCTCCGCCATATCTGGCAGCAGAGACAGCACAATACTTTAACCAGCCTTTCTGCCTCGTCTTTGGGCATTCCAAGATGTTGAAACCCTCCAACAACCAATCCGTGGGTATGTGTGTCCTAGGCTGGATCACATAAACAAAGTTCTTAGTCTTGCACTGCTGCTTGGTGCTAAAGCGCTCTCTATAGTTGTTCTCATGGGCCTCGAAGTCCACCCATTGCTATTCCGACAGCGGACGGACATATCGCAGGCTCTATTGCCTCTCTTTCCGGTAGCTGTTCACGGGAGGGGCCGTCAGGTAGCGTCGGCTGTTGGTAGATTCCACCGGTGAGAAGTGCCTTCTTGTATGCAAGGTACATAGTTCACAGAAGTTGCAAATGCAACCACACTGCACCTACTACATTGACGATGGTAGTTACAACGGGGCAGTTTAACGTCATGCCCAGGACATGCTAGGTGCTCTTAGACGGCCAATAGGGACAGGCTGTAATTGCTTAAGCCCCTCCCCCCTCTGTGTTCCTCTTCAGCAGTCTTGAAATGAATGGACAGGGATTTAACATTGTTCCTCTAGTTAATATACCTTAATGACATTAACTCATCAAAGGCACCACTCACTTCACACTGGGTGGGATTTTTTTCTTGTTTTTTGGCGCTCGCCCGCTCATCAGCATACAATCACTGAGCAGAGGCGTCTGGTTCAGTGCATGTAAATGTCTTGCTCAGGGTGGGACTATGTCGGGTCTCTGCTGTAAAGTGTCTTGAGACAACATGTTGTGATTTGGCACTATAATAAAATTGAATTGAATAGTATTCCAAAGCGCTCTGTCGCTCTAAAAAACCTACGTTCTGTGGACATGGCCAGAACAGCCAGGGACGCCAGCCCAGGGTTCATGTGGTTAATACTCATACTTTCTCTGGTGTAAATCTTAAATCTTCGCAGATGTGAATGAATGCCAGGATCCGTCCTACTGTAAGAACGGCAAGTGTGTGAACACTCCTGGGTCCTTTCATTGTATCTGCAACCAGCCCCTCACCTTCAGCGCTGCGCTCAAACAGTGTGTCTACGACGGTGCGTAAACATCTGGAAGTAGCAATGCCACAATGTAGAAATAATGTACTCTGTTACAAGTAAAAGGCCTCCATTCAGAATTCAGAAAGTTGTGGCAGCGAATTATTCTTGCAGTACTCATTGTGCAGAATGTCACATTTGATTTTGTTTTCAAAATGTGTCAAAAAATAGCCAAAGTATAAAATAGGGATTAATGATAATCAAATTCTGCAAAGTAACTAGTAACTAAAGCTGTCATATAATGGTAGGGGAGTAAAAAAGTACAATATTTACCTCATATAGTGTAGTAAAAGTATAATATTGACTTCATATAGTGCAGTAAAAGTGCAATATTTACCTCATATACAGTAGTGTAGTGAAAGTACACTTCCGTGACACGCATGAGCTGATGTTTTAACCACTTGAACCCCAGCCCTCCCTCCCTTATTTTTGGGAGAACATTCTTGCGAAAATCCCAGATGTACAAGCTCACAGCGCTGAGATATACAAGCTCACAAGCTTAGATGTACAAGCTCACAAGCTTAGATATACAAGCTCACAAGCTTAGTCAGTGTCGGCAATTTCTTTGGCAAAACATTTTGGAGTGTAGAGCGAAAACAGGAGGGGGCCCTAGTGTACAGCCCTGCGGGACTCCGGTCAAATATATATATATACACGGTATACGGTACTGGAGGGTTTAAGTGGTTAAAAGTGTTTGAATGCAGGAGGGGTCATTAATGAATGAAGGGACGTGCAGTATCTCTGCAGGGTTAGAGAGCATAAGAAAATGACCATTAATGTTGATTATGCATGTTTTTTTGTTTTTTTTTCCTCCGTTCCCGTTCTCCGGTGGGCTTGCAGATCGCACAGCGGCCCACAAGGACGTGTGTTTCCTGCAGGTGGACGAGGACCTGAGCATCTGCAGCATGCCCCGTAACGGCCTGGTGGTCACCTACTCTGAGTGCTGCTGTCACTACGGCCGGGGCTGGGGACCCGAGTGTCGAACCTGTCCAGAGAGGAACTCGGGTACGAAGCCAAGAGTTCGCTAATGCGCTAATAGCTTTAGCTAATGGTGGAAACAATACTGACTGACTAATTCATGTTGCTATATACAGTAGATAGCAACATCTAAAATGACTCAGATGCCTTCCCGGATTGAAGGGTATAACAGCTCTGTGTAAGGATCTTAACAGTAGTCAGTTTGGTAAATCATTGTATGTAACCTCCCCAGTTCTGTTCAGTCTGTGGGAGGTTACATTATGTTGTCCTAACTGGTCTCATGTTCTTCATGTCCAGTTCTGTTCAGTCGTCTGTGTGAGATGCACCTGGACACAGAGTCAGACGGAGAGCTGGACCTGCTGGCTGCTTTCGCCAACTACAACCCAGGTACAACCTCCATTTGCCCCGTTTGTCAATAGTTATTTGCGAAATTAGAGTCAGCAGAGTGATGACTAATTTATGCTATGTCGTTACTTAAATGTAAATTGTACTACTGCATTCTTCCAAAACATCACCTACAGTATGTCTTCTCTCTGTCTCTCCAGGAGACAGTTCAGAGGAGGACTCAGATGAGTGTAGTTGTACCAACGGGCGCTGTGTGTTGTCCTACCTGGGCAGGATGTGTGAGTGTAACCCAGGCTTCAGACTGGACCACTCTCGAACCCGCTGTACAGGTAGGCCTACGCCATTCACCTTACTGACATGTTTACACTCAGGATTTAACCTCACATGCAAGTTACACTATTGACATCAGTAGAGCTGTATTCATGACCACCTAAAACAAGACCAAGTCAAGACCAAGAGAGCCATGATGTATGCCAATGCAACCTGAAAACCCATTTGGTAAAAAGAAAAAGGAGGGAAAACTATTTGTTTTTCTTTTCCCCTGGGGGCACTATAAAGAAAAACATCACATGGATGCACCTGTGACGTATCATCAGTGTTGTAGCCTGGGGTCATCGGGTGTTTCGGGTCTCGTAACAACATACACCCTCACCCAGGTGACCCAGGCGGGGTTGATCAAGCCCCGACTTACGTCCCAATAGCTACTGTACCCACGGTCAGTCCTCTAAGGGAAAGACAGGGTCACTCAGTCCGCTTCTCCGGAACTACTCCGCCGGGACCGGGGGAGGCTCTGGCACGTGGAGGGACTAGGCTCTGTGGATGGCCTCCTGGCCGGGCTCCTCCTTCCGTCTCACCAGGTCCAGGACCTGAGCGTTGCACCAGACTCCCCCACATTCCACATTTTCACCACCAGTGGTGTTGCTGACAGATTAAGCTGTTAGCAGAATCTGCCTTGAGAGATTAGTGCCGATGTGACAGCACTGACACACCTGACTCTAATGTGATGATTATCCTGACATGTTTTCACCCTGCTGTAGTTCTCAACCTCAACCGGAAAACAATAATTTAACGAAACCCTCACTGACATCACTTCCTGTTTCCTGTCCTTGCAGATATTGACGAGTGTGCAGAACCAGGACTCCGTATCAACCCGTGCAAGAACGCCCGCTGTGTGAACACCCTGGGCTCCTTCAAGTGCTACTGCAAGCACGGCTTTGTGGCCGCACGACGGCCCAACATGTGTGTCCGCCCCAGAACCCGATAGCACCCCCTGTTAACCCCCCTACCCCCCCCCCCCTCCCCCCCCTTCACACGTCGGCCCAACATGTGTGTCCGCCCCAGAACGAACCCGATATCACCCCCTGTTCACCCCCCCTCCACACCACGTCCCAGCATGTGTCCCAGAACCGACCCCCTCACCCCCTGCATGGCGGCTCAACCTGTGTGCCTGAGCCCCATCAGCTCCCGTTCACCCCAGAGTCCCAATAAACCCCCTCCACCCCCACCCCCAGCCCCCCCACATGGCGGCCAATTTTGTGTGTCGGTCCCAGAGCCCGATATCTGTCCAACAGACACTCAAAAAGACTCAAAACACACGTTTTGTCTCCTCGTTAACACTTGCAATTGCGGGCCTGCCTGTGCGTGTGTGTGTGTGTGTGTGTGTGTGTGTGTGTGTGTGTGTGTGTGTGTGTGTGTGTGTGTGTGTGTGTGTGTGTGTGTGTGCGTGTGTGCGTGTGCGTGTGCGTGCGTGTGTCTGTGTGTGTGTGTGTGTGTGTGTGTGGCCAACTCTCAAGCCTAAAGCGTACGGTATCCCTGAAACATGGTTTCTTGGTGGGAGCCGTATCATTCAGAATGGCCCGTTCGCAATGATGATGTAAAAAATGTAATATTTGTCCAGGTCTTTCATTCCCTACAACACATTTAGGCCTGACGTTTGGAAAATAAATCAACACAGACAAAAGGCATAGGTTTGGTTTGTTATGTCGTTTTTGTAATTAATTTCTTTAAAAACTGTTTTAAACGTGCGTTTTGTGAAGTTGCTGAGTCAGGTCCGTATCTTATTGATCTTCAGTCCCTAATTGTCAATGTTTCTGTCATTTCAATGAGGAATGAGTGTTGAGGGTGAGTTACTCTTGGTTGCAAACCATGTTACGCAGCACAAAATGGCGGTGTTGCGTGACATAGCGTGCGGCTAAGCATGACTCAGTCTTTAGAGGGAATACCACTCAATTTAATACTTCAACTGTGTTTAAAGCATTCTGTCCACAACAGCCCGTATCTCCTGAACATGAACCACTGTCTCCCAACAACGCCCAACGCCAGAGATCAAACACACATGACATGTCTATAGTCTGGAGTTTGTTGATGTTAATGTCTGTCTGTGACTTTTGTTTTATATATCCAAAGGAATTTTAATATATATATTATCAGTGTTATGAGAAGTAAAAATGTTCCCTAAATTCTCCAGCATTTACAGTATCATCCATACTTCACTGGCTGCTCAGCCAGCTTCATCTCAAGGGACATCACAGGTTCAAATCCATGGTCACTACGGCATCTTTACCTGCCAGCTAGATTGCTGTGGTGGATTTTTTTATTAACTTCAAATATAAATACCACAACGTAAAATGTATCTGTTACAAGTGAACGTCCTGCCTTCAGAATTCTACTTAAGTAAAAGTACAAAAGTATTGGCATCAATACTTACCTTATCAAACCAACTGTAAAAGTATCAAAACACTTACCTCACACTGCCACTTGGGGCCGCTACAGGACGTGAAGTGTGAGAACTCTCTCCAGTGCAGCTTTGAAATAATTCTGGGCATAATTATGCAGCATAATGTAGGTACTATCTGTGCATGTGAGTCTCTCCCAGCAGCAAATTACACTAAAACATTCATGGTTAAGGTCCTTACACATCGGGAGAGAGATGAATAAACGATCCGAAAATGCATCAGCAAATATTTTGCATAATATCAAACTATTAATTTGGTGATGACGCCTCATTTATACAGGTTCACGGTCGGTGAGAAATTGTTGCTTTATCGTTAGTAATGTTAAAACGCATTTTGTTTGGATTTACTCCTGACACAAACAGGTTTTTCATTGTCAACGGGGACAGCCATGATACTGTAAAAAAACAATTGCATGCTCGCATGGTACTGTAATATTGTCATAACAGTGCCCACCAAATGTTATTTATGTTGAACTTTTAAATATAGTGGTATTTTCCTTTATATCCACACTTGTTTTTGCATCCTTTTAGCGTCTAACTCTGAGTGGACATTCTCTGTCTCGGCAATATCTCTCTATGAACTAATGTTTTTTTTATAACATGTATCAGTAATTTGTATTTCTTGTACAGCGTGTTCAGTGGAATATGATTCTTGTTAAAGCCAGTCAATCTGGGAACGCATCTGTGTCATTTTAGATTTCTTAAGTTATTCAAAAATAGCAGATCTACAAGCTCATAGCACGGTGCCGCACTATGAGCTTTATCTACAAGCTCATAGCGCGAGTGCCGCACTATGAGCTTGTAGATCTGCTATTTTTGAATAACTTAAGAAATCTAAAATGACACAGATGAGTTCCCAGACTGAATTGGTTAAAGCCATGCCTATGTGCCCCTGTATTGTCTTTGATGTATAGTATTATTGGGAACCCCGAACGTTTTGTTTAATTATTGGACACTTTGGCACCTAATGTGGATTTTTATGCCCGTCAGAATATGCTTTGGCAAAATGAATGGAAAAGGAATGTTTACTAAATGTTTTTGAAGATTGATTCAGGAAGAAAAGAAAATGACATTATTTGACTTTTTTTTGTTTGTTTGTTTTTTTGTTTTTATAAAAATTATGCATTTTATCTGTGCATTTACAAAACCAAAGAAGCTCTTGAGAAAAGAATAATTTTAATAAAAGAAGAAAAAAAAAGGTGTCATCCACTGTGTGTGTGTGTGTGTGTGTGTGTGTGTGTGTGTGTGTGTGTGTGTGTGTGTGTGTGTGTGTGTGTGTGTGTGTGTGTGTGTGTGTGTGTGTGTGTGTGTGTGTGTGTGTGTGTGTGTGTGTGTGTGTGTGTGTGTGTGTTACTGTCAAACCCAAAGTGTGACACGCACACATTAACCACTTTCAACCTGGTATCCATATTTTGGGGCAACTTTCTAAAATATTCAACAACACTTTTCAACATATTTCCAGCAGATCTACAAGGTCACAACGAGTCTATTTTCACTGTGCAGCAACATCCACGTGTGCTTAAGTGTTTAATATGGGTATTTGATGAGGATAGCATGTGTTTGTATCTCAAATACCCAACAACTTAAATCACAGGTGAACATTAACAAATAAGTTGGTGAAATTCTACTGCATAATAATCCATTATTTTCAGTTTTCAAGAAAGGGAAGAATATTGACATCAAATCAATGAAAACAGATCAGATATGTCAAATATTCCTAGATGAGTAGAGTAGAATATTTGATATACTTAATAAGGTGCATGGTTATGTATTGATTGATTGAATACTGTATTAGTCAGAAATGTAAACAGCATGAGGTACAGTCAGACATTAAAGGAGACATCCGGTCATTTTAAGTGTTATGTTTGATGTGTGTCAAATCACTTACCAACGTAGGAATGAAAATCGCGTGACTCCACAGATCCCCCTATCGACCCCCACCGTTGTCATGATAGTAGGATGCTGGATAGCCCAAATTCGCCTATTTTAACAAATGCAAAGTCTGTTTTTTTGCTTCTAGTATTCATTGTTGAGTCCCATGATAATGTAACAGGCGCTAAAACTCCGAGAAGCTAACGGCTAATAACAGAACGAGCTAATGCTGGGGCTGCTTATCTCTCTGCATGGCAGCCCCAGGTTGCCAGGTCGGGAGAGAAACCAGCAACCAGCATTAGCTCGTTCTGTTATTAGCCGTTAGCTTGTCGGGAGTTTTAGCGCCTGTTACGTTATCATGGGACTCCACAATGAGTACTAGGAGAAAAAAACAGACTTTACATTTGTTAAAATAGGCGAATTGCTGCTATCCTATATACTCCTATAATGACAACGGTGGGGGTCGATAGGGGGATCTGTGGAGTCACGCGATTTTCATTTCTACGTTGGTAAGTGATTTGACACACATCAAACATAACACTTAAAATGACCGGATGTCTCCTTTAAGGCTGAAAGGATAACATAAAAAAAAGTCCTGGGGACTTGTTTCCATTGTGTTTCCAACATAGCATAAAATAAACACTAAAATATATATGTGACTGTTTCTGTCTGGGAGACAGTCATCTCACTGGTGCCCATTCTTCAGGAAAACAGAAAAAAAATATGTTTTTGCAAAAGAAAAAATCCTTAAAAAATGAGTTCATCAACAAATATAAAACACTACAGTATATGTACAACGTAGAAAAAGGGGAAAAATAAAATAAATGTCTGCAGTGAATGCCACCTCCTTTCTATGAGAAAAGGTGAGTTTACCTCAACATGGAGACATGTCTACATTCAGGGTTCTGTGTCCACGCCCCCTAATAACACTCAGGTGTGATCAGTTCACTGATCACCTCTTCCCTTATAAAACATGGTGCCCGTTCAGCATGGCTGGCTTTGGCCGTTTGTGTCACTGGCTAGTCTGAGCAAGGTAGGACACTGATTGTTTGCTTTAGAACTTTTTTTGAATAGGTCACTGTTTATGTTAGTTGATCCTATGTTCCTCGGACCTTCCTTCTCTGTATCAATACTGATGATGAACTATCAAGAAGCTGTTTGTAGGCCAGATCTTAGGTTCAAACTTCACCAGTAAGTAACCGTATGTCCACCTCAGCCCGTAGTACTTGACCTAGTTATGAAGACCATGCAGCCTTACCTTAGTCATTTGTTCTCGTGTTTTTGTTACTTGGGCTTGTTTTTCTTGACCACAAGGTTAAAATGTAATTTAGACGGCATGTTATTTAGACAGATCATAGGTTCATTGTTCACCTGGTAGGCCTATCCTATAGTTTCAATGTACAGAATGTTATTTAGATGGCATGTGGTTTGGACAGATACTAGGTTCAACTTCATTGTTTACCTGGTATCTTATAGTTTCAATGTACACATTATTATTTAGATAGTATATTGTTTAGACTGATGCTAGGTTCTTGGTTTACTCATGATCCTAGCTTACTGATGCTCTAGGCCTCTGCATTTGATGTGTTTAACTTGTTTATTGTCACTCTGGATAAGAGCATCTGATAAATAACTAAATTGTAAATTGCAGTAATGTTGTCTTTGTAATATATGTGCATATTTAGGTTCTAACAGAGCTACTTATAGGCTTGTCCACTCCTTGTGGAATGCGTCAGGTACTACCCCCCACTCACCCCATTCTGAATACATAATTATAGTACATATTGGGAGACAACTGTCTTGTTAGGTTTTATAGGCATAGCTTCATAAGCCAGTGCTACTTTGGCCCCCTTTTCAGACCCCATTATTCCCTTGGGTTTTGCATTGTATTTATGATAACCCAACTGCCACTTGTTTTTAATTGTTCTTTCCTTGTGTGAAACAGATCAGATTGGAGATGATGGTTGTGTTGTGGAGGAGAACTAGGAGGGCTTTTGCCCCCCAGCTATCCACAGCATGATGTTGTGTATTTGCACCTAACCCACTAGTGTGTAGTAAGCTTTTATCTTGTTTGAGTGCTAGCTGCACCAGCCCTTTTGGCTTTAGTGATTTTTTTAATTTATTTTTTATCTCACCTTAATAACCCTCCCCATTGCAGTTTTGACTTGCAGCTGCTTTTACCAGCCTGTACTGGTACAAGTGTGATCATGTGGTTCTAAATTAGATGTTGATTAATACACCTTCTTTTAACCGTAAGTTCAATTTGGTCTTTGCCTTTGGCCGAGTAATGTTTTAATACAGTGTGTCCACTGGTTTGAAATAAATACATTTTTGTCATCTTAAGAAGTACATCTCTGCTCCCTTTCTTTACAAAACAAACCTGTTGTAACTTCAGTGTGGTTACCTTGGCCTCTTTTATTAGTTCTGAAACTCCCAAGTGTGACGTACAGTAGTCAGATTAACTGAGTGGTGAGTTAAAATAAATGCCAATGGAATGCCTAAACCTTAAAACAGGGGTGATGCAACTTTGATGATGTAGAGGCCACTATATTTACACACTTCCACATTGCATATACTGCCGGGCCATTCTATGTCACACAAAAGTAGCGAAAATAGCCGATCTACAAGCTCGAAAAGCGTCGCAGTGCGAGGCGTTTTCAACTTGTAGATCTGCTATTTTTGAATTGGAATCCAGATTTCTTTTTGCTATTTTTATATTGGAATCCTGAAAAGTAACATTTTTATTTAATTTCAAATGCATTTAGTTATACTTATGTCCACTTTATGAACTTAAATACAAATACATTGGACATAAAAAAGACAATAGAATTGTTATACTATTCATTAAGCTACTAATATAGACTGAAGTAATCAAAGCGGGTCATGTTTGCATGTTTGGAATTGTAAACAGCTGAAATAAGCAATAATATATCAGTATTCTGATTAACCTGCGGGCCGCATTAAGTGAAGGCGGGGGCCGCATGTGGCCCCCGGGGCACCAGTTGCCCATGTATGCCTTAAAACAAAAGTCTGTGAGGAGGAGGGGGGGGGGGGTTGCATGCGCCTGCACAATACTAGTCTCGCGTAGCCAGACAACTATTCCACAATATCTCTGAATGCTATATACTGTAGAGTCTGGAACTACAACTCCCGAAATCCGAGAGAGGAAACTGGCACTTCCGTTCACGAAAATATATTTTAAAATAACTTTCCTTTTTTTTATTTTTTATTTCCATTTCTGCTAAGCAGCAAGCTAAATATACTTAGATGATTTGTATTTATATTAGGATAAATTTGCACGACTGTAAAGACGAAACGGAAATGGAGAGGAGGCTCCACATCCGGTTTATATTCTAATCATGATCAGAGCTTCCGAGTCCCAGACTGTATGACCGGAAACATTTGAAAATTGTGGGAGGCAACAGTCTGGCCACGCGAGACTAGCACAATACGAACACAATGCCATATACCTCAATATTTATGCCAAACATCTCAATAGTGATAATGATCATTCAACCTCACTGTACGCTCTCCTGTGATGAGCACACATGTCCAAAGTCTGGCCCAGGGAGCAGATTTATGATGAGTAGAGTAGAATATTTAATATACATAATAAGGCGCATGGTTATGTATTGATTGATTGATTGAATACTTAGTCAAAAACAGCATGAGGTACAGTCAGACATTAAGGCTGAAAGGCTGGGGGAAAAAAGTCCTGGGGACTTGTTTCCATTGTGGTCCATGTATTCAATTCATCAACATAGCATAAAATAAACACTAAAATACATATGTGACTGTTTTTGTCTGGGAGACAGTCACCTCGCTGGTGCACATTCTTCAGGAAAACAGAAAAAAAGTTTTTTTGCAAAAAAAAAATCTTCAAAAATGAGTTAATCAACACATATAAATCACTATATGTACAACGTGGAAAAAGGGAAAAGGTGAATGCCACCTCCTTTCTATGGGAAAAGTGAGTTTACCTCAACATGGAGACATGTCTACATTCAGGGTTCTGTGTCCACGCCCCCTAATAACACTCAGGTGTAATCAGTTCACTGATCACCTCTTCCCTTATAAAGCATGGTGCCCGTTCATCTTGACTGGCTTTGGCCGTTTGTGTCACTGGCTAGTCTGAGCAAGGTAGGAAACTGATTGTTTGCTTTAGATACTTTTTAAATTTAGCCCACTGTTTATGTTAGCTGGTCCTATGTTCCTCTGGCCTTCCTTCTCTGTATCAATACTGATGATCAACTATCAAGAAGCTTTGGTGGAAAAAGGACTCAAATTCTTTACTTAAGTAAAAGTACCAATACTGCATTACAGCAATACTCTGTTATGAGTAGAAATCCAGAATTAAAAATGTAATTTAGTAAAAGTATAACAGTGTTGGCATCAAAATGTACTTAAAGTACCAAAAGCAAAAGTACTAAAATGTTTGAAAATAGCAGATCTACAAGCTCACAATGCGTCGCGATGCGACGCGTTGTGAGCTTGTAGATCGGCTATTTTCAAATAGCCTATGTATAAAATAGGGCTGAAGTGGTAAATGTGTGTTTCATGATATCATCATTTATATCTGAAAAGTAACTAGTAACTAAAGTTTTCAAATAATTGTAGTGGAGCAAAAGTACAATATTTGTCTCTGAGATGTAGTGGAGTAGAAGTAAAAGTATTGGAAATTGGAAATACTCAAGTAAAGTACAAATACCTCAAAATTGTACTGAAAAAAAGTACAGTACTTAAGTAAATGTACTTTCCACCACTTCAAGAAGCTGTTTGTAGGCCAGATCTTAGGTTCAAATTTCACCAGTAACCGTATGTCCACCTTAGCCCGTAGCACTTGACCTAGTTATGACGACCATGCAGCCTTACCTTGGTCATTTGTTCTCGTGTTTTTGTTACTTGGACTTCTTTTTCTTGACCACAAGGTTAAAATGTAATTTAGACGGCATGTTATTTAGACAAATCATACAGTAGGTTCATTGTTCACCTGGTAGGCCTATCCTATAGTTTCAATGTACAGATTATTATTAGATAGTATATTGTTTAGCCTGATGCTAGGTTCTTGGTTTACTTGTGATCCTATAGTTTACTGAGGCTCTAGGTCTCTCTGCATTTGATGTGTTTAACTTTCTTTGTAAGTCACTCTGGATAAGAGCATCTGATAAATGACTATATTGTAAATTGCAGTAATGTTGTATTTGTAATATATGTGCATTATTGAGGTTCTAACAGGTAACCTTGTATGTCCAAAACTGTTACTTTTCAGAAATGTAAAAACAGTAAAATAACCTGTGTTCCAATGCTTATTTAGTCTGCTATTTTTGCTACTTTTGTGTGACAGTATTCATTAAAAAAACATGAATGTTTAGACAGATTCAAGGTTTTACAGGAAAGCAACAATATCGGGAGTTATGTTGTGTATCAACAATGTGAATCTCAGAGACATGTTAAAACTCACGCCTTTTAAACATTTTAAGATGGAAAAGTTGGAATGATGGAAAAGTTTACTAAGGCTAAAGACAGGTATTTGTAATATATGAACATTATTGAGGTTCTAACAGAGTTCTATTTATAGGCTTGTCCACTCCTTGTGGAATGCATCAGGTATCACCCCCCCCCCCCTTCTGAATACATAATTATAGTACATATTGGGAGACAACTGTTTTGTTTGGTGGTTTTATAGGCATAGCTTCATAAGCCAGTGCTATACTTTTACCCCTTTTTCAGACCCCCATTATTCCCTTGTGTTTTGCTTTTTTTTTTCATCATAACCCAACTTCCACTTGTTACGGGGCCAGGCTGCCAGCATGGCAGCAGGCTCCGTTTTAAGATTCCCTTTAATACGGGGCCAGCCTGCCAGCATGGCAGCAGGCCCTGTTTTAAGATTTGCATTATTCTTCTGAGTCTTCTGCCACTTTTCGCAGTTCTGGCTGAACCGTGCTGTCGCTTTTTACGAAACTCGGCCATATGGTAGATGGTCATGAAAAACTATCAAGAAATAATTATCACAATCTTTCGTCAAAAGGTGGCGCTTTATCGCTGCATTCAGCTATATTTGAGGTTTCGAGGCTTATCAGGCTCGAAGCCTCTTTGAAATTGTCTGTTTTCTTCCGCCGTTTTTGCAGTTCTGGCCCAACCGTGTGGGATTTATTATTATCCACACACCTGCTTTATTATTATTATTTATTATTATCCACACCCCTGCTTTATTATTATTATTTATCATTATCCACACACCTGCTTTATTGCGAACGCGGAAGGAGGCGCCTCCGCCCAAGTGGAGCATACTATGAAACTCTGCTCGGCTTGTGTGTCTGTCTGTCTGTGTGCAGTATGTGTGCAGACGCTCTCATTGCCTGCATGCACTACAGTGTGGCTGAAATTCGCCTGTGCCCCTGGGTGACTAATTACACTCCTCTGAGAAAAATATAGCAGCGACAGTCAAAAATAACACATCTACAAGCATCTACACAAGTTCATCTATTGGGATATCTAAGAATCACATGTCATTTGTGCATATTTCAGGCCGGATGGCAAGTAATTGCTCATTCCTTTCTATTCTTCTTATTGTTATTTTCGAGCTGCGTTCGCTTCCAGCGTTCGCGCGTCTTACTTGTTATTATTTATTATTATCCAAACACCTTCCTCGTTTCTTTATTTTATTCCATTTTTGTCATATACAGTAAGCCAAGAGCCTAAAAATAGCTGATCTACAAGGGCTTGTAGGTCAGCTATTTTTCGACACCAACTTGCAATAAAGTGTAAATGAGTCATAACTCTATCTCTAATCACTAAACCAAACCTCTAAATGTCTAACCCTAACCTGAATATTTTCATAATTGTAAACGTGTCTCTAAAAATCTTTCTTAACCATAAAACAAACATATTTCTTGTGAGGACACACACACACGCACACGCACACGCACACACACACACACAGTGCAAAACATAGTCTCGGTCACGCCTTCGGCTTGGAGGAGACAATAATAATAATCTGATGGCAGTTAGGAGCCCTGGCATCAAACCACTGACACTGCATTCCTTTAAAAGGTCTCATACCTTCATTAATGTGTTATCAGGTTCAGTATCTCTTCCCATTGTTCCTTTTAGCACACCTTACATCTCACCCACGCATGCTTTAAGACTCTCTCATCAACACAGAATACCTGTTCACATGAATGGAAACCACAGCTATTAAAGCTACCGTGACAAACACACATCTGGTCAAACCTGATCTCCTCTTGTCCTCAACTAACACTGTCCTCACGCTGTGCCATCCACACACCTGCATTATTATGGGGCAAGGCTCCGTTTTGTTATTGGCATTATTCACTATTTATGGTCCCAGGCTTCAAGCATGGCTCAGTTTTATATTGGCATTATTCTGTTTCCTCTCCTTCTTCTGCCGTTTTTGGCAATTCTGGCTTAACCGTGCATACGCTTTTTACGAAACTCGGCCATATGGTAGATGATCAAGAAATCAATCTCACTATCTTTCGTCAAAAGGTGGCGCTATAGCACTCAATTGAAAGTGCAAACTTTAAACAGGTACAACCCATGCCCTTTTGACCTAGAGCCATAAAACCTTGATAGGGTCATTCCAAATATCACTGAAACCAATCTTACTCCAATTGGTCCAATTGGCGATATAGATTTTTTGAAATGCTAACTTTAAACAAGCAAAAGTCATGCCTCGTTTGGCCGACAGCCATTAAACCTGCTTACACATGTGCCTTGACTCTCTCTCTTTGTCTCAATTTCAATCTATTCCGTTTCCATGTCTTATTGTGCTATTATTGCACTTTGCTTTTTTGTCTGTCTGTCTGTCTCTCTCTCTGTCTGTCTGTCTGTCTGTCTGTCTGTCTGTCTGTCTGTCTGTGGGTGGGTCATTACACTTTTTAATTGCATCGTACAAAACATGACTGCATCAAATAATGCATGTGCAATTTTTAAAGATAACATGAAATTCTTATTTGAGAGTATGTTTTTAGCGGCGCTAGCCGCTCTATACCTTTAGGTATAGAGCGGATATTAGCCCTCTATACCTGGCTTTTGCGTCAACGTTCTGATTGGTCAGGCTCGCCAAGGTTCTGATTGGTCAGGTCCGAACGTTCTGATTGGTCAGGCTCGCCAAGGTTCTGATTGGTCAGGTCCGTCAACGTTCTGATTGGTCAGGCTCGCCAAGGTTCTGATTGGTCAGGTCCGTCAACGTTCTGATTGGTCAGGCTCGCCAAGGTTCTGATTGGTCAGGTCCGTCAACGTTCTGATTGGTCAGGTCCGTCAACGTTCTGATTGGTCACTATTCATGACATCACTATGTTACTATTCATGACATCACTATGATGTCATGAATATAGAATTAGATGTCTATATAAACAATGACTAAATACAGAGATTTAATATTGTTTCTCTAGTAGAAACACATATCTAAGACAAAATATATCAAAGGCGCCGCTACCTTCACACGGGTGTGATTTTTACAATGTGTGCATACTTCATTGTGAAAATAGCCGATCTACAATCACACAACTTTTCAGATAGCACCCCTTTGTGAGCTTGTAGATGGGATACTTTCACTAGTTTTCGTTCCGAGGAGACAAAAAAAAATGAGGCTTGGTTCATAATGGACGGAAATAATTATAAATGTCAACAGATACTGTTATGGAAGCCATATATCTAGCTCAATGAGAAGAGAGACAGCCTCTGAGTCCGTAGGTCGCTGGTTCGATCCCTGTCCCCGACAATGTATTGAGGTGATCATGATTTGGCTTTCTTAGGTTTACACATAGGGTTTCTTGAGGATAGGCTTAGGCGTTGTTTTACTGAGGTTGGTGTTAGTGAGGGTTTAAAATGCTCATTTGTTAATTGCATGGTCTTCTTTCTCTCAAGTGCAGTCTTGTTTCTATGGCTTATTGTGCATATTACTTATCATTGCTTCTTTCTTTTTTCTTTCTGCATTAACTGGCCCCGTATTATCGCTGCTTGCAGCTATATTTTTAGTTCTTCTTCTGCCACTTTTCGCAGTTCTGGCTGAACCGTGCTCTCGCTTTTTACGAAACTCGGCCATATGGTAGATGGTCATGAAAAACTATCTAGAATAATTCTCACAATCTTTCGTCAAAAGGTGGCGCTATAGCACTCAATTGAAAAATGCCAACTTTGAACAGGTACAACTCATGCCCTGTTTGACCTACAGCCATGAAACTTCAATACACATATACGTCTCTTCGTGCTGAACAACTTTCACTCTCTGACGTTTGACCTCTGACCTTTAGATCTCCCACCATTTTGAGTTATTATGATTATGAAAAACAGTCATTGGCTCATAACTTCTGCATTTTTTCACTTATGGACAATCCGCTACTAACGTTTTGTCGGCAGAGGTCCAAAGTTCATGTGTAAAGAATTTCGTGCAGTTTACTCAAAAATCCCAGGAGGAGATAGATTTTAACTATTGCAGTTTTATGAAAATTATTCATCTGCCCCAAACACATACATGCAGACTCACATTTCTTTGAAACTTTGCAGTAATGTAGAGGGTCATTCCAAATATCACTGAAACCAATCTCACTCCAATTGGCCAAAGGGGGGTGCTATAGCTTTTTTTTGAACATGCAAACTTTAAACAGGCAAAAGTCATGCCTCGTTTGGCCGAAAGTCGTGAAACTTGCTTACACTTGTGCCTTGACTCATGAGGAACACATCTATCGCTTTGATCAGTAAGCCCTTAGATTGTAAGCCCATTAGATTCCGCAATTTTGAGCAGTTTGAAAAACACTTAAACCCAGGATTATTCAGCTATTTGCGTGAAACTGTATCATCTGTGTGAGCTCCTTTTTCACAGGTTCTGGTCTGTTGGTCCAATGGCTTCTCGCTTAAGCGTGTGCCTTACAACCTCAAGGTTGCCGGTTTAAAGGACAACTTTGTTTTTTTACAACCAAGGTTTATATTTTAGCTTGTAATTAAAGTAAATTAAAGATGAGTGTCATTTTTTTTTCATTTACTGCTTTCTATAGTTTTGGCAATTTTCGTGATATTTTTTACAGTGGGCGGGGGCATTCTGTCCGGTGGCTAAATATGCCTTTTTTACACAATAAAAAAGGTGCTGTGGTCTTTGATGGCCAGATGTGAGTTATTGGGGGCTAGAAGAGCTACTGTAAATAATAATAAAGAAAACACCGGGTTATTGTGTAAAAAAAAACATATTTAGCCACCGGACAGAATGCCCCCGCCCACTGTAAAAAAAAATCGCAAAAATTGCTAAAACTATAGAAAGCAGTAAATTTAAAAAAATGTACACTCATATTTGATCTATTTTAATTACAATCTAAAATATAAGCCTTGGTTGTAAAAAACTAAAGTTGTCCTTTAAGCCTCACTTGATGCAGATTTCATTTAAATTGCATTTAACACAAGATGAATGTGTCAACTAATACATGTGCAATTGTTAAAGATAACATGAAAAGCTTATTTGAGAGTATGTTTTTTCAATGTATGACATGCTTCATTCTGAATATAGCCGATCTACAATCTCAAAACTTTTCAGATAGCAATGTGTTTCTGAGCTTGTAGATCGGTTGCTTTCACTGGTTTCGGTTCCGAGGAGACATACAATTTCTCTATTGGTAAATGGTTTGTGAACGAGTGATCTTAGTGTTAGTGAAACAGGGGCTTGGTTCTGACAGAAGGCAAGAGTTTATGAACTTCAACACACAACATCAGCCTGGTCAAAGCTATAGCACTATAGGTAGTGATGCAGCCTGTCAGTCCGAAGGTTGAGAGTTCGATTCCTGTTAATGGCAATAGGTTGAGATGTTCAATCAATCCATTCTTTCCATGTCTCTCTCTCTATTCAATCTTTCAATCTATTACGTTTCCATGTCTCTCTCTTCAATCTATTCTGTTTCCATGTCTCTCTCTCTCTTCAATCTATTCCGTTTCCATGGGGCGCTCTCTCTCTCTCTCTCTCTCTCTCTCTCTCTCTCTCTCTCTCTCTCTCTCTCTCTCTCTCTCTTCGATCTATTCCGTTTCCATGTCTCTCTCTCTCTCTCTCTCTCTCTCTCTCTCTCTCTCTTAGACCGGTGGGATTTCTGAAATATGTGATTGTTAGAGGCATTTGGGGGTAAAAGTTGGGAACAAGGCCATTTTACATAATTCAAGGGTGCTGAATCAGAAAAACACGGTTCCCAAGCAAAATTCTTAGTGCTTAACCTCCTAATTTGCATATCAAAATGGCTGCCGATTTTGAAGTATTTCTTAAACAACTCTATAACAAAGCAAGCAAATCTGACAAATAAAGTGTATATATTTATGTTCTGAGGGTCATACAATGTGTGGAAGATATTTGTAATGTAATAAATGTAAATAAATGTAAATAAATATGCAAATTAGAGGCCACCATTACATAAAATGATGTACCGTAGTACTCAAACGGTGCAAAAGGTGCATCCCCCTTATTTTGTTCCTAATTATCTGTATTTTTGCCATCCTTAGGACATCTAAAATACATACTTTTTCCCCATGCTAAATGTTTAGTTTTTGACCTTCTAATCTGCATATCTGAATGGCTGCCAAATTGGCAAATTCGCACCTTTATCTTCAATAACTCTGTGGCCAGGCAAGCAAAATTGACAAATGAAGTGTCTACAGTTTCTACAATGTGAGTAAAGAATTTGTAAGTAATATAATATGATATGATAATATAATATAATAATCAGCCTACTCCGAAATATGCAAAATAGCGGCCCCCATAACAGATAACGGTTTAGTACTCTAAAGATACTGTATTGGCCATTGTTGAACGAAAGTCTAGACACTAGACCACATTCATACAAGGAGGTTGATCATCACTCCGTTGCTGACATGCACACATGGCTGTGCATCGTAACCCAGATTTCCGGAATTTGCAACGAAGTGTTGTGCATTGCTTATGGCATGCACATTAAATCATTTCTATAGGCTATACTAGCATGGAACAGGTTGGACTAGGCTAGAGTAGGTTGTACTAGGTTGTACTAGACTCGAATACTCTCTATTAGGCTTTACTAGTCCCTTGTCAGCCCTGTAGATACTCAGACCATAGGGACTAACCACTGTGTACACAGGCCATAGCTTGTGTGTGCACGAGCAATAGTTTTGCATGAACCTTTGTAGACCATAGTACAGATCTGCCTTGTACAGCCTAATATAGCCTAGTACAGCCTAGCAAAGCCTACTAGAGAATAAAAAATCACACCCTGTGTGAAGGTAGCGGTGCCTTTGATACATTTTGTCATCGATATGTGTTTATAATGTGTTTATAGCCATGTGTCGCGTGAAGCTTGACCAATCACTTTGTTGACGCACCTGACCAATCAGAACGTTGACGCACACAGACAAAGTCAGGTATAGAGCGGCTAGAGCCGCTAAAATGCCTAATAGAGACCAGTAGAGTCTAGTACTGTACAGCCTAGTACATCCAAGACTAGTCCAGCCTTTTGGGAGAACAGACTAGGGGAGGGTGGTATAGGCTATACCAGCATGGAACAGGCCGGACTAGGCTAGACTAAGTTGTAATAGGCTGTACTAGACTCTAATAGGCTCTATTAGGCTGTACTAGGCTCTTGTCCGCCCTGTAGATCCTCAACCCATAGGGACTAACCACTGTGTACACGGGTAATAGCTTGTGTGTGCACGAGAAATAGTTTTGCATGAACATTTGTAGGCCAAAGTAAAGTACTGCCTTCTATAGCCTAATAGAGCCCAGTAAAGCCTAGCAAAGGCTGCTAGAGCTGAAAGCAGACCATTAGAGCCCAGCAGAGACTAGTAGAGTAAAACCTAGTACACCCAGGTCTAGCCTAGTCCAGCCTGGTGGGAGAACATAATAGGGGAGGGGGTACCAGGCTATGCTAGGACTGATAAGGCTGGACTAGGATAGATGAGGCTGTACTAGGCTGTTCTAGACTCTAATAGGCTATATTAGGCTGTACTATGCTCTTGTCAGCCCTGTAGATCCTCAACCCATAGGGACTAACCACTGTGTACACGGGCAATAGCTTGTGTGTGCACGAGCAATAGTTTTGCATGAACCTTTGTAGACCATAGTACAGATCTGCCTTGCACAGCCTAATAGAGCCTAGTACAGCCTAGCACAGCCTACTAGAGCTTAAAACAGCCTATTATAGACCAGTAGAGTCTAGTATAGTACAACCTAGTACACCCATGACTAGTCCAGCCTTTTGGGAGAACAGAATAGGGGAGGGGGTACAAGGCTATGCTAGGACTGATAAGGCTGGACTAGGATAGATTAGGCTGTACTAGTCTGTACTAGACTATACTAGGCTCTATTAGGCTGTGCTAGGCTCTTGTCAGCCCTGTAGATACTCAGACCATTGGGACTAACCACTGTGAACACGGGCAATAGCTTGTGTGTGCACGAGCAGTAGTTTTGCATGAACCTTTGTAGACCATAGTACAGATCTGCCTTGTACAGCCTAATATAGCATTGTACAGACCAGCACAGCCTACTGGAATTTAAAACAGTCTATTAGAGACCAGTAGAGACTACAACATCAAAGCCTAGTACACCCAGGTCTAGCCTAGTCCTGCCTTTTGATGGAACAGACTAGGGGACGGCGATATAGGCTATACTAGCATGGAACAGACTGGACTAGTTAAGACTAGGTTGTACTAGGCTCTATTAGGTTGTACTAGGCTGTGCTAGTCCCTTGTCAGCCCTGTAGATACTCAGACCATTGGGATTAACCACTGTGTACACGGGCAATAGTTTGTGTGTGCACCACCAATAGTTTTGCATGAACATTTGTAGGCCAAAGTAAAGTACTGCCTTCTATAGCCTAATAAAGCCAAGTACAGCCTAGCAAAGCCTGCTAGAGCTGAAAACAGACTATTAGAGCCCAGCAGAGTCTAGTACAGTAAAGCCTAGTACACCCAGGTCTAGCCTAGTCCTAGGACTAGGCAGTAATAGGCTGGACTAGGCTGTACTAGGCAGGGCCCATCGGGGGTGGGGGGGACACAAGCCTGTATGGCAATCAACTGAAAAGTTAGGCTACATAGCTTAAACAATTTCAGCCTTTCCCTGTTGGCCGTCTAAGCGCATCTAGGAAGTTTCATAGGTTTTCGAAGCTGGGAATTGGAGTTATGGCTGTTTAAAGCCCAGCCAATAGGAACACAGATGGGGCGGGGCTTAATACATTTCAGCTAGTCCCTGTTGGCCATCTAAGTGTACCTATAGCCATCCCCATCCCAGAACAGTACCAGTTCTGTGGCTCTAACTCATTCTGGGGGTGAGTTATACATGGGGCCAATTTATTTTTTGGTCATCAGGGGCCAAATGTACCAGTATTTTTCCATGATCTAAATATGTATTTTAGATGTCTTAAGGATGGTAAACATACAGATAAGTAGAAATAAAATAAAATAAGGGGGATGCGGATGGATCACTTTAAGTACGAAACCGTTTTCTGTAATAGTGGCCTCTAATTTGCATATTTATTTACATTATTTACATTTATTTACATATATTACATTATAAATACCTTCCACACATTGTCTGACCCTCAGAATATAAATATATACACTTTATTTGTCAGATTTGATTGCTTTGTTATAGAGTTATTTAAGAAATACTTCAAAATCGGCAGCCATTTTGATATGCAAATTAGGAGGTTAAGCACTAAGAATTTTGCTTGGGAACCGTGTTTTTCTGATTCAGCACCCTTGAATTATGTAAAATGGCCTTGTTCCCAACTTTTACCCCCAAATGCCTCTAACCTCCTTATAGAAGGCCTTTTTTCTGAAATCCCTCCTGTCTATCTCTCTCTCTCTCTCTCTCTCTGCCTCTCTTTCTTTCTCTCTCTCTCTCTCTCTCTCTCTCTCTCTCTCTCTCTCTCTCTCTCTCTCTCTCTCTCTCTCTCTCTCTCTCTCTCTCTCTCTGCCTCTCTCTCACTGCCTCTTTCTTTCTCTCTCTGCCTCTTTCTTTCTCTCTCTGCCTCTCTCTCTGCCTCTCTCTCTCTCTCTCTCTCTCTCTCTCTCTCTCTCTCTCTCTCTCATCATGTAGTGAAGGCTACTTTCACTGGTTTCTGTTCCGAGGAGACGTACAATTTTGGTAGATGGTTAGGGAACCAGTAGCCTGGGCGAACGATGCAGGAACGATGGTCTTAGGACCTTGTTATCTCCTAACCAATCAGAGTGCAGAGGGGCGTCGCTCTAAATTTGGTGACGTCAGCGTGCTCCGTGCACAGGCTGTGGAGGGGGGGGGGGGGAAATAGATTGGTGAAGCAATAGGAAGCACCGCACGAATCGGTTTGGATCCGCCCTTCAAGACCATCAATTGGGCTCGTTCTTTCAGTCTAGGGAACCAGTGATCTAGAGTAGTTAGCAAAACAAATGCCTGGTCCGTCAGGGACGGAAAGACTTATATATATTTCTGTGTCTGTATCCTTGACGTTTCTATGATGAACATGATGTAACATGTGTTTTTCTCCTGTATAACGTCTAATAAAATAAAATCAAATCAAATATATCAACAGACACTACCAGGACTATCATATCTCTAGCTCAATGAGAAGAAAGGCAGCCTATGAGTCCGGAGGTCACTGGTTCGATCCCTGTCCCCGACGATGTAATGAGGCGATCATGATTTGGCATTCGTTGGCTTACGCGTAGTATTTCTTGAGGTTAGGGGTAGGCATAGTTTTACTGAGGTTAGGGTTATGGGTTTAAAATGCTCATTTGTTAATTGCATGGTCTTCTTTCTCTCAAGTTTAGTCTTCTATGTTTCTATGGCTTATTGTGCATATTACTTATCATTGCTTCTTTCTTTCTTCTCTCTGCAATCCCTGGCCCCGTATTATCACTGCTTGCAGCTATATTTTCTAATTGTTTTTTTACTGTGAAACAGATCAGATTGGAGATCATGGTCTTGTTGTGGAGGAGAGCTAGGAGGGCTTTTGGCCACCCAGCTATCCACTGCATGCTGGTGTGTATCTGGTGTGGATTTTTTTTTTATCTCACCTTACTAACCCTCCCCCTTGCAGTTTTGACTTGGGGCTGCTCTTACCCGCCTGCACTGGTACAAGTGTCATGTGTTTCTAAATTAGATCTTGATTAATACACCTGATTTTAACAGCAAGTTCAATTTGGTCTTTGCCTTTGGCCGGTTTGAAATAAATTCATTTTTGTCATCTTTAGAAGCACGTTTCTTCTCCCTTTCTTTACAAAACAAACCTGTTGTAATTCAGTGTGGTTACTTTGGCCTCTTTTATTAGTTATTTGGGTGAAACTCCCAAGGTGATGTAGTCTGATTAACTGAGTGGTGAGTTAAAAGAAATGCCAATGGAATGCCTAAACCTTAAAAACAAAAGTCTGTGATTTGGGGGGGGGGGTTGCATGTGCCTGCACAATACGGACAAAATGTCATACCTCAATATTTATGCCAAACATCTCAATAGTGATAATGATCATTCAACGTCAGTGTACACTCTCCTGTGATGAGCACACCTGTCCAAAGTCTGGCCCAGGGAGCAGATTTCACATGGCCTGCAGGTCGCAGCTTCCTTCCTACAATGTATTGTATGTGTGTCCTGCCAGAATAGTTGTGTGAAATGTACACATTGAAGTTTAGAAATGCACCTGGACAGAGTGGCTGTTTCTCAGTAGATTTTTTTAGGATTCCCAACTGCTCGTTACGTTTTCTCATTCTAAACATGTGAGACTATTTTTATTTCATTTTTGTTAGACCGTTTCACACCTGGTTACTTTGGCTACATTGCTATTTGAACAAAAGGTAAATATAATAGCAATGCATATGAAACTTTGACTTTGTTATGGTCCAAAGGTAGAGTAATGACAGGAGATGCAGTCGGCCCTATAAGGCATTTTCATATTTTCAAATATGGGCCCTTTGAATAAAGTCTGGACAGGGATGTCCAGGTTTAGGCTGTGTGACAGGTTGGTGCCACATCTATAATGGAAAACACAACTATATAATACCATTGTGGTTTATTTGCATGACCTTTAGTCTCTGTGCTGAAAGTACATTTACTCAAGTACTGTGTACAATTTTGAGGTATTTGTACTTTACTTATGCATTTCCAATTTCCAATACTTTTACTTGTACTCCACTACATCTCAGAGGGAAATTTGGTACTTTTACTCCACTACAAGTATTTGAAATCTTTAGTTACTAGTTACTTAGTAGATTTATATTATTATTACAAAAGAGACATTAACCACTTCAGCCCTATATACATTTCGGCCATTTGAAAATAGCCGATCTACAAGCTCACAATGCGTCGCATCGCGACGCATTGTGAGCTTGTAGATCTGCTATTTTTAAAAGATGCCATATTATACTACTGAAATGCAACATTCTTCATAATGAGTACTTTTACTTTTGGTACTTTAAGTACATTTTGATGGCAGTACTTCTGTACTTTTACTCAAGTACATTTTGAATTCTGGACTTTTACTTGGAACGGAGTATTTATATATTGCACTATTGATACTTTTACTTAAGTAAAACATTTGGTACTTTTTCCACCACTGGTGCTGACCAACTCAGTCTGGTGGTGTGTACTCTAGACTGAACTGGTCTGGAGGAGTCTCTGGAATGAGGCAGTTAACATAGTAACAGATACCAATGACCAATGGACATGTATATCGTTGCTGTCAGGTGGAAACCTTGTCCAAAACTGTTACTTTTCAGACATATATTTAAAAGAAACAGTAAAATAACCTCTGTTCCAAATGCTTATTTATTTGTCTTTTTGCTACTTTTGTTTGACAGTGTTAATTTAAAAAGAAACATGAATGTTTAAACGGATACAATGTTTTGCAGTTATAATAATAATTGTTATGTTGTGTATCAACAATGTGATTCTCAGTGACATGTTACAACTGCAGAATGAAATCCATGTAAAAAAGAAAATCACACCTTTTAAACATTTTAAGATGGAAAAGATGAAATGAAAAAGTTTACTAAGGCTAAAGACAGGTGTGAGAGTCCAGCATTAAAAACAATAAACAACAGAAAAGGCTCAAACACTGACAGATGAACGTTGAGGCTCTTTAGATGCAAAGATATAGAATATTTCAATTACAAAAGTGCAAAAACTGACATAGTGATCGTTTCGGTCCTCAGACCATCATCACAATACAAAAAAAATACAAAAAATGTAAAATGTTGCCAACACCCAAAGTCTTTGATAACCAGTTGGCCGTGTGGCCGATGAGAGAAGAAACCGGATCTGTAACCGTTAACATGGGTGTGAATGGGGGACTATAAGGGGGCGTGGCTACGTGGTTGGGGGCGTGGCTACGTCCAAACTCTTTGGTAACCAGTTGGCCGTGTGGCCGATGAGAGAAGAAACCGGATCTGTAACCGTTAACATGGGTGTGAATGGGGGACTATAAGGGGGCGTGGCTACGTCCAAACTCTTTGGTAACCAGTTGGCCGTGTGGCCGATGAGAGGAGAAGAGATCCGTGTCCATTTCAATGTAAAACGTTCATAACAAAGCAACCTAGATGAGGATGATGATGATGAAGGGTGGTTTTGTAGAATGAGTCTGAATTTGGGACTGAAAAGGGGGCGCGGCTACGTGGTTTTGCCAATTACGTCGCCGTGGTAACGCGAAATGGCGAGAAAAGTAATGCGGTAAGTGGGCCGGTTGTCCCGCACGTTTTGATGTATACATTGCCACTAACGAGTAAACCGTGTGGGAGGAGTCCAGGGAGTCCTGCAGCAAAATGAACAATTAAACCCCTTTAACAGTATTTTATACTTCTTTTTTCCTAATATAGCCGATCTAAAAGGTCATTGTGTTTTAGAACTTAAAAAAAACAAAAATATTTTCAAAATGTATTTTGAGATGGGGGGGCTAATGTATATCAATGTGGGGGTCCTTGACACAAAGAGAGAGGTCCGTCACACTGTCTAGAGACGACGTTT
>NC_139949.1:52654655-52879655 GCF_963454915.1 Gymnoscopelus microlampas
GAAGCATGATATATAATCCATGGGCCACACCACATGTCAGTACCATTTGAATGGGCAAATCCTTACCTATATTAAATTGTTTATAGGTCAATACAAGTAAATACATTCATGATGAATTAATATATGTTGCTAAATGAATAGCCTTTCTACAGGAGTAGCTTTTCATATTTATTGGACATTGTCTTGATTCCCCCTAATTCCAAAATGCACACGGCCATCATATTAACAGTGATGTAATTTTGGCAACTACATTATTTTTCTCTTAATATATTTATATAGATTTTTTTAAACAAAACATAAAACACATACACAAACTGCATTATTTTTAAAGGGTGTTCATTGTAATAAAAGCAATGTGTTTGAATGGGCATACACATTGTGTTGTTTTGATATTAAGTATAAAGAAATGTGCACATGCATAGCACATGCTGAAAATTTGGGGGACCCTTGCGATTTTTCAAGGGGCTTATACAGTTATTAGGTTATAGCAATTTCACACCAGTACTATCAGCCAAGCCCTAGAATGGCTGTGATATTACAGTACATGCAGAGACATACATACTGTATAGATCACTCCCAAGCCCTCCCGACTCCTGAGTCATCTTGTGGCATTTTAACTTCATGCAGTGCTGTATATGTACCCAGTGTACCACCCAATAATGAATTGCTACAGCTTGGGTTTAGCTCTGTTCATCTAGTTTCATATCCTTTTGAAAGTTGTGGCAGAAAATGTGTATTTAGTAACATACTGCTTCTCCAGATTCACACTGAGAGCTAGACCCTTTCCCCTATATGCCTTGTGTATTGGCTCACTCCGTGTTTGCCACAGGGGTAATTTTTTTTGGCCTTCTGGGGCCCACTATAGTGGGGGTCTCATGCCACTGCCTGGTTTGCCACTATCAACTGAGATCATCTGTTCTAAAAATGCATAGAGTAACGGTCCTGGGGGGTGGTTTGATTACAAATAACCAAAAGAATATGTGATATTTGAATTAAAAATTAATAATCCTGAACATGATCATTAAGACTTGCTCTACAGTGAGGAAGGTGTTCTTGGCAAGGCATAGGGTTGTCGTTAGGTCATGATCTAAACATGATCTATAGCCTTCTTTGTGTGACCACCTCTTTCTCTAGTGCTGAGATCGCAGAGATCCTTCTTTGTCAGAAAATAAGTTAAATGTCAAATGAGGGATTTCTGAGAGTAATCATTCATCAATATCATTCTGTTATCATTAGCGGAAAAAGGGGGTAAAATAACATAGGAGTGTCAGAGATCTCAGATCTCTACTCCTCCCTCAAGTAAAATGTAAAAGATAATGACAATGATAATGGGGGCATCCATGTTGATATACTGAGATCAGTTGACTTATTTATTGATTGAACTCACAATCTTATGGCTTCAAATGTGGGGAAGAAACAGAATTCTCATCAGTTTGATCGGCATGCTGCTAAAATACTGCACCTCAGTACAGAAACTACATTTTTGGTAGAAATTTTGTTATGACAAAAAATTATGTTGATGTCTGTTTTATCCGGTGACCAACAGTTCAATTTGTTTTGTTCTTTTAGAAAAAAAGAAAGGAAGAGAAAACATTATGAAAATTGTGAGAGAGAGAGAGAGAGAGAGAGAGAGAGAGAGAGAGAGAGAGAAAGAGAGAGAGAGAGAGAGAGAGAGAGAGAGAGAGAGAGAGAGAGAGAGAGAGAGAGAGAGAGAGAGAATGAGAGAGAGAAAGAGAGTGAGAGAGGGGGGGGGGGGATGAATCGAACCGGGGACTCGTTGATCAGAGGACCGTGCCTATGTTACACATGGCCCAACCATTCAACCATCAAGTCACCCTGCTGTTCATTACTTTAAGACTTTACTGTATAGAGCATTATTACTAGTTCAAGATAATACAAAAACAAATATTTAAAAAGTCAGGAAGCTTGGCATGCTTACCGGGGACAAGATGGAAGATGGCACCAGGTCTGGTGTTATCTACTTCGGTGCAGAAGAAGAACCATTTCATCTCTTCCACAGTCACTTTGTGAATGAACAGACTGTTCCCAGGCTTCAGAGAGAACCTGTCTCTGAAATTGTCACTGACCATCTGGTCCTTCGTTACAATTCTCAGGATCTCATCAGGACATTCTCCCGGTAGCTGCATGTTCCAGATGACATCACCTTTATCCAGAGAACAGTTGAGGGTGGTGTCTTGTCCCAGTTCCACAGGTACATTACATTGGTCCATTTATTTTGAGTGTGGACATAGGTCATTAAAACACCACAGAAAAACAACAGCATCCGTACGTGTTTCTCCATGTTGTTGTTCAGCACACACACCTATACTGTCTGTCTCTACTACACTGTCTGTCTCTCAGCTGTCCTACTGTCTGTCTCTACTACACTGTCTGTCTCTCAGCTGTCCTACTGTCTGTCTCTACTACACTGTCTGTCTCTCAGCTGTCCTACTGTCTGTCTCTACTACACTGTCTGTCTCTACTACACTGTCTGTCTCTCTCTCTCAGATGTACTGCCGTTTTACACTAGAGGTATGACGGTGTATTAACTTCCTCTTTAAAAAAGGAATCAGACCAACTGCCAGGGGTGTGGTTTCAATTGTGTGCATGTTTTCACTAGCCTGGTAAACCCCTCCTCCCCCTTTGTGAAACAAAATGTGTGTCGCAAGCTTCTTCCATTTGACAGAGTCAGGTTATGTTTTCACTGATTCCAACAGGAAGTGAAAGGAGCACCAATTTTCAACCTAACTTCATAAGTGGTCTTCACCCCTCACTAAGGCTCATTATAAGATGATACTGCACCATTTCTGCCTGCTCTACTCTGTGTCTGTGGGCAGTTCAGAAACCCGTCTACCAGTGGCAGCATTGATAAGCAGATTTGGTAATTTCAAACAAGATTATTATTTTATTTTATTATTTTGTATTAATGCAAGAACAATGTCTTCTATTCCAACATGCTAGACAAATGCCGTTGTATCTATTACAGCTTGGAATCCCCATCTCGCGGGTGAAATCTGCGAGTGCAGAGGGGCCAAGACAGGTCTAAGATGGTAGACAGGTAGAGGTCTAGAGCATTGGTTCTCAAAGTGGGGTCCGGGGACCCCCAGGGGTCCTTGGGGGAATTCCAGGGGGTCCCCAGCTAAGTAGTTAATGTATCACAATCATTTTAACCACTCTATCCATGTATACGTTGGCTATTCAAAAACAGCAGATCTACAAGCTTGCAGCGTGTCACTTTGTGCCGTACTGCGAGCTTGTACATATGCTATTTTTGATTTGAAAAATATTGTTTTATTTTCTTTTTATGTTTTGAATAATTTTGAAAAAAAGAATCCACAAATATTCTCCTCTGAGAGTCCCCACAACGTTTTCAGATGTGGGTCTGCTACATCTGAAAACTACATTCCAATACATTGTTTACAATGTATTGGAAAGTTTTCAGATGTACCGATGAGTACGTTATTAACATGAAAACTATTCACTTGTTAAAGCAGCACTATGTAACTTTTCAACAACTATACAATATTATGTCCCATAAAAGTATCAAGTTCAATCTTTAAGCAATAACAATTATCCTTCCAAAAATGTATAGACTAAGGGGGGTCCCTGCTAGGGGCTTTACTATATTACTATGTATATACTCAGGGGGGTCCCTGCTAGGGGCTTTACTATATTACTATGTATAGACTAAGGGGGGTCCCTGCTAGGGGCTTTACTATATTACTATGTATATACTCAGGGGGGTCCCTGCTAGGGGCTTTACTATATTACTATGTATATACTCAGGGGGGTCCCTGCTAGGGGCTTTACTGTATTACTATGTATAGACTCAGGGGGGTCCCTGCTAGGGGCTTTACTATATTACTATGTATATACTCAGGGGGGTCCCTGCTAGGGGCTTTACTATATTACTATGTATAGACTCAGGGGGGTCCCTGCTAGGGGCTTTACTATATTACTATGTATATACTCAGGGGGGTCCCTGCTAGGGGCTTTACTATATTACTATGTATATACTCAGGGGGGTCCCTGCTAGGGGCTTTACTATATTACTATGTATATACTCAGGGGGGTCCCTGCTAGGGGCTTTACTATATTACTATGTATATACTCAGGGGGGTCCCTGCTAGGGGCTTTACTATATTACTATGTATATACTCAGGGGGGTCCCTGCTAGGGGCTTTACTATATTACTATGTATAGACTCAGGGGGGTCCCTGCTAGGGGCTTTACTATATTACTATGTATATACTCAGGGGGGTCCCTGCTAGGGGCTTTACTATATTACTATGTATATACTCAGGGGGTCCCTGCTAGGGGCTTTACTATATTACTATGTATATACTCAGGGGGGTCCCTGCTAGGGGCTTTACTATATTACTATGTATAGACTCAGGGGGGTCCCTGCTAGGGGCTTTACTATATTACTATGTATATACTCAGGGGGGTCCCTGCTAGGGGCTTTACTATATTACTATGTATAGACTCAGGGGGGTCCCTGCTAGGGGCTTTACTATATTACTATGTATAGACTCAGGGGGTCCCTGCTAGGGGCTTTACTATATTACTATGTATAGACTCAGGGGGTCCCTGCTAGGGGCTTTACTATATTACTATGTATAGACTCAGGGGGGTCCCTGCTAGGGGCTTTACTGTATTACTATGCCTCCATGCAGCTGATTTCACAAAAGGACATACAACTGAACAAGTTCCTTACAAGAGCGCAGAGTACCGAAAAGGTGACAATCTGCCAGGTGCAAATGCAACTCAGACTCAGTCTATGTGACTTCTGAGACACTGTGTACAGGTACATGACAAACAGAACATACACTCACATGCACTAATCATGCACACTGTGTTGGGCCAACAGTTACAGGACATAAGGTCATCAGACAGAGTTCAGACAGAGTTCAGACAGAGTTCAGAATTACAGTTAAATCTCTTTTACTGTCAATGCGTTTTTTTGGGCGGTGCAACCGGCCCTATATGTGAGGTTTGGACCCCCACCCATTGTACCCCCCTAACCCTGCACAGTGATTGGCCACCATTGTACACTGGTTGACTCTATTCAGGACTGTGATTGGCTAGTGAAACACATGACACATGTGCAGTCATATAAATAGGACTGTGCACTTAAAAAAAACACATTTATGTTTTTTTTTTAAGTGAATCACCCACTGTGATGACCACTGTGACCACACCGCCCACTTCACACTGGGTGTGATTTTTTTTAAATACTGTAGATATCAGTGTCTTTTGTTGAGATTCAGAATTATTAACTCCTCCTGAGTCCCCATATAGCACTGATTATTTAAAACAAATTAATTCTTAACCCTTAAATTAAATTCATGATTTCAGTGTTACTTAAAGGAGCATTTCACCCCTGGAAGAACTTACAGTCACTCAATGCTAATAATATTTGTAGTAGACAACAGTAGCACATTTTGAAATTTGCACCCTATGGCCAGAACAATATAGAAGTATGTGATTTTGACTGGGGTTTGACTGGACTGCTGCATTACTACAATGACCATAATGCTTTGGGGCACTGGCGCCCTTCCTTGTGGGGAGGGGAGGATGCGTGGGGGTGTAGTCTACATTGTACTTTCCCCTCCTAGTTCTTCCCCTCCCAGTTCTCACTACAACAACATCAACAGGTGTTGATGTTGTCATCAACATCAACCAGTGTTGCCATGTCTGGTAGTTGTGGGTTACTTTTTTTGGGCTTGTTTTTAAATACATAAATAAAATAATTGTGTACTTGTCCACGGACCCTCATCTGAAATTATAATTTCTGCCAAGGACCCCTGTACCAGATTTGTGTTGTTAAAATGTTTCAAAAATATTCCATACATTTAGCGCTTTTTTTCCTCAAGATTTCTTAGAAAATAGCAGATCTACAACCTCACAATGCGTCACATCGCTACGCGTTGTGAACTTGTAGATCGGCAATTTTCAAATAGCCCATGTCTAGGTTTCAAGTGCTCTTGGCCTAGGTTTTTTTTTTGGGGCTTGTTTTCATAGACCTGGTTGCTTATTTCTCTCACAAGATCTGGCAACACTGAATAGACTTCATGAATGTTCCATTCTGTGAAACTATTCAATCTTTGCTGCTATTGTATTGTGTTCTGTATTGATTGCATCTTTTAGCAAACTAAATATCATGTGTAAATTAGAGTAGCACAAACGTGTGTGTGTGTGTGTGTCTGTCTGTCTGTCTGTCTGTCTGTCTGTCTGTCTGTCTGTCTGTCTGTCTGTCTGTCTGTCTGTCTGTCTGTCTGTCTGTCTGTCTGTGTGTGTGTGTGTGTGTGTGTGTGTGTGTGTGTGTGTGTGTGTGTGTGTGTGTGTGTGTGTGTGTGTGTGTGTGTGTGTGTGTGTGTGTGTGTGTGTGTGTGTGTGTGTGTGTGTGTGTGTGTGTGTGTGTGTGTGTGTGTGTGTGTGTGTGTGTGTGTGTGTTCATCATTTCTCCCAGTTCCCACCATGAAGACAGTCCGGTGCTAGTAACGTCCATCTATAGTCGGGACATCCATGACGATGAGGCATATAGTCAACAATATGATAATAAAACAAAACGTTTCATACTCATGTCATGTGTGATTCCTTATTTCTGAGAACATAATGTTTCACTGTCATTTCCAGTTATATTCTTTGGACTAAACTTATAGAAAACATGGGCATTACTTTAGAATAGATGACATGCTAATGTTCAAATACTTTAGTTAGTTAGTTAGTTAAAATTTATTTCGGTCAATACAACCATACATACATATGGCATTTCATACAATAATGACAAAACAATTAAACAAAAAAACAAAGCAACACTCTTGTCATACACAGCCTAATCGTTTTTTGTTTGTTTTTTTCAACTGAGACCGTTGCATGCATGCTTTCAATTGGTGTATATGGATAATATTAGGTTTTACTCTAGCCTATTGTATCTAAGACCAGTAAAGTTGAATCCAAAAGCAAAAGGTCATGGAGGATATCTAGTAGAGGTGGGCATAGATTAATTTTTTTAATCTAGATTAATCTATCTGCAATCCTGGAGTTAATCTAGATTAATCTAGATTAAAATGGCTCATTTGAAGTCTGCCGAAGGCATTCAAAATGTGTGTTCTAGGGATGCACCGATGGGATTTTGGCCGATATCGATATCCGATATGATATATTGCTGTTATGACCGATAACCGATATAACCGATGTCGATATGATCGATAAAAAAACCAGTTTTATCCAGTCTGAAAAACATGTGTAAACACTGCATTTGAAAAGGCAATCCCTGTTTATTCCAAATTATTTTATATTATCATCTGGATAATCCCCAGAGCAAAAAACATATGTGTCAACTGCAAAAAGTACCAGTGACAGCAGCTTAGAAAGAAACTTGGCAAATATCAATTGATATTGAATAATTGAATAAAAAGTTTGGGCCCCAATACTGACCCCTGGGAGACGCCCAAATGATTTGAGCTGTATTTGCCCAGCTTCACAAACTGTTGACGTCTGTCCAAATAACTTGTTTTAATCCATCCATACTTTAATCCAGTCTACTGCAATGCCTCTAATACCAATTTTCTCCAGTTTGTTTATTAATATGGTGTGATAGATAGTGTCAAAAACTTTTTTGGGGTAAATTAATATTCCAATTGCAACTGTGATTCTTTCAATGGATTCCATCAATGCCTGAGATGTTGATCTGTTAGTTCTAAAACCATATTGACTCTCTGAGAGTAGGCTACATTACATTTTTCCAAAAAAGAATCTAGTCTGCTATTGAAAAGTTTCTCCAGTAGGCCTATCCTTGAAAATTGTGAACAATTGGTTCCATTTGGACACTGAATTTACAGACCCATAAGGGTCCATTTGGTTTGTACACTCCGAGTTACAGACCCATATAAGGACCCACTTTTAGAACCACTGTCCTACACTCTGTGTGTGTGTGTGTGTGTGTGTGTGTGTGTGTGTGTGTGTGTGTGTGTGTGTGTGTGTGTGTGTGTGTGTGTGTGTGTGTGTGTGTGTGTGTGTGTGTGCGTGCGTGTGCACCCGCACGCTTAATAGCATACATGTGTTTGTTGTTGTTAGCATGTAGCACTCATTAGCATGCTCACGCAACAAGTATTACCAAACAGCGCCCAACTACTGCTATGTTTGTTCATCAACACGGTAGCGGTCGGAGGCTCTGCTTTTGTCCAATGACCACTTTAATAAGCTTCGCTGGGCTTACAGACCTGAAGCAAATGAATTAACGAGTGGAGCAACACGCTCCTCCTCTCTCTGTCTGAGTGAAATGAATGAGAGGCAGTGCGCACGTCTGACCATGTGAAACCCGACACCTATTCCCCCCCCCACACACACACACACACACACACACACACACACACACACACACACACACAGACACAGAGTAATTCGCCCAGCTACATCAGCTAATGTTTTGGCTCCCAGACCGAACTTTGAGAATAGATTAACGGCGGTAATTTTTTTTTATCGCACGATAAGAGTCCGCGTTAACTTAGCCCGTTAACGGCGTTAACGGCCCGGCCAATATCTAGAAATGTAGACCAATTGAGACCCACTCAGTCAACAGAAGAGAAATCTAAGTGGGAATTTAAATGAAATAAAGTGTTATTTTTATAACATTAATAAAGTACTTCAATCAGGTATCTTATCAATACAAACTAAAGGGCCCATCATTGATGGTGTGTTTTTTAAAACCATAGGCCATTGTACTGCACAGGCTTATGAAACCATTTCATATTTTGACACTACTTGCTTTATTTTTTCAGGGCCACATTGACTGCACTTAACCACGTGTTCCCTGGAGCGTCCCTTCCTGGGGATAATATTTGGAGAAAATAGCCGATCTACAAGCTCACAACGCGGAGTGTTGTGAGCTTATAGATCGGCTATTTGCGGCTATTTTCAGAGAGTAGCTTAAAGGACGACTACACCACTTTTCAACATGTCTTCATATAATAGGTCCTCACTAATGCTCATGATAAAATGATACAATTTTTTTCTACTTGGTCTGTGTCTCATAGGAGGACTGTGGACAGTCCAGAAACCTGTCTACCAGTGACATCATCGCTATGCAGGATTTTTTTCCCCAAAAAGATTACACATTTTTTATTCAGTTTTTTATTAAGGCGGGAACAATGGGATCTATTATTGCATTGCAACTTTCCAGGAATACAAAGCCTGCAGTTTCTATTAGCTTGGATTCCCCATCGATGATGTCACTGGTAGACGGGTTTCTGAACTGTCTACAGCCCTCCTCTGAGACACAGACTGATTAGAAAAAAATTGTACCATTTTATCATGAGCATTAGTGAGGACCTATTATATGAAGATATGTTGAAAAGTGGTGAAGTCGTCCTTTAAATAGCTCAGTGATTCTCAACCCTTTTTAATTTTAAGGACCCCCAGTTTGACATGCATTTGTCCACGGACATTGTTTGATACCCTTTCTTTTATATTATTATCTCTGGGACCCCAAGCTATACACTCTTGCCTCACATCAATACTATTTATTTGAGTTTGTAGATCAGCTATTTTGGGGAATGTTCCCCCCAGAATAGAAAGGTTCGGGTTCAAAGGATGAGGTTCCCAAACTTTTTCAGATGGAGACCCAAAAAGAGAAATGTGGTGTTTCCCCCGAACGTACAAACATACATCATGAATTAATCACAAAAAAATGTACAATCCTGGACAATGTTAAATATACATATATATATATTTTTTTTTTAATTACATTTTTTGGAACACTTTTGAAAATTGTCATCACCCAATGTTTAATGTGAAGGTAGGATGTGAGGAACCATCACCACATCACCACTAGGAGGCCTCGTTGAGACACTGGACATACTACAGCAGACCCAACTGAAACTAAATGTTCATTAAACCACTGGCTCTCAAAGTGATTGATTGATTGATTGATTGATTGATTGATTGATTGATTGATTGATTGATTGATTGATTGATTGATTGATTGACTGATTGATTGATTGATTGATTGATTGATTGATTGATTGATTGATTGATTGATTGAATAATTTATTAAAAGTTTGCAAAAAGGTATCCACAAGTTTCCTAGGGTGTTGTGGGCATCACTTCAAACATTTGTGGTGTGTGTAACTGATACTGTTCAACATGATGCGACCACAAGCAGCTTCTTATTCACAGTGAAATCTGAAAACGAAAGAACTTGTTGAGATATGTTGCAGTTACTTATATATATATATATATATATATATATATATATATATATATATATATATATATATATATATATACATACATACATATATATGTATGTATGTATGTATGTATGTATGTATGTATATATATATATATATATATATATATATATATATATATATATATATATATGTATATGTGTATATGTATATATATATGCATATATACATATATACATATAAATACATATACATATATACATATATATGTATATATATATATATATATATATATATATATATATATATATATATGTTTTTTTTTTTTTTACCTCTATTATGGCAACAAATGGGATTTTTACTTCTGACTGGTGCTGTGGCCTCTATTGTACTGTAGGTGTTGAGACAGGCTTCTGGACTTTGGTGTAAAGAGTTGTAGGGTCTAAACCAGAACTAGAACCCGCGGCAGAACCAGAAGGCATCTGGACTTTGGAGTAAACACAGTCTGATCCAGAACCAGCACCGGGGGGGACCTGGGAAACAACGCCAACGTGAGAAACACACAGACAGAAAAATATGATTATACCATATTACCACAATATACCATCTGCTTCCATTTACTGTATGTTTATTAATCCATTATAGGGCCTTTTCCATGACCACTTCCTCATGTCAACATTATCTTTATATAATCGGTCCTCACTAAGGACTCATTATAAGATGACACCATGTATGTCTACTCACTCTGTGTCTCAGAGGAGGTCTGTGGACTGTAACAGAAACCAGTGACATCATCGCTGGCAGATTTGGGCATTTCAAAGGAGATTTCAAAGACAGGAATGTCTCTCTATCATGCTCACATTGTTTTGAATGAATGAATGCATTTTTGGAAAAAAGTGATAGTTTTATTTCAAACATTGTTTAAAAAAGAAGAAAACAACAACAATGTCCGAAAAGGAGTAGGATGAAGTCTAAAACTTATAAACTCTTTCCCCCTTTTTTATTGGTAATTTTAACAATTTTTCAAAATGTATTCACAACCTAAATATCTCCACTGCATGTAAAACAAAAATAAAAAATAAATAACTGCAGTAATAACAGAGATAAAATACAATGTGTTGCAGGTCCTTGTATCTACTTCATGTATGCGTATACTGTTCATGCTTACTGCTGTTGCTGATATGATGCATGAATTTACCCACAGGGATCAATAAAGGTTTATCTACAGTATGTATCTTCCAGTAGTATTAATCATAATACTCAGATGACACTGTCATTGTCAGATGCATCACAGATGACAACACGAGTGAGCATGACGAGGTGCTGTAGTTAGGGATTGAGTGAGGTGAAGTGTCCGCAGCTCAACGCTAAGACAGGGTGGAGGATGGGGACTCCCTCTTTATTTGGTGTTTCACCCAGGTGGGCGTGGTTATATGCATATAAACCTAACCCTAACCTCACACAAAATATGCTTTAATAACCCAGTGGTTCATAAAATGTTTTGGTCGTGACCCAAAAGAGAAATTTGATGTCTGCCCGGGACCCAAGCTAGTGAAAATAGCAGATTGTGAGCATTATAGATCTGCTATTTTCACTACTTAAAAGATTTTTTAATGTATTTTTTAATGGAATTTAGATTTTTGTAATGAATGATTATAAAATATATATATATTTTCTAAAGTATTTTGAAATACATATTTTAGAAGTAAAAAAAAGGGACATTTACTTGCGAGTCGCGACCCATAAAAATGGGTCCCTGACCCACTGTTTGGGAACCGCTGCCTTAACCTAACCTCAAAACCACGCCCACCTGGGCAAAACACCTGGGAAAGAGAGAGTCCAGTGGAGGATGTGGTGAAGGTGTGTGTAAAGAGGAAGCTGGAGGCCATCAGGGACAACCACTCCTACGCCCTCCACATGGAGAAGGACTTATTCCTCTACCCTAGGATGAGTCTGGAGGGCCTTCGTCAGTCCTTTGTGCCGTTTGCCATGAGAATGTATAATGAGGCACGTATAGGGCAACCGTAACTGTCTCTCTGTGACTTATTAGCATTAACACGTTGTGTGACTATTGTAACATTCAATCTGTTGTCACCTGCATGTACTTCATGGTATCACAACACCTCCAAGGCCTTAAAAACATGGCTCCAAACATCCCAAAACAAACTTGTAAGGCTACTTCTTGGCCTCAACTACAAAACCCATCTAACCCCTGATCATTTTGATAGGATTGGATGGCTTAGGGTTGCGGACAGAGTACAGCAACTTGCTATGGGCCTGGTCTTCAAGATATATCACAACATTGGGATCCCCCTGTATTTGTCAAAATACTTCCAAAATGTTAATGATGTCCACGATCACAATACCAGAGGCAGCTCCACAAACCTTGTCCAACCCTTTTTTGGCTCAACAAAGGGAAGTAACTCGTTCTCATGCTATTCATCAAAAATGTGGAACGCCCTACCAAAAGGAGTAAAGGAGTGTAAAACCCTACTCTCTTTCAAAACAGCCCTAAAGATACACCTTCAGGAGGCTGCAATTGGAAAATGGCCCCTGTCTAAGTCCTAACCTAACCTACCCCCCTACCCCCCCCCCCCCTCTCTCCTTCTCCTTTTGTACATATTTCTCACTCTTCATACCAGTAACCTGTAAACTGATTGTATGACATTCTATAGTAGTTGTGTATATCTGTCTGTCTCTTATATGTCATCATGATTTGTGTGCATGGGGAACTCATTTGAAACAAGCTCAGTGCTTTTATGAGTCTTCCAGTTTAATAGACCTTGTATTGTGAATTTGTACTTCCATGTACTGTTGTTCTCATGTCTTACTAAATAAAGTACATCAATCAATCAATCACCTATGGTCTGTCCTGATCTCATAACTATAGGCTTACCTTCATACTATTTGTCATGTTCTGCATCAGGCAGGAGGATTATATAGTGTATACGTCTATATACTTTATTTGTTTATTTGCTATCTATCTGTCTGTCTGTCTGTCTGTCTATAATCATGTGTAAATGGCATGATACTGACAGTAACAAACATCCTAAGAGTGTTAATAACATGTGCATGTTCATACAGTGTCAATAACGTGTGTTAATACAGAGTCAATAACATATCAATAACATGTGTATGTATGGAAGACATAGATGTGTCCACTGACCACAGTGCGGGTGGGGGAGTCAGGGTTACATCTGGTGTGACGTCGAGCTGATAAATAAAAACCTTCAAACACATAAGACAGATAGACAGACACATAATAATTACATCAAAAGGAAAAGTCTAGGGCATGACTAGTAGTTTGACAGGTATAACTGCATGGTCACTGATCCTCTGAGTATCTGAAGATGAAAGATGCTGCACTCTGTCTTTTATCTTGAGCCAATCCAGACTATATAGTCAGGGGATATTAGCAGAATATTTTCCAATCTTGGAATAAATTCCTTACCAAAAAAAATCTTCACCAATGTGTTTGTAAAGGTGTCTAGTAACACATCTCACAAAGACTGAAATTCAGTATCCCTAGGAGAATTTTTGACAGCTCCTTAAAGTTGGGGTACCCACCATAACCTTGGTTAAAAAAAAAAAAAAAAAAAAAATCCAAATTTAATTGTGTTTTAAGTAGCATGTGAGGGGTCAAACCAGGGTGTTGTTATGATTCTGAATCCATTGCAATCATTTGTTTTGCACCAAAACCACTCCTTGGGCTAAAAACGGCCATAGCCATACTTTTTGTGTAAAAAGCCCATTGAGGACGTTTTTAGCCCAAGGAGTGGTTTTGGTGCAAAACAAATGATTGCAATGGATTCAGAATCATAAAAACACCCTAGTTTGACACCTCACATGCTACTTAAAACAGAATTAAATTTGGATTTTTTTTTTTTTTTTTTTTTTTTAACCAAGGTTATGCTGGGTACCCCAACTTTAAGGAGCTGTCAAAAATTCTCCTAGGGATACAGAATTTCAATAAAGTTGTGATGTGTTACTAGACACCTTTGCAAACACATTGGTGAAGATTGTTTTTGGTAAGGAATTTATTCCAAGACTTTTTTAATATCCCCTGACTATATAGCAAAGTGAGCTGGGAGAAGGTGAGTCCTGGGGGGGGGGGGCAGTAGTAATTATGAGTTTGTTTTGAGAGGTCTGAAGTTTAGATTGTAGTGCCATTGGCCCTGATTCATAAAGAGAGTCGTATATCTGGTGTAAATAAAGTTCCTAAAGGAGTTCGTATTTTTGGTACTCACAAACGAACGTGCAATGCAAAAAGGGGTTCGTATATGACAGAGACGTGCGTATGACCAGTGCGTATGACCAGGTGTGATGATTACTCTGGAAGGCTGCATCCAACAGCATCCAACTTCAACGTCACCGGGCTGAACCGTGCTAAACAGTGTTGCCATGTCCGCTCATTATAAGCGAGTTTGGGCTTATTTTTCTGTAAAGTTGCTTGTAAATATTGGTAGCTGTGGGATAAGGTTTTTGGGGCTTGTTTCTAAAGTGTAGTTGGTTATTTGGGCTTGTTTCACAATTGTTTAATTGTTTTAACCGGTGGTTCTCAAATATGTTTATATTATATATATTTTTATATTATATACCCCAAGTTAATGCTAATATATCCCTATAAGCCCCATCTGAAAATGTTTTGTGCCAGCTGGAGGCAGATTTGTGTTGTTAGAATGATTAAAAATTCCTCCAAATCTTCCACATTTTATTACATGATTCTTTTTTTAAATAGCAGATCTACAAGCTCACAACGGTTTAATTAAAGTGCTTATAATGGCAAGTGCCAGTTGCTTCTTTTGGGCTTGTTTTCCTAGACCTGGTTGCTTATTTCTCTCACAACATCTGGCAACGCTGATGCAAGTTTGAAGTTCAACTCCGCCTCGTCTAAAGATACCAGATGCGTTGTCGCATCGCCTTGACAACTGTTCTGTGTGGAAGCGGATCACGTAATAAATGCTCTCATGTGTAATGAGAATAAAGAAGTTTACAAGGTTTAACCCCATTACCAAATAAAAGGCTAATAAAACGTGGAAAGGATATTATAAGAGGCAAAAAGATTATGTTGAAAATAAATCTGCAGGGCATAGTGGAGCGCTTTTATCCGATAATGGACCAGAGCTTATTGATTAAATTAGTTAATTTGGGATATCACTGTCCGTCGGAATGGGGAATAGTTCTGGACACAGCTTTCATCCACTTAATTTTTCCTCATCATAATATGTATTAGGCTGTTGTGTGTGGCGTTCATGTGATCAATATACAGTAGCCTGCAGTAGGCTTTACAAATTAATACCGCGCACGGACACTGATGCAAGTCAGTCCCTCCGCAGTTTCATTAAGGCATCATAGCCTATTTTCATTATTACGTGACACTTTGGCTGAGATGGCCCGCGAGGGAACTATAATAATTCAGCTCTAAATGCGACTCATAGCCTAGAAAATAAATAAAAAGCGGTGGAATCTACATCATGTCTATATTATGCATAGGCTACACGCAATACATCGTTTGACATTTATTTTTAATTGTTTAGATATGTGTTGACAAATGTTGGGCACATATATATTTTATTTTAGGTTTGCCACTGTTGTAATTGATTTTGGCATGAAGAATAAAGCATTCTAAATACATACGCACATTTCAGCCCTGGTACGCCAGCCTCGGGGCTGACCTGAGAACGTGCGCACCTGACGCACAAAACACAGACCAAAAAATCTTTATGCATCAGGTGGAAATGTACGACTTGTCCTAAATGCCGGTACGTACAAAAAATGGTCGCAAATCCCTTTATGAATCAGGGCCATTGATATGTTAGTGAACCATGAGGCGCTAGCATAGTCAAAATGACATTGGCCCCGATTCATAACGAGGGTCGTAAATATGGTGTAAATGAAGTTCGTAAAGGAGGTCGTATTTCTGGTACTCACTAACGGACGTGCGATTCAAAAGGGGTGTCGTATATGACAGAGACGTGCGTATGACCAGTTCTATATTATAATGACAGCCAGCTGGGCGTGATGATCCCGAGAGGTTCATTTACATTGCTCCACGCCCCATTTTGCACCATAAAAGGCGTGAACCGTGACTCAGCAGTTTCGCTCTGATCAAATCTGTCACTTTACTGAACAGTGTTGCCATGTCCGCTTATTATAAGCGAATCTGAGCTTATTTTTCTGTAAAGTTGCTTGTAAATATTGGTAGCTGTGGGGTGCGTTTTTTTGGGCTTGTTTCTAAAGTGTAGTTCATTATTTGGGCTTGCTTAACAATTGTTCAATTATTTTAACCGGTGGTTGTCAAATATTTTTATGTCATGGACCCCCAAGTTAATATGTAGGCTAATTTATCCCTATAAACCCCATCTGAACATGTTTTGTGCCCGCTGGAGGCAGATTTGTGTTGTTAAAATGTTTAAAAAAATCTTCCAAATATTCCACATTTTATTACAAGATTTTAAAAAATATATATAGCAGATCTACAAGCTCACTACGGTTTAATTAAAGTGCTTATAATGGGCTGTCAGTTGCTTCTTTTGGGCTTATTTTCATAGACCTGGTTGCTTATTTCTCTCACAACATCTGGCAACGCTGATGCAAGTTCAACTCCGCCGTCTAAAGAATAAAGATAACAGATGCGGTGTCGCATCGCCTTGACAACTTACTGTTCTGTCTGGAAGCGGATCACGTAATAAATGCTCTCATGTGTAATGAGAATAAAGAAGTTTACAAGGTTTAACCCCATTACAAAATAAAAGGCTAATAAAACGTGGAAAGGATATTATATAAGCCTTTTCTAATGAACATTGCGCACCTTTACGAAGGTAAAAAGATTATGAAATCCAGCATCCAAGTGGAACGCTGCTATCCGATTATGGACCAGAGCTTATTGATTACTTATTGATTAAATTAGTTATGTTTTGATTAATATATCACTGTCCTACGTCGGAATGGGGAATATATCTTCTGGACACAGCTTTCATCCACTATTAGTTTCCATACTTGTAGAGTAGCCTACAGTAGACTATTAGCCTACAAATTAATAGCGCGGCACGGACACTGACGTGCGTCAGTCCCTCCGCAGTCTCATTAAGGCATGATAGCCTATTTTCATTATTACGTGACACTGAGGGACCTTTTCAGCTCTAAATGCGACTCATAGACTAGAAAATAAATAAAAAGCGGTGGAATCTACATCATGTCTAAGCAATACATCGTTTGACATTTATTTTTTATTTTTTTATATATATGTGTTGACAAATGTTAGGCACATACATATTTTATTTGAGGTTTGCCACTGTTGTAATTGATTTTGACATGAAGAATAAAGCATTCTAAAGACATTTCGCACATTTCAGCCCTGGTACGCCAGCCTCGGGGCTGACCTGAGAACGTGCGCACCTGACGCACAAAACACAGACCAAAAAATCTTTATGCATCAGGTGGATATGTACGACTTGTCCTAAATGCCGGTACGTACAAAATATGGTCGCAAATCCCTTTATGAATCAGGGCCATTGAATGAGGGCTCCAGATATAATCCCCAGTGCACTCGTGTTGATAAGAGAGGAGATTCTGGCCACAAATATGTAACCCCAAATATGTTACCTCTTCAAGCACGCATTTATTAAACAGATAGTTCTATCTGTTTAATAAATTGTATTAATACTCATCAGTTAAAATACAATGTTATTCTTAAAAATTATTTCCCGGATTGCAGCTTTAAAGTAGTGAAAGATCAAATCAAATCACAGAGGTAACTAAATTTAATTTAACAGTTTTATTTGTTATTGTTGGTATGACATCTGAAACTTACTCATGACCTGTGACCTTTAAAACACTGACCTTCTGAAATGTGTACAGACCTGCTAGTGCATTGATGATGATGAGAATGATGGTGAGAATGATGATGGTCAGAAACAGAAACATGATGTTGAGCGGACAGCTTGACCAACAACTGAAATTACATTCTTCTTCGGCAATCTCTTTACGTGTGGTTGGTGGTTCGCCAGCTGAAAAAACAAACTCAGTCTATTTCATCCCAACACAATGTTGACCATTTGAGAAATTATTATTTGAGAAATAACAATAATCTTTCTTTATGTTTATATGTGGAGCACTTTTCAGAAGCAGAAGCTTTGCAGTGAATAATTATCCCCCTGTGTCATGGTGTGAGTCAGGAGTAAAGGACCAATGCAGAGCAGAAGCATGATATATAATCCATGGGCCACACCACATATCAGTACCATTTGAATGGGCAAATCCTTACCTATATTAAATTGTTTATAGGTCAATACAAGTAAATACAGTTATGATGAATTAACATTGATTCTAAATTAATAGCCTTTCTACAGGAGTGGCTTGTCATATTATTTTTACAAATGTCAAGTATTTTTACTCATTTTATCAACGTTTAAGTATTTATACTCTTTTTATCAACTTTTAAGTATTTTTACTATTTTTTTCAACTTATAAGTATTTTTACTCATTTTGAGTACTTTTAAGTATTTTTAATCACTTGAAGTACTCTGAAGTGTTTTTACTCAAGGTATTTACTTTTAAATAGTTGTACTCACTTTATTTACTTATAATAATTTTTACTCACATTGTAGATCGGTCGTTTTAGTGTGTGTGTGTGTGTGGGTGTGTGTGTGTGTGTGTGTGTGTGTGTGTGTGTGTGTGTGTGTGTGTGTGTGTGTGTGTGTGTGCGTGCGTGCGTGCGTGCGTGCGTGCGTGCGTGCGTGCGTGCGTGCGCGTGTGTGTGTGCGAGACCTTTGGGTCTCTAGTTATATTGTTTTTTAAAAGTTGATTGCTCCTCAGAAATGACAGGAACCAGCGGGGGCGATCCCAGAGTCTGTGGGGGCCCTATAGGCAAAGATTCACAGGGGTCCTCCGATGTGTGCACACGCATAGCACATACCGGAAATTTGGGGGACCCTTGCAATTGTTTGGAGGGGCCTCTACAGCTATTATGTTATAGCAATTTCACACCAGTACTATCAGCCAAGCCCTAGAATGGCTGTGATATTACAGTACATGCAGAGACACATAGCCATATAGATCACTCCATGCCCTCCCAAGTCATCTCGTGGCATTTTAACTTGCAGTGCTGCATATGTAGGCTACTCACTCAATAATGAATTGCTACAGCTTGGGGTCAGCTCTGGTCATTAATTAGTTTCATATCCATTTGAAAAAGAAAAAGAAAACGCATTTAGATAACATGCTGTATCTTCACAGAGATTCACACCAACCGCATTCTCTCTACGTGACCGGGTTGCACTGACCGCAGCACTGAACATATGAAAAGTTGAGAACGTACTTTAATGCATACATGTGGGAAACACAACTTGACAGATGTGATTAATTTCCATGCACCAAACGCAACGCACAGTTTGACGGAAATCACCGTTCACAAGCGGACTATGGGGCCCCTTTAGGGAGGTTTCCTACAGAGATGTCATTTCAAACTGGTGTTGCTGTAAACAGATACCATTGCCACAGGGGTACATTTGGTTGGCTTTCTGGGGCCCACTATAGTGGGGGCTCCAGGCCACTGCCTGGTTTGCCTGCTGGGAATGACTGGGAACCAGCAAGCTGTACTGATATCACAGGACCACCTCAAGTGGCTTTAGTCTGATATTCATATCCCTTGTCAATGGGATTGTGAACCCACCCGGTGTTGAGGGTTTCATTTATGGAGGGTTTCAGGTGTGGAGGGTTTCAGTTATGGAGGGTTTCAGGTGTGGAGGGTTTCAGTTATGGAGGGTTTCAGGTGTGGAGGGTTTCAGTTATGGAGGGTTTCAGGTGTGGAGGGTTTCAGTTATGGAGGGTTTCAGGTGTGGAGGGTTTCAGTTATGGAGGGTTTCAGGTGTGGAGGGTTTCAGTTATGGAGGGTTTCAGGTGTGGAGGGTTTCAGTGCCAGCAGGCTTGATGTATTGAACTTGTCCTAAAGTGACTCTATCAGAGCCTGCACTGTGCTACTATGCAGCAATGGCACACACCATAGAATAATATACCACTGCTCCTATTCACACATGTCAAAAATATAAGATAGCAAGGAGAGTTTAGATTAGCTAAACAACTGTTGCAGGGAAAAGTAATAGCTGGTGATAAGACACACAAATATGCTGTATCTACAGTTGACATATAAACCAGAACATGCTGTCTGTTCCGTTATGTTGTACAAACAAGTGGTTTCAAGAGAGAAAGGTGTTCTTTGCAAGGAGCCTTCTCTGTGTGACCACATTCTCTTCTCTAGTGACAATCCCCGATTCATAAAGGGATTTGCGACAATATTTTGTACGTACCGGCATTTAGGACAAGTCGTACATATCCACCTGATGCATAAAGATTTTTTGGTCTGTGTTTTGTGCGTCAGGTGCGCACGTTCTCAGGTCAGCCCCGAGGCTGGCGTATAGGGCTGAAATGTGCGTATGTCTTTAGAATGCTTTATTCTTCATGTCAAAATCAATTACAACAGTGGCAAACCTCAAATAAAATATATATGTGCCCAACATTTGTCATCACATATATATAAAAAATTCAAAATAAATGTCAAACGATATATTGCTTGTAGCCTATGCATAATATAGACATGATGTAGATTCCACCGCTTTTTATTTATTTTCTAGGCTATATGAGTCGCAGCTGAATTATTAGGTGTGTGTTTGCCAGCGGGCCATCTCAGCCAAAGTGTCACGTAATAATGAAAATAGGCTATGATGCCTTAATGAAACTGCGGAGGGACTGACTGCATCAGTGTCCGTGTCGCGGTATTAATTTGTAAAGCCTACTGTAGGCTACTGTATATTGATCACATGAACGCCACACACAACAGCCTAATAAATATTACCATCTGATGAGGAAAAATAAAGTGGATGAAAGCTGTGTCCAGAACCATTCCCCGTTCCGACATAGGACAGTGATATCCAAAATGAACTAATTTAATCAATAAGCTCTGGTCCATAATCGGATAGAAGCTTGTATGCCCTGGATTTATTTTCAACATCATCTTTAAGGTGCGCAATGTTCAATAGAAAATGCTTATAATATCCTTTCCACGTTTTATTAGCCTTTTATTTGGTAATGGGGTTAAACCTTGTAAACTTCTTTATTCTCATTACACATGAGAGCATTTATTACGTGATCCGCTTCCAGACAGAACAGTAAGTTTTCAAGGCAATGCGACACCGCATCTGTTATCTTAGACGAGAGACGGCAGAGTTGAGCTTGCATCAGCGTTGCCAGATGTTGTGAGAGAAATAAGCAACCAGGTCTAGGAAAACAAGCCCAAAAGAAGCAACTGGCACTTAGGCCATTATAAGCACTTTAATTAAACCGTTGTGAGCTTGTAGATCTGCTATTTATTTTTAAAATCGTGTAATAAAATTTGGAAGATTTTTTAAACATTCTAACAACACAAATCTGCCTCCAGCTCGCACAAAACATTTTCAGATGGGGCTTATAGGGATAAATTAGCATACATATTAACTTGGGGGTCCATGACATGTAAATATTTGAGAACCACCGGTTAAAACAATTAAACAATTGTGAAGCAAGCCCAAATAACCAACTACACTTTAGAAACAAGCCAAAAAAAACGCATCCCACAGCTCCCAATATTTACAAGCAACTTTACAGAAAAATAAGTCCAAATTCGCTTATAATAAGCGGACATGGCAACACTGTTTGGCACGGTTCAGCACGGTGACGTTGAAGTTGGATGCTGTTGGATGCAGCCTTCCAGAGAGTAATCATCACACCTGGTCATACGCACTGGTCATACGCACGTCTCTGTCATATACGACACCCCTTTTGAATCGCACGTCCGTTAGTGAGTACCAGAAATACGACCTCCTTTACGAACTTCATTTACACCATATTTACGACCCTCGTTATGAATCGGGGCCAATTGTACCCCGATTCATAAAGGGATTTGCGACAATATTTTGTACGTACCGGCATTTAGGACAAGTCGTACATATCCACCTGATGCATAAAGATTTTTTGGTCTGTGTTTTGTGCGTCAGGTGCGCACGTTCTCAGGTCAGCCCCGAGGCTGGCGTATAGGGCTGAAATGTGCGTATGTCTTTAGAATGCTTTATTCTTCATGTCAAAATCAATTACAACAGTGGCAAACCTCAAATAAAATATATATGTGCCCAACATTTGTCATCACATATATATAAAAAATTAAAAATAAATGTCAAACGATATATTGCTTGTAGCCTATGCATAATATAGACATGATGTAGATTCCACCGCTTTTTATTTATTTTCTTGGCTATATGAGTCGCAGCTGAATTATTAGGTGTGTGTTTGCCAGCGGGCCATCTCAGCCAAAGTGTCACGTAATAATGAAAATAGGCTATGATGCCTTAATGAAACTGCGGAGGGACTGACTGCATCAGTGTCCGTGTCGCGGTATTAATTTGTAAAGCCTACTGTAGGCTACTGTATATTGATCACATGAACGCCACACACAACAGCCTAATAAATATTACCATCTGATGAGGAAAAATAAAGTGGATGAAAGCTGTGTCCAGAACCATTCCCCGTTCCGACGTAGGACAGTGATATCCAAAATGAACTAATTTAATCAATAAGCTATGGTCCATAATCGGATAGAAGCTTGTATGCCCTGGATTTATTTTCAACATCATCTTTAAGGTGCGCAATGTTCATTAGAAAATGCTTATAATATCCTTTCCATGTTTTAGCCTTTTATTTGGTAATGGGGTTAAACCTTGTAAACTTCTTTATTCTCATTACACATGAGAGCATTTATTACGTGATCCGCTTCCAGACAGAACAGTAAGTTGTCAAGGCGATGCGACACCGCATAAGTTATCTTAGACGAGAGACGGCAGAGTTGAGCTTGCATCAGCGTTGCCAGATGTTGTGAGAGAAATAAGCAACCAGGTCTAGGAAAACAAGCCCAAAAGAAGCAACTGGCACTTAGGCCATTATAAGCACTTTAATTAAACCGTTGTGAGCTTGTAGATCTGCTATTTATTTTCAAAGTCGTGTAATAAAATTTGGAAGATTTGGAAGATTTTTTAAACATTCTAACAACACAAATCTGCCTCCAGCTTTCAGATGGGGCTTATAGGGATAAATTAGCATACATATTAACTTGGGGGTCCATGACATGAAAATATTTGAGAACCACCGGTTAAAACAATTAAACAATTGTGAAGCAAGCCCAAATAACTAACTACACTTTAGAAACAAGCCAAAAAAAACGCATCCCACAGCTCCCAATATTTACAAGCAACTTTACAGAAAAATAAGTCCAAAATCGCTTATAATAAGCGGACATGGCAACACTGTTTGGCACGGTTCAGCATGGTGACGTTGAAGTTGGATGCTGTTGGATGCAGCCTTCCAGAGAGTAATCATCACACCTGGTCATACGCACGTCTCTGTCATATACGACACCCCTTTTGAATCGCACGTCCGTTAGTGAGTACCAGAAATACGACCTCCTTTACGAACTTCATTTACACCATATTTACGACCCTCGTTATGAATCGGGGCCATTGTGTGTAGTAACTCCCGGTCCGTTGTAGCCTGTGTGATTGGACCACTGAGCATGGTATTCAGATGAGAGACAAGGCAATGGGCCAATCATGTAATCTCTCTCTGCTCTGTGGGCTGGTGCTATGCAAGGATTGGCCAGTTCAGATGACAGACAAATCAGTGGGCCAATGACATGATATCTCTCCTCTGTGGGACGGTACTTAGCCAAAGAGAGAGAGAGAGAGAGCGAGCGAGCGAGAGAAAATGCAGAGAGAGATCGCAGGGCGATGACACTCAGTAAACGGTATGGCCAGCCGGTAATCGAACCGGGGACTCGCCGATCAGAGTACCGTGCCATGGCCCAACTATTCAACCATCAAATCACCCTGCTGTTCATTACTTTAAGACTTTACTGTATTGAGCATTATTACTAGTTCAAGATAATACAAAAACAAATATTTAAAAAGTCAGGAAGCTTGGCATGCTTACCGGGGACAAGATGGAAGATTTCATTGAAGTTATCTACTTTGGTGCAGAAGAACAATTTCATATCTTCCACAGTCACGTTGTGAATGAACAGACTGTTCCCAGGCTTCACAGAGAACCTATCTCTGAAAGTCTTACTGTAATAAAAGGGGTCCTCCACTTGAGTGCGTGTTCTCAGTATGCGAACAGGACATTTTCCCGGTAGCTGTATGTTCCAGATGACATCATCTTCATCCAGAGAACAGTTGAGGATGGTGTCTTGTCCCAGTTCCACAGGTACATTTATCCATTTCAGAGTGTGGACAGAGGTCATAAAAACACCACAGAAAAACAACAGGATCTGTACGTGTTTCTCCATGTTGTTGTTCAGCACACACACCTACTGTCTGTCTGTCCTACACTGTCTGTCTCTACTAGACTGTCTGTCTCTACTACACTGTCTGTCTCTCAGCTACCCTACTGTCTGTCTCTTAAAATACGTTTGACGTCAGTCAAGCCTCCTCCTCCTCCTCCTCCTCTCTCTCTCTCTCTCTCTCTCTCTCTCTCTCTCTCTCTCTCTCTCTCGTTTTAGCAGTCACCTTACTACCAGATCCTTATCAATAGGCCTACTGAATGCATTCAGTCCTTGTCCCCCCCAAAAAGTCAGTGAGTTTCCAGCAATTATGATGTATTATACATGACCTCATAAATCATTATAAAACAATGTATAATGTGTTAATGTTTATTGTTACAATATGAATATGTATAATGGTTCTTATAACCATGATTATACTGTGCAATGCATGATAAGTATTTTATATAAAGTATGCTATATTTTATAATGCATTAGACATGGTATAGTAAGTGTTACCAAAAGTAACCAACCAAAAGTGTTGTACAGAGACCTGCAGAGATGGGGGTTGAACAATCCCACGGTACTGATCTACACCACATCCTCGTCACGTGTCCTCTACACCCCCGCTGAGAAAGGTGATAGTTTCAGTTGAATATTTAAGCCAACATGCACCACCCTCACCTTCAATGATTAGAATGTCGATTTACTACTGGGGTCTTGTAACCTCACACTTGTTTATACATTATTTTACAAAAAATATATACAAGAATAAGAAATTACACAGTCTTATATATCAGTTTGCAGCAAGCTAAATCCCTTGAAAAGGCTAGCTTTTTTACCAAGGCTAGCCAATGAGGAGAAAGTGACGAGAAAGTAGGGACTTGGCCAGAAAGTGAGGACTAGTTGCAACGTCTGTAAAGTCTTGTAAAGAGACTTTTGAGTACAGAAAGAAAAAGCTACATCATTTTGATGAAACTGATATTCTCAAGAGCAATATTAGCAAAACATTAACCCTATTACTCTATCCATCCTCCCTCCCTCTCCATCTCCCCTCTCTCCTCCTTCTCCATCCCATGTAGGAATAATAAGAATTGGAGAGAGCCCCACAACATGGCTGCCCATTAATTTCAATGAAACCTGTTCACCCTGTGCCAGATTAACCCTTTGTGGTGCCCGGGGCTATGACCCGGTTCGGTGACCTCCAGGTTTAAAGCCTCTACATTAAGCTGGGTCTGCCCAGTGCATACAGTGGGACACCCTCCTTCCGGATGTCAGGCTTAGAGAGCATGCACACTAGTATCCTTAACTCAGAGTTACAGACCTGTATGGGTCCATTTGGTATCATTATTTAGCTGGGGGCCCCTGTCAGGAAGTCCCTCACGTACTACTGGGGGTCCCCAGACCCCACTTTGAGAACCTACGATGCGATGCAGCTTCAAATCCAGTTCTATATTGCGCTGATCAGAGCAATGGTCACTGAGTTATGGCCATTTGAAGTGTTTTTTGTTCTGAATATTTTCATGGCAGACCCCTGAACAGTGTTTGATTGAAGCAGCAGTGTGCCTGTTGCCCCTGAGGGTTCCCTGACGTAGCCCCTGGGGGCCACCTATGTGGCTCCTGGTGGTCACATGTGACTATTGTCATGGCAGACCCCTAAATAGTGTGGGTGCCTAGTTTTGTTTGTTGCAGATTGGAGCAACGGTGCGCCTCGCGAGTCCGGATGTTAGGTTTTTGACATGCACGGCCCAGGGTCCACCCACCCACCCTCTAGGCAATTTAGGATAATCTATATAGGATAAATATGAAAATATAGGCCACTGTACGTATGTGAAATGCACACAGTGGTGAAAATACGACAGGAAAAGTCACTTAAGGTGTCACACTCTGACCCGGTCCTCAGCCCCCCCCCCCGTCTTCCACCTTCCTCCTCCCCACGTGAGGAGCCGGGGCGGCAGTCTCGGGAGGAGAGGGAGCGCCGCTACACGAACAAGCACTGTTTGTATTGCGGTCATGCTGACCACTTTCTTCTAAAATGCCCGGTGTTCACTCTCCATTCCGACATCTCACCACTCCGACTAGTGGCTTCCGCGTGCTGTTAGGGTTAGGGTTAGGGTTAGGTATAGGGTTCGTCAACGTCGGAAAGGCGACATGTCGGAAAGGAGAAATGCACCCAAAATGCCCGTACGTCCCGTGCGGGACAGATATTAGTTTGCCGTTTTGTTTTTGTATTTTGGGCCTTTTGCTCGTTGTCTTTCGTTAGGACCCGTGCGGACCCGTGCGGACCGTTTATTCAACTGGTTATGGGGCCATTTGCCCATTTATGTCACCTGTAAGAACCTTTTTGGTCCAGTGTTTTTCTGTTGGTGTTCTCTCACCTTAGTTGTTTTGTCCTTCCTTCTGTTTTTTGCTGTGCGGTTGTCCTGGTGTGTGTGTGGGTCTGGGCTTAGCACAGGCTCGGTGTGTTTGGTGGGCTACGTGGTGCTGCTCCGTTGACCCACTGCTCCGGAAGCCCACCAGTCCGACAGCCGTCACTGGGCACGGAGGTGGACCGGGGGTCCAGAGGTTTAACCCGGCCGGTCCACCGGTCGGGTCAGGCCCCTCGAGCCAGGGACCCCCGCGAGGACCTCCAGGGTGCCCGGCCGCCCGGCCGTGCCCGACCGTAGGCCTCTCTCTTGCCTGCCATCAGCCCGTCCTCAGCGTCCGCACGCTGGTCCACATATCCAGGCTGGGAAAAGTTGACGATTGGCTCGGGAGAGAATTTCAAAGGAGGGGGCCACGGCGGAGCCCAGATCCTCCCGGGCTTGCCGAGGACCTCCAGGGTGCACGGCCGCCAGGCCGTGCCCGACCGGAGGCCTCTCTCTTCCCATCAGCCCGATGGCCACCGTGGCCTCCGATTTCATGGTTCTCTCCCCCCTCACGGGGAGGGGGGAAACGGACCAACGGCCACCACTACCGGGCGACACTACCCCAGGAAGGTGCCTCGGCCCCGGGCATGGTCCCTAGCTATCCTATGGCACCAGTGGCCACCCGCCCCCCGACACAACATTTCACGCAGGGGAAAGGCGGGGAGCCCTAGGCCTCCTGGGGCCTCCAAACATAGTGCAATTTCATTTTTTTTCAGGTTTTTCAGCCGCAGTTGGCCCGGGCAGCAACCCAGGGACCCGGGGGGGGGGGCGGGGGGCACCAACACGTGCGCAACTCCGGCCCGCATCCAACGTGCCCTCCGCCGGCCCCGGGCGACCCAAGGCCCGGGAGCCTTGGGTCCGGGAGCTTTGTATATATTTTTTATTTTTCATTTTCATTTTTTTTTCTCTGTGTTTTTATGTTGATTTTTGAACTGTTTGGTTGCTACTATTATGTCTATGAAATGAATTCAAGGACCCCAGCGGAAACAAGTCCGCAAGGACTTTTTTGGTCGGACCTTTTAGACAAAAGTATTATAAATGTAACTAATAATAAGTATTATAAATGTTATTTTACATTCTTTTGCCTAATAAAAAATTCAATCAATCAATCAATCAGCACCGGCCGTTTTTAGCCTGAAAAGGCGCAGATCTACAAGCCGAAAAAAGTTGCCTTTTTCGGCCGGGGGTCCTCCAGGGGGTCCCCGTGGACCTCCGGAGGCCATGCGAACACATAGGGCGATTTCTTCAAAAGAACCAGGATTTGGGGCCTCGCGCCGCCCTGACACTGCCGCAGGATGGAGCCACGTGGCTGGGCATGGTTCCTACCTATTCTATGGCACAAGTGGCCACTTCCACCCCACGTGAAATTTCACGCGGGGAGAGGCCGGGAGCCGTAGGCCTCCTGGACCCTCAACCCTAAAAAAATCCCAATTTTTTTAAAACCTCCAGGATCCTTGGCCCTGCGTGGCACGGGGACGCCCCCGGGAAGGTGCCTCGTGTCCGGGCATGGTCCCTAGCTATCCTATGGCACCCGTGGCCACTCGCCCCCCCCCCCCCCCCCCCACGCGAAATTTCACGCAGGGGAGAGGCCAAAAGCCTACAATTAAGTTGTAGGCATGCCCAAAACAGAAAGTAAATATGTATGTGAAACAGCAGCAGAAGGAAACCCACACATTGTCTGAAAAATATGATAGCGTGTAGTGTGGTTTAGAACACAGGACATGCATGTCACACCTCAGAAGAGTGAACTTGCAAGGTCCTTTTCCGTGTGTGTGTGTGTGTGTGTGTGTGTGTGTGTGTGTGTGTGTGTGTGTGTGTGTGTGTGTGTGTGTGTGTGTGTGTGTGTGGCGAGGGGGTGGGGACTAACAGTTAGTACGAGTTTTTATGTGTAGATGTGTGTGTGTGTGTGTGTGTGTGTGTGTGTGTGTGTGTGTGTGTGTGTGTGTGTGTGTGTGTGTGTGTGTGTGTGTGTGTGTGTGTGTGTGTGTGTGTGTATGTGTGTGTATGTGGCGAGAAGGTGGGGACTAACAGTTAGTACGAGTTTTAAGGTGCACTCTGACACTGTGTTAACCACTTAAGCCCTCACGATATACTATGACACAACATAGCAAAGATAGACGATCTACAAGCTCACAATGCATCGCAACGTGACTTCTTGTGAGCTTGTAGATCAATTCATTTAGCTCTTTATATAAATTTGTGACAATTATTGAACGAGTGACCAATAGTGAATCCTGTACAGACAATCAGAGATCAAAGGCTATGCCGAAAGGGGTTACGGTGCAGTCGCCTCACAGCTAGAAGGTCCGGCGTTCGATTCCCGCCGGGGACGCTGTGGGCACTGGGGGCGTGTCCTCTCCTCCATGTCATCAGCGCCCATACCCTAGGTGGGGTTGGTGAAAGGGCCTACTCTGTGTGGAGTTTGCATGTTCTCTCCGTGTCTCCTAGGGTAGTTAATACCCTCACAATAACATGTAGTAATCCTGGTCACTATACCGCCTCCCCCTGGTCAGCCGGGGCGCCTGATGGAGGGTAAAGGAACTGGTTGGAATAACGTGTTCCTTCCACGAGCTACGTCCAACCAGGGGACACTCCCCTGTCAGGTGACAAGAAGGTCAGTTGGCTCTCATGCACTGAAGGAGGCATGAGCTCGGCTCTGGGCTCCCTGGGCTGGTGGGGGGAGTGTAGTGCCCAGGATCACTTAGAAAATTGGCACCGGGTGAAAAAGGGTTGGGATAAAAAAAAAAAGCCCTGGTGATGTAACGGAGCGCATGATGGTCAGACATGTCACACACAGATTATTTTCTGTGATACTGACATAGAATCACCATGTCGACAGTCACCCCCCTGTTACATTCAAAGCTTTGAAAATACTTGTTATTTTAGTTTACTTGATGTAATGCAAATAAGAATGAAATACTTGAGAAACAATGAATGAATGAAAAAAAAGAATGTTAGTCAATTGAATTGATGATATCTTGACATAATTGACACAACTGGGTGTAAACAAATACATTTTACAAGTTTACAAAGAGACGCCAGACTGAGGCAGTCAATTAACTGGTAACCAGCGAACTGGGCTCTTGACAGAATCAGGCCCTTTTTTGTCCTTTTTTTGTAGAGAAATGGGCATCAGCTGAGAAAACTGGGTACTGTTTTGGGTAGAACTGGGCCCATACCCCGTTTTATATTTTAGCAGCCATTTCTAATCACTCATGAACAATAAGGTTTATTGTTAACATTCAGTGTAGCTACATTTATCTTTATACTTACAGCAGATTCATTTGACCATCCACAACACACAACGTGCTGTGTCAACAATACATAATACACAATATACAGACAGACAGACAGACAGACAGACAGTCAGACAGGATTTGATTTTCACATCTGCCTTTGATATCGCCACCAGGAGGCCGACTTGTGTAAAACATTTTTTTTATATTACTATTTTATCCAAATTTCACACAAATCGGTACACATTATCTCTATAGGCATGTGATCAAGACGGGTCAGTTTGATTTTTCATATTCCATCCTGATTGGCTAAGATAGCCATCTAAAATTTGCAGGAGTTTCCCGTTTCGAACAAATTAGCGAAAATCATGAACACAGCATCCGATTGCGGTGAAACTTTGCACGCACATTCGCACTACGTTGACGAAAAATGCCAACCTTATAGCATTTCCCTATTATATTGCCACCATGCCGATTTTTCGCAAAACATCTTTTTTATATCACTCCTACAAATGTTGTCCAAACATCCTGCAAATTAGTACACATTATCTCTATAGTCAAGTGATCAAGACTGATCCGTCCGATATTCCATCCTGATTATCGAATTCCGAATATTGCTGACCCACAATAACCTACCTGACCTGGCGGAGACCTGTGCTCCGATGAGCACTTTTACTAGTTAGCGCTGTGATTCTCAACGTATTTAATTTCAAGGACCCCCAATTTGATATACATTTTTCCACTGACCCCCATTTGTTGCCTTTTCTGTTTGTTTGTTTTTATCTCTTGGACCCCAAACTACTATTTGTAGAGTTTGTAGATCAGCTATTTTGGAGGTATATTCCCCCCAGACTAGGGATGCTGGGGTTCAAGAGATGAGGTGTTCCCCCCATACCCAAACATACCAACATACATCATGAATTAATCTCAAAACATTTACAATCCTGCAAAATGTTAGATTTATTTTTACTTCATTTCTTAAAATATTTGTTTACACTTTTGAAAATAGTCATGACCCAATGTTTAAACGTGAAGGTAGGATGAGAGGAACCATCACCACATCACCACTAGGAGGCCTCGTTGAGACACCAGACATACAGCAGACACAGCTGAAACTAAATGTTCATTAAACCACTGGCTCTCAAAGTGATTGATTGATTGATTGATTGATTGATTGATTGATTGATTGATTGATTGAATGAATACTTTATTAACAGTTTGCAAAAAGGTACAGTGGTATTATACAAATGATGCTAAAAGGATAACAAAAAAAGCCATTGTGGTCCTGTGTATTCAATTCATCAAGACATTCAAAGACATACAATATTATACAATAATATGCACGACATCATCTATACTATAGCAATAAGAATACATAGTAGAGAGTTGGGCTGGAGGGGGGGGTCACTTCTGGTGTTAAATGGGGTCCTGGGATCCCCAGGTGTCCTTGAGGGGTTCCCCTATCAATTAAGTAATAAAGTATAATCACTTCAACCCTATAGACATTACATACTTGCAAGAGGTCAAGAGGGTCCCTGGACCCCACTGTGTGAACCTTGACCCCAACTCACCTGGTCATTAAACATAGCAGGTAGTTTAAAGTGTGCTATCACGCCTATGCAGGCACAGCAGAGGCGTGTGTGTGTGTGTGTGTGTGTGTGTGTGTGTGTGTGTGTGTGTGTGTGTGTGTGTGTGTGTGTGTGTGTGTGTGTGTGTGTGTGTGTGCGTGCGTACGTGGCTGGTGTCAAACCCAAACTTTGACACACACGTTGCCCACTTTCAACCTGGTGTCCCTATTTTGGGTCAATTTCGTAAGATTTTCAACAATAGTGAAAATAACAGATTTACAAGTTCACAACCCGTCGCATTGCGATGTGTTGTGACAGTGTAAATCTGCTATTTTCACTGTGCAAGTACACCACATGAAGCATACACTTGTGGTTAATGGATGCATTTGATGAGGATAGCATGTATCTCTAATACCATTACCAACAACATCTTAAATGTATTTATTGTCACATCACAAGTGTACCAAAACAATTGTGGGTGAAATTCCAATGCATAATAATCCATTATTTGCAGTTTTCAAGAAAGGGAAAAATATGGAGATCAGATATCCATATTTCAGATATGTCACAGTCATATTCCTTTGATGAGTAGAGTCAAATATTTATAATAAGTTGCATGGATGGTTATAACAGTGAGACCTATCTCCTTTCAGAGTTCTGTGTCCACGCCCCTAATAACACTCAGGTGTGATCAGTCCACTGATCACCTCTTCCCCTATAAAACATGGTGTCCTCTCCCTTCAACCTGCTTTGCCTGTTAGTGTGTCACTGGCCAGTCTGAGCAAGGTAGGCAACTGACTGTCGTGTTGGCTAATAGAACTTTTTGAGTTTACACCACTTGTCACGGGGTGCACTATAGACTGACATGGACAATGCGCACACACACACACACACACACACACACACACACACACACACACACACACACACACACACACACACACACACACACACACACACCTAACTTCACTGATCCTTCCCAATTACGAATCAGTATGGCTGTATGCCTTGGAAGTGACTATGTGGTTTGTTTATGGACATTTGTATGGCATGGTGTCTTAACATCCTCTGTATTTCATGTTAAGGTTTTAAAGCGTTGCTGTATATTTAACAGGGTGTTAAACTACAGTAGGTGGTAGGAGTGGTCACTTCACCTGTCTCTCCTCTGCAGTGCTGGTAATCCTGTTGATTGGAAGGTGCCAAGCACTGTAGCTGAGGAGGGGTGTTTGTTCCTGTTGTTTAGAATTTTTATTATTTAGTGTTTGGCGCCTGAAATAAGCATGGAATTGTGTGTATTGAAAATAAATTGAAGAAGCATTTATGTAATTGTAGATCAACTCATGGGCCTTGGTTTGCCTTGTTGGAGATAATTGATACAAATTACTTTCATTGTGCTTGGTTTGTCCCACCTGGTTAAAGCGCAGGCATGCTACAGGTGACGAGGGTTCAGTTCGGCTTGGGCCTTGCAGCTGACTACACCAGGGAAGAGCAGACAGGGTTCTTAGATGGAAAGGGCATAGCCTGCCCTCAGTGCCCTGTGTTTCCCTTTCTTTGAAGGAGTAGTTCACCCAAAATATGACTTATTTTCCATCAATTACACACCCTATAACTAAAGCAATTAATTCATGGAGATCTTTTTGTTTTTGTCGCATTCCTAAACCAATAATTTAATTACCGGCAGAAATATGCTAATGTAACCGGTAGGAGACTCAAAGGAGTCTCTTTGAGTCTCCTACCAGAAATACACCCGGTCCTTTTGGCTTTAGTGATTTCATTTTTATCTCACCTTATACCCTCCCCCCTGCAGTTTTGACTTGCAGCTGCTTTTACCAGCCTGTACTGGTACAAGTGTCATGTGGGTTTTACATTTCTAAATTGGATATTGATTAATACACAGCTTATTTTAACAGTTAGTTCAATTTGGTCTGTGCCTTTGGCTGCATAATGTTTTAATACATTATTGTTTGTCATCTTGAGAATCCCGTCTCTGCTCCCTTTCTTTACAAAACTAACTTGTTGTAATTCAGTGTGGGACGCTCCCCCAGAGTTAGTGTAGAAGTGTCCTTGAGCAAGACGCTGAACCCCTAATTGCTCCCGATGAGCAGGTTGGTGACTTGCATGGTTTCCTCCTCCATCGGTGTGTGAATGGGTGAATGTAATGTACAATCTATGTAAAGCGCTTTGGATAAAAGCACTATATAAATGCACCTTTTACCATGACGTAGCACTTAACCTAGTTATGAGGACTTAACCCTGGTCATTAGTTATTGTCTCCGCCAGGCCGAAGGCATGGCGAGAGAGTATGTTTTACCCTCCGTCCGTCCGTCCGTGTGTGTGTCCGTGTGTCCGTGTGTCCGTCCGTGTGTCCGTCCGTGTGTCCGTCCTGTCTGTGTGTTACCAGCTAATCTCCGGCACCGTTGGCCCGTTGGCTCCGAAACTGTGCACACACACTCCCTGGATGCCAATTCAGAACCTCTGCCCCAATTTTTTCACATGGGCCTGATATAGCGCCACCAGGAGGCCGATTTGTGCAAAACACATTTTTTTACATTACTCCTACAGATTTTATCCAAACGTCATGCAAATCGGTACACAGTATCTGTAGTCATGTGATCAACACGGATCTGTCCGATTTCCCATATTCCATCCTCATTGCCTATGGTTGGCTTCCAAAGTTTGCAGGATTGCTCCGTTTTGAATAAAAAGCCTCAAACTATGCACGCAGCTTGCGATTTCCGTGAAATTTCACACGCACATTCCCACTAGGCCGAGGAAGAAATGCCACACTTTTCGCATTGGCCTGTTATAGCGCCACCAGCAGGTCTAATTTAGCAAAACACATTTTTGGAACAAAATGCCTCAAATCATGAATGCAGTGTCTGATTGCCGTGAAAGACCTAAGAATAAATGGCACCCTTTTCACATTGGCCTATTATAGCGCCACCAGGAGGCCACAATAATCTACCTGACCTGGCGGAGACCTGTGCTCCGAGGAGCACTTTTTCTAGTTTTGTTTTTGTTACTTAGGATTTTTTTTTCTTGACCACAAGGATCAGAAAGCGAAGTCAACATTTTGGTCGCTAGACCTTCATCAGGACGAACATGATTTGATATCAAAGAACCCTTCCTGAAAATCTGCACCTTCCTGTTTGTCCTATATGAACCTGTCACTAACCTTTGAGGGGTGCATACTGTAGGCCTTCTTTTAAAGGTTTGACCACAAGCTTAAAATGTAATTTAGATGACATGTTATTTAGACAAACGCTAGGTTAATTGTTTACCTGGTATCTCACAGTTTCAATGTACAGATATTTTCTTTGATGGTAATTATTTAGACGGATTCTAGGTTATTGCATGGTTTACCTGTGATCCTAGTTTACTGAGGCACTACACTGTCTCTCTGCTTTGATGTATGAACCTTGATTATTGTAATTCGCTCTGGGTGAGACTGTCTGCCAAATGCTTGAATTGTAAGAAATGCCAATAGAATGCAGGGTTTCCTGCAGGAAAAAAAGTCAGACTTCAAACAAAAGTCTTTGTGATACTGGAAGTGCCTGCACATGCTGAGGTTGCACAATATACAGACAAAATGCTATACCTCAATATTTATGCCACATATCTCAATTAGCAGTAATGATCGTCCAGCCCCAGTGCACGCTCTGCTATGAGGGTAAGCCTATATAAGGGCAGACATGTTGTCCAAAGTCTGGCCTGGGGGCAGTTTTAAATGGCCTGCAGGCTGCGGCTTCCTTCCTAAGATGTATTATGTCCTGCCAGTATAGTCATATGACATGGACCTGGACAGACGGGCCGTTTCTTAGTAGAATTGTAAGGATTCCTAACTGCTTTTTCCTTGTGTTGTCTCATTTTCAACATGTGAAAGACCTGTTCACACACCTGGTTGCATGTGGCTACGCTGCCATTTGAATAGAAGATAATTTATTAGACCGTAAATATAATGGCAGTGCATGCATGTGAAAAAGGCAGAATAAAATGGTTTAATGTGATGCATTTGTATGTGACTTTATTATGGTTTAAAGGTACTTTAATGACAGGAGATGCAGTCGGCCCTATAAGGTATTTTCATAATTATGTTAAGATAATGGCCCCATTGAAAAAAGTTTAGACACCCCTGATATAGGCTGTGTGACAGGTTGGTGTCACATACATGATGGAGAACACAACTATATATAATACCATAGTGGTTTATGTGTCTGACCTTTAGTCTGATGGTGTGTCTACTCTAGACTGAACTGGTCTGGAGGAGTCTCTGGTATAAGGCAGTTAGCAGATAAAGTAGCAATTATAGAATACAGACCCATGTGCATACAGCTGGTTCTGGTGACCAATGGACTGGTATGGTCTGTCAGGTGGAAACCTTGTATGTCCAAAATGGTCTTGTAGATTACTACAAGACCATCACTACTTTAGTGTGACAGTATATGACGAAGTAGGGTATTCACATACAAAAAAACACATGAAAGTTTAAATATGATACAAGGTTTTGCCCGACAGCAACAATATCTGAGTTACAAAAAGCATGTTGTGCATCAACAATGTGATTCTCAGTGAAGTTTTAAACCCAGAATCAAATCCATGACAAAACATTTGGAAGCCTTTTTCTCAGAAATAACATTCTCACAAACACAATAAGTTGGAATCATCACAATCTTTATCACTCTAGTTACTCACTCTAGTTACTATATGTAATTAAATAATATTTACATTACATTGAATTCATGAAACTATCAAAATAAATGTATATAAAAGCATGTCAATCCACTTTATACAATTCAAATGGAATAGAATGTTGCAATTGATTTCCTGTGCCTGCCGAGAGATAAAATATTTTCAACCCAGGCATCTGGAAGTGCTCCCATGGCGTTTACAGCAAGGGAAATGCATCGTCAAATTACCAAAAACCTAAATGATATGTGGGAAGAAAAATGATCTTCCCACAGCCCCCATGCAGCTGATTCACTGTTTTCTACCCTGTCTCTTTCATGTAGTTATTATTTAATACAAATGTATTCTTAATCCTTAAATTGAATGAATGATTTCAGTGTTACTTAATATTGTTGTTTCATTCAAAACAATGATAGTCCTGAGTCCCCTCCAAGGGAGGAGAGGGGGATCAGGCCCTGATATGCACTCTGACCCTGTATACTGTATATAGTTTGATGTACGACGAATATCAAAGATAGCAGATCTACAACATATACACACATAAAGGCCTGACTAGACAGACCAGAGCTGGATCCCTGAATGCTCATGCTGGGACCAGCAGGCCAAAGGTCAGGGAGGACATCTAAACATTTAGGCCAACTGAGTCAACTGGGAATTTAAATTAAATAAAGTGTGTTATTTTAGAACATTAATAAAGCACTTAAATCAGGTATCTTATTAATACAAACTAAAGGGCCCATCAATGATGGTGTGTTTTTAAAACCATAGGCCATTGTACTGCACAGGCTTATGAAAACAAATCATATTTTGACACTACTTGCTTTATTTTTTCAGGGCCACATTGACTGCACTTAACCACGTGTACCCTGTAGCGTCCCTTCCTGGGGATAATATTCGGAGAAAATAGCCGATCTACAAGCTCACAACGCGGAGTGTTGTGAGCTTATAGATCGGCTATTTGCGGCTATTTTCAGACAGTAATTTAAATAGCTCAGTGATTCTAAACCCTTTTTAATTTCAAGGACCCCCAGTTTGACAGTTTGAGAGATACATGTATGTTTTAATTTTATTTTGAAAATTCACCCAATGTTTAAATGTGAAGGTAGGATGTGAGGAACCATCACCACATCACCACTAGGAGGCCTCGTTGAGACACTGGACAATATACAGCAGACCCAACTGAAACTAAATGTTCATTAAACCACTGGCTCTGATTGATTGATTGATTGATTGATTGATTGATTGATTGAACACTTTATTAAAAGTTTGCAAAAAGGTATCCACAAGTTTCCTAGGGTGTTGTGGGCATCACTTCAAACATTTTGATTGATTGATGTACTTTATTTAGTAAGACATGAGAACAGTACATGGCAGTACATAACAGTACATGGAAGTACAAATTCGCAATACAAGGTCTACTAAACTGGATAGCTCAGTTAAGCACGTAGCTTGTTTAAGATGAGATCCCCATGCACACAAATCATGTTGGCATATAAGAGACAGAAAGATATACACACTACTATACAGAATGTCATACAATCAGTTTACAGGTTACTGGTATGAAGGGTGAAAAATATGTACAAAAAAGAAAGAGAGGGGGGGGGGGGGGGGTAGGTTAGGTTAGGACATGGGGTAGGTTAGGACTTGGACAGGGGCCATTTTTGAATTGCAGCCTCCTGAAGGTGTATCTTTAGGGCATTTTTGAAAGTGAGTAGGGTTTTACACTCCTTTACTCCATTTGTGGTGTGTGTAACTGATACTGTTCAACATGATGCGACCACAAGCAGCTTCTTATTCACAGTGAAATCTGAAAACGAAAGAACTTGTTGAGATATGTTGCAGTTACTTATGACTGATAACACCGGCAAGCAGAGAATGTGTGGCCCGTGTGCTCAGTTTAAGCTTTTATTATCATTTGTTACATTTTAGGTTTAATAAAACAAAGAGTTTGAACTTGAAGAGCTTTGAGACCATTAGGCTTTCTTATGGGGTCTTGTGGTGAGCAGAACCTCAGAACATATTAAACTGTTTTAAATCAGCTTCCAGATTGTCCTAAGGGAATTCATAAAGGTAGAAGTGACACATTTTAAATACATGTTGTTATTGATGTCATACAAAGCAATAGGCTATCACACATCCTTGAAAAGTCATTTGAATTAATAAGCTACATGAATGATGTAACAATTGCTTCTAAATATATAGGCCTACTTGAGATTGCGTTAAAGCAGCATTCAGTGGTGGACAAAGTACTCAACCCCAGTACTTGAATATTACTCCACTCACTTTAAAAAAATATTCCAAAGTATAATTTGTAAAGCACATTTTATTTTTATTAATATCAATGCATTGCTGTATTCAAATGTCGACATTTTCCAAAGAAATCTCAAAACATTGTCAGAAATGTTCAAAGATTATCAATAATAGTGACAATTGCAATGTGACGCGTTGTGAGCTTGTAGATTTTCACTATATTTCAAATATAATAATATATTATTGAAATAACATTCCTATAAGTCAAACGTACAATATTTGTCTTTGAATTGTAGCATATGCAAAGCATCCAAAATACATAAATAGGCTCAAGTAAAGTACAGACACTCAGAACATGTACAGTACTTAAGTACAATAATCAAGTAAATGTACTTAGTTACTGTCCACCACTGGCAAAATCTGAAATACTGAAGACACCACGCACACTGTTGGATATGTTTGTTGTGGTCAGGTCCAGCGACCCTCCATAGCCACGGTGGCTGTGATGTGCTCTCATTGGCTGTAGCGTGCATCTCCCCGCAGAGTTATCTCAGACCCTTTCATACTGTATGATACTGTCTGATGTCCAGTCGGCGACAGAGCCGAATCTTAAACCTGCTAGATATCTGAAACGGTCAGGAAACCATCGCCAAATGTAATTATAGTGGCCGGATCGTCTCGCAGAGCCTTTCACACACAGTAACCAAAACCTTGCCGATCACAGCCCGATCTGTGTCAGATCGGGGGTTTTGTCGGCGAGCGTCAAAAAAGGTCCCCGACAGCATAATCGGACCAAATATCGTACAGTGTGTACCTGCCCTTAGTCCTCCTGCCAATCGTCTCTTGATTTGTCTGTTGAGTTCACCTGTGTCCGGTTTATCCCTGTCTATTTAAGCCCTGTGTTGACCACGAAACATTGTATAGGAGAGCCTGTGTTCGAGTTTGTTGTTGTTGGTCTGTAGACCATTGTATAGGAGAGTCTGTGTTTGGCAGTTAGCCATTCTGAAGATGCAAACTTACCTAGCTTTTGTTAACCTGCCTGTTCGGCTTAGTAAATACTTTAAGTTCTATCCAGCCTGCCTTGCTCGTCTGCTGTTTGAGACCTGCCCGTCACTCATTCCTGACAACCATTGTGGTTTATTTGTCTGACCTTTAGTCTCTGTGCTGATCAGCTCAGTCTGGTGGTGTGTCTACTCTAGACTGAACTGGTCTGGAAGAGTCGCTGGAGGCAGTTTGCAGAACAATTATAGAACATAGATAGACCCATGTACATACAGCTGCTTCTGGTGACCAATGGACATGTAGCCTATACTGCACATTGTTGCTCTCAGGTCAGGTGGAAACCTTCTGTCCAAAACTGCCTCTTTTCAGAACATTTCTAAAATAACCTGTGTTCCAATGGATCCAAATTAATGTTCTTATTTAGTCACAACCTTAATGCTTTTCATTGGTTCAATAAAACCCACTGGCACACTAACCACTTTTTCTTATAATAATCAGATCTACAAGCTCACAATGCTTCACATCGTGACGCATTGTGAGCTTTTAGATTTGCTATTTTTGCTACTTTTGTGTGACGGTATATGATGAAGCAGGGTACTCATTTACAAAAAAAGTTTTTTTCCAACAGTAACAATATCTGAGTTACAAAGAGCATGTTGTGCATCAACAATGTGATTCTCAGTGAAGTTTTAAACCCAGAATCAAATCCATGTCAAAAACTATTCAAGCCTTTTTCTCAGAAATAACATTTTCACAAACACGATTCAATAAGATGGACAAGTTTACTAAGACTAAAGACAGGTGTGAGAGTCCAGCGTTAAAGTCCTTAAACAACAGAAAAGGCTCAAACACTGACAGACATTGAGGCTCTTTGAATGCAAAAATATAGAATATTTTAATTACAAAAGTGTAAAAAGTGACAGAGAGAGTGGACGTTTTGGTCCTCAGACAATCATCAACACGATTCCAACTGATATATAATGTTGTCTTAAGAATCTCGTATTAATCTCGTATGTCTAAGAATCTCGTATTAATCTCGTATTAAACCACCCTATTTTGTACTTCGGCTTTTCGAATATAAACATGCTTTCAAAATGTATTTTCAGATGGGGGTCCGCAGCCTAATACATATCAATTTGGGGGTCCTTGGCATAAAGAGAGAGGTCCGTCACACTGTCTAGAGATGACGTTTCAGTCATTAGACCTTCATCAGGACAAACAGACAAGAGCACAATAACCACCTGACATTTAAAGGCTTTGCTCACAGTGTGTAGGTGTCAGTCATTCTGCCCATTGGCTGTAAAATCAATGGGCACACCCATCACCATCCTATTCTTGTTAAGCCGTGACGTTGCACCCCGTCAGAACAACTCCAAGTGTGTATCTTGCCATTATGCGAAGTGCTTTGTCCCTCGCTGTTTTAACAGATCTAAATAGAGACTAAAATAACAACTAAAGTGTCATTCTACCGCTTTCCTGGCAACGACAAAGAGAAGAGGAAATCGTTATTTTATATATATCTATATATAGATGTATAAATAAATATAAAAAAGTATTTAGCAGATGCTCTTCATCCAAAGCGATTTACAGTAAGCAAGGAAAACACAAGGTAATACATTAAATGCATAGGAATAGTAATCTAGGATCAGATGTAAACCAAGAACCTATCATCAGTCTGACAGTAGAATGTCCCAAAAAAATCTATAATCTGTACATTGAAACTCCCCCAAACATGGGCTGGACTTGAGCCCACAACCTCCATGGTGGTGGGCAGTAACTTTACCACTGTGCCACCCGAGTGTTCTGGTGTTTGGTATGACCCGGCCGGGAATCAAACCCTGACCTGCCGTCCTCCCAGTCACAATATAGCTGATCTAAAAGATCACCAAGCGCCATGAAGCAACGTGTCGTGAGATTCTAGAGCATAAAAAAACCTTATTTTTTTTCAGATGGGGGTCCACAGCCTATTACAGTATCAACTTGGGGGTCCTTGACGTGAACATGTTTGAGAACCACTGCTCTACACTATGTCACAAACACTTCACACACAAGCCAGGTGGAGGCGCTGTTACACAAATCATTTGTGTGTTTGTGTGGAAACACAGCTGGTCTAGTATCAGACACCTCTGTAAGGAGAGTCATAGAGCTGAAGGAGTTGGAGGTGAAAAACATTAATTTTCTCCATAGAACAGCAGTGGTTCTTAACCTTTTCTGGGTCAGGGCCCACTGTAAAATATTAAAGGCAAATAATGATTTTTTTATTTGTATTTTTTACGTCTATGGAGACAACAAATGGGATTTTTACTTCCGACTGTTGCTGTGGCCTCTATTGTACTGTAGGTGTTGAGACAGGCTTCTGGACTTTGGCGTAAAGACTTGTAGGATCTAAACCAGAACTAGAACCAGAACCAGAACCAGAAGGCATCTGGACTTTGGAGTAAACACAGTCTGGTCCAGAGCTAGCACCGGGGGGAACCTGGGAAACAGCGCCAACTTGAGGTGGTGTCTGGTTACGTCTGGTCAGAGTCCTGCTCGGGATTTCATCATACTGAAACACATAAGACAGAGAAATATGAATATACTGTTGATAATATGATTTACATCATACTGTATATCATTATGTTTATTGTATGTTTATTATATAATCCAGTATAGGCCCCTTAGAGAACCACTTCCCCATGTCAACATTATCTTTATATAATTGGTCCTCTCTAATGCTCATTGTAATACGGCACCATGTCTGTCTGCTCACTCTGTGTCTCAGAGGAGGGCTGTGGTTCAGAAACCCGTCTACCAGTGACATCATTGGTAGGCAGAGTGTGGTCATTTCAAAGGAGAAGAAGACAGGCATGTTTCTCTGTCATGCTCACATTGTTTTGAATGAATGAATGAATGAATGAGTTTGATTTCGAACATTGTTTAAAAAAGACAATTAGAATACAAAACAGAAGAAAACGACAACAATGTCCGAAAAGGAGTAAGATTAAGTCTAAAACTTATAAACTCCTACCCCATTTTTCACTGGTAATTTTCACAATTTGTATAAATATATTCACAACCTAAACATCTCCACAGCATGTTAAAAAATAATAAAATAAAAATAGAATATTAATAATAATAACTGCAGTAATAACACGAGATACAATACAATTTGTGGTGGAGGTTAGTTGTCATAAATGTAAGGCATAGAGAACCACAATCTGTTGATCAGTTCTGTTGAACTTCATTGTCAGAGTCAATTAGAAAAACATAAACCACAAACAAGATTGTGTTGTGTCATCTTGTTCATGTTTTTTTCATGCAATTTTCCGCGCCGGCTTGCTTTGCGCGTGGCAGACCCCCCCCCCCCCCCCCCCCCAGCCTCAAGCCAGATCTCCTAGCCTTCCCAATTGTCAGGCTCACCCGCCGCCTATGGGGCAAATCATGTGATGTCTCTCTCAGCTCTGTGAGCCGGTGCTACTGAAGGATTGGCCCTCTCCACTTAGAGGCCACCCAGCCCAAACATTACCATAACTAATAATTGGGCCGCGCAACCCGGAAATGACTGTAATGATCCTAAAACAGGAGCAGTGGCCCACTGGCCCAGCGGCCCACTGGGCATATGCACGGTATGAAAAATGGCCAGTCCGCCCCTGAGTAGTATTCATTATTATACTCAGATGACACTGTGACTGTCATCGTCAGCTACATCAGATTACAATACGAGTCAGCATGACGAGGCAGTGAGGGACTGAGTGAGGTGTCTGCAGCTCAACTGACAGGAAGGAGAGTGTGTGTGTAAAGAGGAAGCTGGAGGCCATCAGGGCCACGTCCAACCACTCCCACCCCCTCTGTGGCATGATGATACAGACAGTAACAAACATCCTAAGAGTGTTAATAACATGCATGTTCATACAGTGTTGTGTATGTTCATACAGTGTCAATAATGTGTGTTAATACAGTGTCAATAACATATCAATAACATGTGTATGTATGGAAGACATAGATATAAATATGTCCACTGACCACAGCGAGGGTGGGGTTTCCAGGTGGGGTGGGAGATGAAAGGTCACTGTCAGGGTTACGTCTGGTGTGACGAGCTGATAAATAACAACCTTCAAACACAGACAGATAACAGAAACATATTAATAATTACATCAAAAGGAAAAGTCTACGGCATCAGAATCAAACAGCAGAACTATCTGTTTAATAAATGATATTAATACTCTACCATACATATTAGTTAAAATACAATCTTATTCTTTAAAATCATTTCTGGATTGCAGCTTTAAAGTAGTGAAACATGCTCAAATCACAGAAATAAATAAATGATCACTAAGTCACATTTAGCAGTTTAATTATTATTGTTGTAATGAAATCTGAAACCTATCATGACCTGTGACCTTTAAAACACTGATCTTTTGAAAGTTGTACAGACCTGCTGCTACTAGTGCAATGATGATGATGAGACTGATGGCGAGAAGGATGGTCAGACACACGATGGGGACTGGACTGCAATGACATTTGGGAATCTCGGGAATCTCTTTACATGTGGTTGGTGGCTCGTCAGCTGAAAAAACAAACTCAGTCTAAATCACAATGTTGACCATTTGAGAAATTATTATTTGAAAAATAACAATAATCTTTCTTTATGTTTATGTGTGGAGCACTTTTCAGAAGCAGAAGCTTTGCAGTGAATAAGTATCCCTCTGTGTCATGGCGTAAGACAGGAGTACAGGACCAACGCAGAGCAGAAGCATAATCCATCACACCAGATATCAGGACCATTTGAATGGGCAAAACCTTACCTATATTAAAGGTCAATACAAGTAAATACATGCATGCTGAATTAATATATGATGCTAAATTAATAGCCTTTCTACAGGAGTAGCTTTTCATTATTGGACATTTTGTTATTTTCCCCTATTTCCAAAATGCACACAGCCATCATATTAACTGTGATGACATTTTGGCAACTACATTATTTTTAAAAGGGTGTTTATTGTAATAAAAGCAATGTGTTTGAATTTGCATACACATTTTGTTGTTTTGATGTTAAGTTCATAAAAAAATGTGCACAAACATAGCACGTACTGAAAATGTGGGGGACCCTTGTGATTTTTGGAGGGGCCTTCAGTTATTAGGTTATAGCAATTTCACACCAGTACTATCAGCCAAGCCTTAGAATGGCTTTGATATTACATGCAGAGACACTCCATATAGTAGATCACTCCCATGTCCTCCCGACTCCTGAGTCTGTGGCATTTTAACTTGCAGTGCTGCATATGTACCAACATAATAATGAATTGCTACAGTTTGGGGTTAGCTCAGTTCATCTAGTTTCATATCCATTTGAAAGTTGTGGCAGAAAATGTGTATTTAGTAACATTCAGAGCTGTATCTCCACTTTTCCACGAGATTCACACTGACAGCAAGACCCTTTCCCTGCATGCCTTTGTATTTAGGATGATGGATCTCTCTAGGTCGTCCTCAGACGAGCCCTCCATCGTTGCTTCCAGTCATCCCGGTTCTCCATACATCCGGCCAGCTCGTCTGTGCTTTGCGCTCCTGCGTCTTTCTTGAGTACATCCACATATGTTAGTGCGGGACGTCCTCGAGACCGGTGCCCATGTGTTGGTTCCCACAGCACCAGTTTGCTGGCTGGCAGCATTCCTGGTGTCTCATTCTCCTGGCAGCTACTTTATCGCTCACCCTTGGTATTCCCTCATATAGGGTCTTGTTGGTGACATGTACATTCCTGTCGATGTTAAGTACTGCACGCAACATTCTGGTGTAGCACCCGTCCAGAGACTTCTGTAGGGTTGGCTTCAGGGTCCAGCATTCACTGCCATACAGGAGAACAGACTCTACCGTTGCAAAGAAGAAGCTGAGTTTGATTTGTCGGGGGAGGATGGAGTTCCATACACTAGTCATGCCATTCAGGGCCTTCCATGCAAGTGCCTTCCTCACTTTAAGATCTTGCTCGGTGGAGTTGACCCATGAGCCCAGGTACTTGAAGTCATTCACTTCCTTCAACACGGTGCCTCCTGCTGTTGTCAGGGGTGGGTGTTCCGGTAAGTTATAGGTGATAACCTCGGTTTTCTTGGCATTTATTCCAAGGCCAACCTTGGAACACTCTAGCTCCACTCTGTTTAGAAGTTCCTGTGCTTGTTCCACACTGTCGGAGAGCAGGCCGATGTCGTCCGCATAGTCCAGGTCTGTCAAGACCACTGTGGGGTGTCGTCTTGACCTCCTTGGAGTTAATGTGAATCCAAGATCCTGCTCTCGTCCGCTGATGGCCTTCCTGAGCGCATAATCCAGGACTATGATGAAGAGAAAGGGGGCTAGGGTGTCCCCTTGCATTACACCAGCCAGGATGTCAAACTCCTCACTGTTGCCATCTGGGGTCACCACCTTGGCCTTTGTTCCTGCATACATGGTCTCTATAGCCCGGAGAAGGTTGGGAGGTACACCATAAGCCTCAAGGATCTTCACCATTGTGCCTCTATGGATTGAATCAAACGCCTTTTTGAAATCGATGAAGCACAGTACTGCTGCCAGGTTATCCCTTTTCACCTCCTCAATCATTCGCCTCAATGCCAAGATCTGGGCTACGGTTGTTCTCCCCTCCCGAAAGCCATTTTGGTTTTCCCTCAGGTGAGGGTCGATGGCAGGCCGTATCCTGTTCAGTATCATTCGATTGAAGACCTTTGCAGTGATACATGGTAGTTGTCTGGCCTTGAGAGGTCTCCGGCTTTGGGCACCGGGATGATGTTGGAGAGAGACCACGTTTCAGGCTGCTTGTTATGCAGTAGAGCAAGGTTGCAAAACTCTAGTATGAGGTTGATAACTTAGAATAATGATGGCGGCAATATGCCCTAATTAGCCCAAGCTATCACTGAAACCCGGACCCTGTGAAAGTGTAATTTGTAAAAAAAAAGGTGATCGACTATAAAGGTATAGTTGTAATAAATGAGACGACAACGACAGATCAAAATAGGGTAATTCTTATTAAATATGAGTTATAGTAATTACAGTTATTAATTACAGTTACAATTGCAGTTATATTGAATTTGCACAGAGTTGGATGAGGAGGCAATACAAAAATAAGGATCGAATAGCGGTCCTTCGGGTTAAGTAAAAATGTCACAACTGGATTATGGGAGAGAGATTCAGATATTAAAAGGAGGAACAGTCTGTTATCTTCCAGTAGGAGGGGGGGGGAATTTGACCTCGCAGGATGTCTTCAGATCTTGCCATATAGCTCTCGGCAGTAGGTGGATTTAGGGTTGGTAGCTGCTGGTGAATCATATTTCAAGGAGGGGGTTGCAGTGACCTCACAGGCCATAGTTCCCGGCCAATGATTCGGGGCAAGAGTCAATTTTGATAGGGAGGCTCCAGGAATCCATAACAAGACCTTTTCTCATGGTGGTATAGACACAACTTTCATGTGCAAGCGACGCCTTGGCAGGCAGTGTACAGTTCATGGCTGCACACTTGTGTGTCCAGGGTGGACAGATGGCCTTCTGCTGTATTTCACGTGATGTTAAAACCTTTATGCATACATATGTCTTATACCAACAAATCATCAACAAACAAGCAATAATTCATAGTTATCAATTCTCCCTTTCTGTTCATGATTTCAAGTATATGACATCATAAAAAATAAAATGCATCAAAGTGTTTCCCTACGACATGTCAAGATACAGATTGGCTTAAGGACAAATGGATTGGAAGTACAAATATATTTTAAGGACTGTATAATTTAAATCGAATTGTATTGTTAAAAAATAAATGGTTAGTTATGTATTTAATATATAGATATATATTATTTAAAAAAATGTAAGGGGTTGTATAAGTTATTATTATAATTTTTTTAAGGGGTTGTATAAGTTATTAACAGATATTACTTAGAAATGTTTTTACTTCTTTGAAAGGACTGTATATAATGGTTATTCATTCAATTAGGAAGTAAAACAGGGTTATATTTCATGAGATTTCGAGACACATACGACAAAGTTTTTCCCGGGTATTCCCTTTTGTTTAGTGGAGTCGTGTCTAGCTCTCCACCTGCAGCGTTCAGCAACAGCTGATTAACAATTCACATCTCCACTAACAAATAATTTTATTATAATTCAAAAATCTCAGCTAATGTACCGTTCCAAAACAAATCTTCTTAATACGTTTGGATTTAATCAATTTTTTTAGCACCTGTTAATGACCCATAGCCCGTTTTGGTTGATAGAGTGAGGGAAAATTGACCAGTCTGACAAGTTTTTGAAATTGGACTTTGACAAGACACCTACGTAACTGATCAAAGACGATTCTGGACAATTCAGATAAGAGAATTACCCCTCCTCGTGTTGAGCTGGTCCAGATACTTTAACAAGTTTTTAAGTATTTAAAATGAAACGGTACACTTCTGACCTGTATTTTTACTTTTTGGTAGTAGGGCTGTGTCTAGCCTTCCACCTGCGGCCTTTAGCAACAGTTGATTAACCATTCACATCTCTACTAACAAATAATTTTACTTTATTTAGGGAAAAACTCAGTGGAATGGCCCCAAAACCCAGGAAATACTTCCCGAATGTAATACTTCCTGATTGCATGTATATGGGGTTTATTTTGGTAGGAGGAATCATGTTAATGGATTAAGTAAGTACAACCTGAGTAAATACAAACTGTTTGTGTAATTTTCAAATGTTTTCAATCTAATGTATATTCAACAAATCAAATCAATTATTCATCTACAAATCTCTCCCCTTGTCACATTCAATGGGTAATGGAGGTGACATGGAAAAGAAACAAATCAGATTGAAAACACAATGGGAAAATTCAATTGTAAAAGAAAATATGGAAATTCATTTAAGGTTTTATTCTGAAGGGTACATTTATTCTTTTATCTTTCATCTAAACTAAAAACAAACAAATGCATTCCAGGATTCGTATTAATATGTAAATCAGTTGTGGGGTCCAGCCCACTTACCTCAGAGGTCCAACTATTTACATCGTAATACGAATTGGCCTAGAACGTGAGCTGTGTTTTGTTCTGAAAATAGACAAACAACAAAAGTGAAAGTACAAAAATAAAACAAATAAAGAAATACATATATTCATATATCTATATACATATCTACGCATGGCAGAACATCGCGTGGATACAGTATATATGAAAGAATTATGATCAAAATATTTAAAATAAAAATATAACAATGAAAAAATAAAAATAAACATATTCGTTGTGAAGAGTTAGAGTTAGATAAAGTACATAAAAGAATAAATACAAACTGTTTGTGTAATTTTCAAATGTTTTCAATCTAATGTATATTCAACAAATCAAATCAATTATTCATCTACAAATCTCTCCCCTTGTCACATTCAATGGGTAATGGAGGTGACATGGAAAAGAAACAAATCAGATTGAAAACACAATGGGAAAATTCAATTGTAAAAGAAAATATGGAAATTCATTTAAGGTTTTATTCTGAAGGGTACATTTATTATTACTATACCTTTATAGTCGATCACCTTTTTACTAATTACACTTTCACAGGGTCCGGGTTTCAGTGATAGCTTGGGCTAATTAGGGCATAATATTGCCATCATTATTCTAAGTTATCAGAGGTCATCGAGATCACAGTTCTTTAAGACCTCTGGGGGTATGCCATCCGGCCCAGCACTTTTTCCCTCTCTCACTGTGGATTTCGCTCTGGCAAGCTCACTGGCTGTGAAGGGACCATCGTTGATGTTCCGGTGCTTGAGGAAGACTTGTATATTTTCCTCTGCTCTGCCTGCCGATGTGCCTAGCAGCCTTTGGAAGTGGCTGAACCAAGTCGCCACCCTCTCCTCTGGACTGTGTCCCTCCACCTGTCCCTCCTTAGACCTCTTCCGCCCAGTCATCTCATTGATAACCCTCCAGGCCTCCCCATACTGCTTTTCGCCTTGTGCTGCCTGCACTTTTCGCACACTCTCCATCAGTTCCTCCCCTTTGATGGTGTCATACGTACTGAACAGAAACTGTTTGGCTTCATTCAGTAACCCACGTCTCTCCACAGTTGGTTCACGCTCAAAGTTGAGGTGTGCATCCTCCACCCTACGCCGTGCTGCTACGACCTCCGGATGTTTGGACCGCAGGGAGGTTCTAGCTCTGTCCAGCACAGGCACACACAGCCTGGTCGCTTCCTCATTCGCAGCAACGAATCTCCTGTATTCGGTGCTGGGATCCGCTCCCTTATCCAGCTGCCGAAAGCGTTTCCTAACCTCCTCCGTGTACCTGGTTTGAAGGCCAGGATCGGTTCTGAATGCCTTCCAGTCGTGCCGGATCTTGGGGCTAGGCTTGGGGACCCTGAGGCTCAGTCACACTCTCATGGAGACCACGCGGTGATCAGAGCCCACAGAGCTGAGCGTGCTGTACGGTTCAGCATTCAGGATGGAGTTTCTCCACTTTTGTCTCACCAGTATGTAGTCCAGCTGACACATTCTACCTGAGGCTTGGTCTTTGAAGGTCCATCTCTTGCCTCTTCTTTTCTGGAACATGGTGTTCGCTGCCAGAAGCTCGTGTTCCATAAGAAGGGCAGTGAGGTATGCGCCATTGCGGTTGGTAGAGTCGTGGTATGGGAATGAAATGTCCTCTGGTCCCATCCTTGCGTTGAAGTCGCCCAGGATTGCCAGGAAGTTGTGCGCTGGGACATCTCGGACCGCTGTTGTGAGGTCCTCATAGAACTCCTCCACCTCCACAGATGGTGCCACGTGGGCGAGTACACAACCATGACTGTTGTTACTGGGTTGCCAGAGAACTCTGCGATAAGGATCCTATCGGTGTGATGGTAAACCCGACGGAGAGCCTTACGCGCCCGAGAACCCAGCATTAGCCCTACGCCCCCCGTTGCAGCCTGGGCCTCGTTTCGCCACGCAGATGCAGTGATGAACGTGATGGATACCGTCATCCTAAATACAAAAAAGTCATACAGGGTTCCGAAAGGGACTAACTGACAGCATTCTCTGTACGTGACCAGGTTACTCTGATCACAGCTCTGAACATATGAAAAGTTGAAAAAGTACTTCAATGCATACATGAGGGAAACACAACTTGACAGAAGTGATTAATTTCCATGCACCAAAGGCAACGCACAGTGTGACGGAAATCACCGTTCACAAGCGGACTATGGGGCCCCTTTAGGGAGGTTTCCTACAGAGATGTCATTGCAAACTGGTGTTGCTGTAAACAGATACCATCGTGTTTGCCACAGGGGTACATTTTGTTGGCCTTCTGGGGTCCACTATAGTGGGGGCCCCAGGTTACTGCCTGGTTTGCCTGCTGGGATTGAACGCCTCTGGGAACCAGCAAGCTGTAGGCTACTGGTATCACTGGACCACCTCAAATGGCTTTAGTCTGACATTCATACAGACACTATATTCATATACACTATAGCAAAGAGAGTTTAGCTTTAACAACTGTTGCAGGTCAAAAGGAACAGTGTTCATTAGCCACTATCAACTAAGGTCAGCTGTTCTAAAGTTCTAGAGTTTGATTACAAATAACCAAAAGCATGTTATATTTGAATACATATATATTTTTTATGCTGAACATGATCATTAAGGCTTGCATTTTTTTGCTTTGCATTTGTTCACAAGATTAACAGCTGGTGATTTGACACCAACTGCTCTGCAGTTGACACATAAACCAGAATATTATCTGTTCCGTTATGTTGTGCAAATATGGTGGTTTCAGGTCTCTGGAGACCCACAGACAGATGCTGTCTCCAGTTTCATATCTACCAACAACATACAACTCATTTTAGTAAGCAGTCATTTCTGTAGTATATAAATGAACTTTTTATATAAATGAACGAATTAATGAATAAATAAACAATGTGATTAAATAACTTAAGGAACTTCAAGTGAATCTATAATTAACCCTGCAAGGCCCAGATTATTTTCAAGTTGTGATGATTCCTGGCTCTGTGGGGGGTATTTATATGCAAATATCCTGGCCAAAGGCATTGTAAGACTAAACAATAGGACCCAATGAGGATTTAGAGGTGAAAAGAATAAAAAATAACAGAAAAGAAACATGATTTAAACTCATTTCTTTATAAAACATACATGTGATCGTGCGATCACACTGGGCCTTGCAGGGTTAATAGGGCAAGCAAGGCTGATGTCACTCCCCGGCTGCGGCTAGCCCCGCCCCCGGTCGGTGGGGTCGACATCTCCCTTCACTCAGAGTTTCACTAATAGTAGCCTGCTAGTTGGTGCTCTTTCAGCAGTGTTTCGCCAAAATGGGAATGAATTGTTGTATGAAAACTGTTCCACGGCTTCTCACCATCGACGAGTTGAGAATAAAGGGGATAAAATGGACAACAAACTAACTTTTCACCACATTCCCAAATGGAAGCCAGCCAGGTCTCCCGACGTAACAAAGAGACGATGCATGGCTTGGTTGTCTGACAGCCCAGATGACAGAAAAAGATGTGGAAGAAACACGCAAGATAGCACACCTCAGGATCCATGTAGAGAGGGTTATAGGCACTACTATACGCAACAAGTACCATATATTAAATGGTAGGATACCCATCACTCTGATGCATACACCTAGCCTGGTTCCAAACAGGCTGATAATCAGGCTAGCATTAATCTCTCAAGAACAACGAACAGCAGAGCAGCAGATGTCGCTGTTTTTCCTTTGCAGTTGACTCTGGGTTCCGAGATTGGGCTAGCATAAACCAGGAGTGGGCAGGACATGAAAATCCTTGACGAAGTTGTTTGAGCGTGCTGTGATCTGACTAACTTGTGCACCAGCGTGGTTCTGAAACTATTTTTAATAGTAAAAGCAGACATGAGGTTATGCTCTGTAGATACATTATCTGTTCCCTTTTTATGTACATTGTAACCTGTACATGTTGTCAAATAAAATCCATAGTCTTTCTACATAAAATGATTATATGCAAATAGAACCGCATTCTTTCACATGGCTAAAATGCATTGGCCATTCTATCATTATGCAGTGCTTTCATTCAATGCAAATATAACCTAATCCTGATGATGATGGCTCAGGTCACCAGTTGCCTCACATGTTAATGATCACATTATAATATGGATGGGCAGAGATCATTTTACTCCTCTTTGATCTAATATGAGAGTGACGACACTATAGCGTTGACTCCCATTGTAAGAATGGAATGCGGAAATGTTCTGTCTATCTCAATGAGGAAGTTCCAATGTTTGGAACTATAGCCCATAGCGGCCCGCTTTGTGGCGAGATAAAAGCGTGTCATAACTCTCTCTCTCTCTGAGTCTGGGTATAGCCAACCGGGCACTCACCAACACCACGTGGCCAACATCACGTGGCCCATGAGGCACGAGCCTCACCCATTCGCCCATCGGGCCAAACCACTGTTTATTACTTTGAGATTCTTAACAATGTATTTATCGGGGGTGAAGTCTACTGGATTGAGTACATTTAACTAGTTCAAGATAATACAGAAACTATTTCAAAAAGTTCAATATTTCAAAAAGTCAGGAAGCTTGGCATGCTTACCGGAGACTAGATGGAAGATTTCATTGAAGGTGAAGGTGTTTTCTGGTGTGGTGCAGTAGAACGATCTCATGTCGTCCACAGTCACCTTGTGAATGAACAGATGATTCCCTGGCTTCACAGAGTACCTGTCTTTTAAAGTCTTTACGTAATATTCCACATTGCTGCCTACTTCTTTATTGTATGTTTGCAGGATACGAACAGTGCATTCTCCCGGTGGTTGCATGTACCAGATTACACTTTGTTCATCCAGAGAACAGTTGAGGATGGTGTCTTGTCCCAGTTCCACAGGTACATTGATCCATTTCAGAGTGTGGACAGAGGTCATAAAAACACCACAGAAAAACAACAGCATCTGTACGTGTTTCTCCATGTTGTTGTTCAGCACACACACCTACTGTCTGTCTGTCTCTACTACACTGTCTGTCTCTACTACACTGTCTGTCTGTCTCTACTACACTGTCTGTCTCTACTACACTGTCTGTCTCTACTACACTGTCTGTCTCTACTACAACACTGTCTGTCTCTACTACACTGTCTGTCTCTACTACACTGTCTGTCTCTACTACACTGTCTGTCTCTATTACACTGTCTGTCTCTACTACACTGTCTGTCTCTACTACACTGTCTGTCTCTACTACACTGTCTGTCTCTATTACACTGTCTGTCTCTACTACACTGTCTGTCTCTCAGCTATCCTACTGTCTGTCTCTACTACACTGTCTCTCTCTTCTCTTAAAAGAGGTTTGACGTCAGTTAAGTCTCCTCCTCCTCCCTCCCTCTCTCTCTCTCTCTCTCTTTTTCTCTCTCTTTTTTCTCTCTCTCTCTCTCTCTCTCTCTCTCTCTTTTTCTCTCTCTTTTTTCTCTCTCTCTCTCTCTCTCTCTCTCTCTCTCTCTCTCTCTCTCTCTCTCTCTCTCTCTCTCTCTCTCTCTCTCTCTCTCATTTTGTTCCGTTTAATATCTCTACACTCTGTGACCACATCCTCTTTTCTCACGGTTTCCTCCACACCAGTTTCCTAAGCAAACCCACAATGCACCTCCCTAACCTTTACAATGATTAGAATGTTGATTTACTACTGGGGTCTTGTAACCTCACACTTGCTAATGCATATGTTTTTTTACAAATTGTTATATTTTATTTGCTTAGTTTTTAGCCTTTTAACTAGTTATCCTCCTAAAAAAGTTGTTTATTTAATTGTCTCCGCCAGGCCGAAAGGCATGGCGAGAGAGTATGTTTCACCCCTTGTCCGTCCGTCCGTCCGTCCGTCCGTCCGTCCGTGCGTGTGTGTCATTCTGTCTTGTCTGTGTACAGCTAATCTCCGGCACCGTTGGCTTGCTCGCAGCGAAACTGTGCACACACACTCCCTGGATGCTAGAGCAGAACCTCTGCCTCAAATTTTTCACATGGGCCTGTTATAGCACCACCAGGAGGCCGATTTGTGCAAAACCCATTTTTGGACAGTACTCCTACAGATTTTGGCCAAAAATCCCGCAAATCGGTATACAGTATCTCTATAGTCATTAAAATAAACTAGTCTTTCAGATTTTTCATATTCCATCCTGATTGGCAATAATTGGCTTCCAAAGTTTGCAGGAGTACTCCGCTTCGAATGCCTCAAATCATGAACGCAGCATGCAATTTCCGTGAAATTTTGCACACACAATCCCATTAGGCCGAGGAAGAAATGCCATTTGAAAATGTTCAAATCAGCCTCATTGTGGCGCTCCCCCCGGGGACACTGTGGGCGCTGGGGTTGTGTACTTTCCTCAGCGTCATCAGTGCCCATACCCTAGGTGGGTTGGTGAAAGGGCCTTTCTGTGTGGAGTTTGCTTGTTCTCCCCGTGTCTCCTATAGGTATCCTCACAAAAAACATGCAGTAATCGTGGTCTCTATACTGCCTCCACTCCCATGGAAAAAATGTTTTACATAAGTCGGCCTCCTGGTGGCGCTATATAATGCAGATGTTTAAAATGTATGGCAAAGGTTTTTCCTTGGCCTCTAGGGAATGCACACACACATTTTTACACAGATCGGTGCAGTTATAGCCAATAACAAGAATCGGCCTGTTATAGCGCCACCATGAGGCTGATTTGAATTTTTATAAGTGGCATTTCTTCCTGCCTAGTGGGAATGTGTGTGCAAACATTCACGGAAATTGCATGATGTGTTCATGATTTGAGGAATTTTGTTCAAAACGGAGCACCTCTGCAAACTTTGAAAGACATTCTTAGCCAATCAGGATGGAATATGAAAAATCTGAAAGACCCCGTTTTGTGTAATGACTATAGAGATACTGTGTACCGATTTGCGTGACGTTTGGACAACATTTGTAAGAATAGCTGTAAAAAAAAAAAGTTTTGCAAAAAGAGGCCTCCTGGTGGCGCTATAACAGGCCCATGTGAAAACATTGGGGCAGAGTTTCCGATTTGGCATTCAGGGAGTGTGTGTGCATAGTTTTGCTGCGATCAAGCCAACAGTGCCGGAGATTAGCTGTCCACGGGCGGACGGGCGGACGGACACACACACACACACACACGCGGACGGACGGACGGACGGATGGACAGACAGACAGACCGGGTGAAAAACATACTCTCATGCCATGCCTTTCGGCCTGGCAGACACAATAATCATAATAATCATAATAATCATAATAATCATAAGAATAATAAGAATATAACAAACAAACAAACAAAATGTGTGCTGAGGGATGATAATAGTGGCACCATAATGTAAATTATATTGTTTTTTAATTTCTGGGAAATAGTAGGTGACAGAACAGGGGCAATTCCAGAGATGGGCTCAGTCCCACTGATAACAATTAATATATTCATCTTTTCTATGATATTTACATTTACATCAATAGTACTTAATTAATGCATTTAACACGTTTTACACCACATATCTTTTTTAAAGATGCCATTACATTACCTCCAGTGCCACCGTAAGGAATGGGAGTTATCTTTATCCAGAGGAGGCAGAGCCTTTAACTATCAGACTGAGGCAGACATCCTCTCTACATTCAAAAGGATCCTTTTTCCTCCAAAACATGGCCGCCCATTCATTTCAATAAAACCTGCTCACTCAGTGCCAGTGCAGCATTAACCCTTTGTGGTGCCCGGGGCTACGCCCCGGTTCAGTGCCCTCCAGGTTTAAAGGACAACTTAGTTTTTTTTACAACCAAGGTTTATGTTTTAGATTGTAATTAAAGTAAAAAAAAAGATGAGTGTTACATTTTAAAATGTACTGCTTTCTATAGTTTTAGCAATTTTCGTGATCTTTTTTTTACAGTGGGCGGGGGCATTCTGTCCGGTGGCTAAATATGTATTTTTTTACACAATAACCCGGTGTTTTCTTTATTATTATTTACAGTAGCTCTTCTAGCCCCCAATAACTCACATCTGGCCATCAAAGACCACAGGACCTTTTGTGTAAAAAAGGCATATTTAGCCACCGGACAGAATGCCCCCGCCCACTGTAAAAGATATCGCAAAAATTGCTAAAACTATAGAAAGCAGTAAATAAATAAAAAATAACACTCATCTTTTATTTACTTTAATTACAAGCTAAAATATAAACCTTGGTTGTAAAAAACTAAAGTTGTCCTTTAAAGCCTGGGTCTGCCCAGTGCATACAGTGCTATGGGGATGTCAGGCCTAGAGAGCATGCAAACCAGTATCCTTAAAGGAGTATTACACCCCTGGAAGAAGTTCCAGTCACTCAATGTTAATAATATTTGTAGTACATAACAGTAGCAAAATTTCAAATTTGCACCCTATGGCCAGAAAAATATAGAAGTCTGTGTGTTTGACTGGGGTTTGACTGGATGACTGGGGTTTGGCTGCATTACTACAATGACCACAATGTTTTGGGGCACTGCCCTTCCTTGTGGGGAGGAGGCTGCGTGGGGGCGTGGTCTACATTGTAACTTTCCCCTCCCAGTTCTCACTACAACAATATCAACAAACACATACAGCACATTGGCCAGTGTTGCCATGTCTGCTTATTATAAGCGGCTGGTTTCTAAAATGTAGTTGATATTTGGGCTTGTTTGTCCAAATGTTTTGATTGTTGTTTAAACCAGTGGTTCTCAAACATGTTCATGCACTTTTCCACGGACCCTCATCTGTGCACTGCGCGCCAACATATTTGCCAGGGAGACCCTACCAAAAATGTGTTGTTAAAATGTTTAAAAAATATTCCACATTTTGCACTTTTTTCCCCTCAAGATTTTTTGGAAAATAGCAGATCTACAAGCTCACACTGCGTCACAACGTTACACGTTGTGAGCTTGTAGATCGGCAATTTTCAAATAGCCCATGTCTAGGTTTAAAGTGCTTTTGGCTTAAGTATTTTCTTTTGGGCTTGTTTTCATATACCTGGTTGCTTATTTCTCTCACAAGATCTGGCAACTCTGAATGCTTTAGAATGATGAATGTTACGTTCCGACTTTTCCGACTTTTTTGTCTACCTTTGGATCACAAAACACGACATCGAAGCCATGTTCTTTCTTGGACCACGTGAAATCTGCCTCTGTTGAACCAGTACAGTTGGACCAGTACCATTGCAAGTTTGCTATATCTACCAGGATGTAAACAGTCCCATCATCACCGTGTCTTTGTTGCGCCAGCAAGGTGAAACTAGTCTTGGCTGCTGTTGTATTGTTTTCTGTATTGATTTGATTGTATCTTATAGTAAACTAAATATATCATGTATAAATTAGCATAGTAACACTAAACGTGTGTGCGCGTGCGCATCATATTTTTTTCAACATTCCATCCCACCGTGTAGACAGTCCGGTGCTGGTGACGTGACGTCCATCTTCTACTTGGGAGTCGGAACATCCATGGAGATGCGGCATAGTCAACAATATAATAATAAAACAAAACGTTTCATACTCATGTCATGTGTGACTCCTTATTTCTGAGAGCATAATGTTTCACTGTCATTTCCAGTTTAAATTCTTTGGACTAAACTTATAGAAAACATGGGCATTACTTTAGATTTTTTTTTTTTTTTTTTCAACTGAGACCGTTTCATGCTTTCAATTGGTGTATATGGATAATATTAGGTTTTACTATAGCCTATTGTATGTAAGACCAGTAAAGTTGAATCCAATGTGCTGGGGTCCCCAGAAAAATAATGATTACATGTAGAAGTAAATACTAACAGAACAAGAGTTTTTCACTATTATATCTGTAATGCTTACAGTCATGTAATTATGTACCATTCTGCCAAATGAAAGACCATCTCCTATCCTATATCATGAAACAGTTCAAAAGAACCCTTATAGAATTGATGGGTGTTCATACATTTTGTCATTATAAATGCTTACACAATGTAGAATATACCAATGAGTAGAGCAAGCAGTGTGTAAATGTAACCGTTTTATTTAGAAAAATAATATATATGGCTGTAGTCCCAGGTCTTCAGCAGCAGTTCCATTTTTGCAGGCTGATGACAACTCTCTGTCCTGTCATTGGAAAGAACACATTAGATTAGACTTGTAGTTTACATGGATATCATCCGACGTGATACCTAATTTATTCTTAGTTGCATGCGCACCGAAAATAGCAGACCTACAAGCTCAGTGTTGAGTCTGCGACGCGTTGTGAGCTTGTAGATCTGCTATTTTCGGGACCCGACGGAGTTATGTACTCGGTAGCTCTGAAACATGTCCGTCATGGCGGAGCTTCAACCTTTATTGAACAATATGGAAGATACGGGTACTTAGACCCATCCGATTCTAATTGTAACATCTGTGGCCACGGGGTCAGAATTTCATATTTGAAATACGAACGGTTATGTAGATGAAAGGGCTGTGAATGGAGAAAGTGCCAATACCAGGTTGAAGTTCCGCCATGACAGTCATGTTCCAACAAAAACGCATGGGTTTCCGAAGCTACAGTCAAAGTCAACAATAACAAACGTTCCGTTCACGCCACGGCTCCACGAGATAGTTTAGTCTAGCCGAGGCATGAGATTATATTGATAGTGGCAACTTTACAGCATGTTTACTTACTCGAGAGAGTGGAGAGACAAGCGTCCACCCTCCGTGTACATTCTGTCAGTTCCACTAAGAAACATCCCCGACGGGTTGTTGCTCCTCACTGCCCACCTAGCTGCGTGTGGGTCCGGGTACTAAAGTATAACTCTGATATGTTTGCACACGCCATGACAGTACATGTGTGAGGTAGTTGGGAGTGGCCGAGTGGGGAAATGTTTGGGAGACACCCTCAGGGGCCGGTCCTTTGATCCATGGGAGTTGGTTTCGGATTTGAACTACAGCTGTAGTCACCTGCAGTCATGTAGTGCGGACATAGAGGTGAGAGGATACGGAAAATGTCATTTGACGCTATGGGGGTCCTCTCACGGATAAAATCTAAAAACACAGATACAACACAAAAAACACACCAGGATCATGTTTTTGGGTCCTACCCACATAGCAGACGGGTCTGGCCCAAATGCGGCTTCAATCCGGCACATCTGGCCTACCGCTGGCATCGGCATGTAGTATGTGAACCGGATGTGGGCCAGGTCTGGCAAAGACGGCACCGTTTACATGATGGCACGCCACATGTGGGTCGATTGTGGATATGTTCATTTGGCCCATATTAGTCTTATATTAACTGGCCCACATGGGTTTTGGGTTATTTTGGCCCAGATTAGCTTTATATTTAACTGGCCCACATATGTTGTGGGTTCATTTGGCCCAGATTAACTTTATATTTATTGGCCCACATATGTTTTAGGTTCTTTTGGCCTAGATTAGCTTTATATTTAACTGGCCCACATATGTTGTGGGTTCATTTGGCCCAGAGTAGCCTTATACAGTAGTAACTGGCCTACATATGTTTTGTGGTTCATTTGGCCCAGATTAGTCTTATATTAACTGGCCCACATGTGTTTGCTAAAGTGTGAACCGGTGGTGGAAAGTAAGTAATATAGAAAGTAGTAATATATATTCTTGTGTAGTAGTACTCTGGGCGGGGCCTGGGTTTGTTTTAATGAAATGATGTGACTACCTGTGGTCTAATTTATTAACTATTTTAATCTGTACTGGCAGTGCCTCCAATTAAAGTTAATATAATGAAATTACTCCTTTAAAAGTATGTTTCAACTTGTTTCCTGCTTTTAACCACTTTTTAAACTCTTATTACCCAAAATGAATTATATCATTACCATACATGGATTCTCTGTGAGCTATGACACAACAACTTTACTTTAACTACGTAATGTAGGTAGGGATATTTATTAACACCAAAAAGCAATGTCTCTCAAAGCAGTATAACATAAAGAAAATAAAAAGCATTCAGAATAAATGTGAATAAACATAAAATATGAAGAAGGTCACACACAATAATTGGGCCCCACTCACACACACCTGACTACAAGTCCTTTAGTGACCTTACAGTAACTGAACACTTGTTGCAGGCCTGAGTCGCGGCTTGGGTACGCTGAGGCCTGCAAACTGTAGTGGCCGCTTCACTTGTTTCCACAAGCAGAAAATAAAAATGCATGTGCACAGTACAGTACTCACAAATCCAGGGATAATGTTAGAATGGGAATGGTGAGGGGTAGCTGCGTGATGGGGGTAATGCAGCAAAGGGAACAGCAGCGATGAAACACCCCAGAAGAAGAAACAATAGGGACAGTGACTTCCAATGGAACTGTCCTGATGCTCCTCACACATGCCAATATCCTGAAGCAAATACATCAGCTAAGCAACACGTCCATACTACATGGAGATAGCGGTAGCTTGTACTTAACCAATCACTTATGCCAAGCTATTGCATTAACAACACCATACAAAGCTGTTTGATATTGTGAAGGAGCTAATTGCAAATCGCAATTAGTATACACAACTGTTATACTCCAACACTAGACTGCCTAAAAATAGGACTTTTATGCAAAATCGGCGAAGTGTCCCTTTAACTCAGAGTTACAGACCTGTATGGGTCCATTTGGTATCATTATTTAGTTGGGCGCCCCCTGACTGGACCACTGGGGGTCCCCGAACCCCACTTTGAGAACCACTGCTTTATGCATCCCAACATCACAAGCTGCTGTGGAGTCCTTCTGCTGTGGAGTCCTTCAGAGTATGAGCCATGTACGAGCATGCTGCCGAGTTGAGTATAAGCGAGTGATGACTGTGAGGGAGGGGCAGCAGCTGTGAGCATCATGCACTGAGCCGGAATGTACCCAGTGTTTTAGTTTTAACCAGCCGTTTTAGATGTGAACACTGAGCTACTACAGTACAATGACTATTTCTTGCCTAAAATGTATAGATCGCTTTTCTGACAAGTATTAATCAAATATTAATCAGTATTCTCCTCTCTGCCTGTCAGTTCTCCTGAGAACATGACTGCTGCATTGAGTCATCTGGAGCTCCTTATTAATGACGATATGCATTTAAGAAAATACAAGCATACAACTCCATAGCAAAGTCTATGTAATAATGTATTATTAACTAGATGTTCAGGCCGCTACGCGCTTTATAATCCAGTCCTATATTGCGCTGATCTGGTCTCTGAGTTATGGCCATTTGAAGTGTTAAAACACTGCTGTAGCGCTGCATTTGTGCTTCATTTAGTTTTTTTCTTATGAATATTTTCATGGCAGACCCCTGAACAGTGTTTGTGGCACGTTTGGTGCGGATTGGAGCAACAGTGTGCCTGTGGCCCCCGGGGGGCCCTGACGTAGCCCCTGGGGGCCCTCGCGTAGCCCCTGGGGGTCACTTATGTGGCTCCTGGGGGTCACATGTGGCCCTAGTGTGACTATTGTCATGGCAGACCCCTAAACAGTGTTTGTGCCAAGTTTGTTGCGGATTGGAGCAACGGTGGCACCCAGGGCCCCCCTGGGTGTCACACAGGGCCACAGGTGTGGCTATTCTGATGGCAGTCCCATGAACAATGTTTGTGGCAAGTTTGTTTCAGATTGGACCAGCGGTGCGCCTCGCGATTGTGGATGTTACGTTTGTGACGTGCACGACCCAGGGTCCACCCTCTATGACACATAGAGGTACAGTAGGCCACTGTATGTCAAATGCACACAGTGGTGAAAATATGACAGGAAAGGTCACCTAAGGCCTATCTATGCATCAGTTCCTTATTATTATAATTTTTCTTCTTCTTTTAAGAGTGCACTTTGACCTTGCATAGAACTGTAAGAGAAGTAATAACTCCCCAATAGACATGTGAATATACATGTGACTGACAACACTGTCCGTGTGAAAGCCATGGAACCTCAGAATGGTGACGTAGTGTGTTCTTCTACCTCAGCAGCACAGAGGGTTAGAGGAGAGACGTGTTAGCAAAGCACAAATTACATCTATCTTTTAGAGTCCATAACATCTGACTATTCAGCTCTAATGTATTTGGCAACGAGTCACTCCTTGGGTATAGCGTGCAATGAACCATCACTTGTGGAGCCAGCATGAGCACACATAGGAACCAACCAGGGCCTCAGCACCTGCCTGTCTGCCTTCATAGCAGAAAATTACCTTTTTTTATATTTTCTCTCATTTAAATATCTTTCTTGATCAACCACACAGTTCCACAGTTGGTCTTAACAAGACACAAGAGAACTGATGTGCTCGACCCAAAACATACAAAAAAAAAGAAGTTATTTTAGTAGTATGTGCAAAACAGAAAGTAAATATGTATGTGACACAGCAGCAGCAGAAGGAAACCCACACATTTTCAGAGAAATAAGATAGCGTGTAGTGTGGTTTAGAACAGGACATGCATGTCACACCTCAGAAGAGTGAACTTACAAGGTCCGGTTCTGTGTGTGTGTGTGTGTGTGTGTGTGTGTGTGTGTGTGTGTGTGTGTGTGTGTGTGTGTGTGTGTGTGTGTGTGTGTGTGTGTGTGTGTGTGTGTGTGTGTGTGTGTGTGTGTGGCGAAGGGGTGGGGACTAACAGTTAGTACAAGTGTGTGTGTGTGTGTGTGTGTGTGTGTGTGTGTGTGTGTGTGTGTGTGTGTGTGTGTGTGTGTGTGTGTGTGTGTGTGTGTGTGTGTGTGTGTGTGTGTGTGTGTGTGTGTGTGTGTGTGTGTGGCGAAGGGGTGGGGACTAACAGTTAGTACAAGTGTGTGTGTGTGTGTGTGTGTGTGTGTGTGTGTGTGTGTGTGTGTGTGTGTGTGTGTGTGTGTGTGTGTGTGTGTGTGTGTGTGTGTGTGTGTGTGTGTGTGTGTGTGGCGAAGGGGTGGGGACTAACAGTTAGTACAAGTGTGTGTGTGTGTGTGTGTGTGTGTGTGTGTGTGTGTGTGTGTGTGTGTGTGTGTGTGTGTGTGTGTGTGTGTGTGTGTGTGTGTGTGTGTGTGTGTGTGTGTGTGTGTGTGTGTGTGTGGCAGGGGTGGGGACTAACAGTTAGTACGTGGTGTGTGTGTGTGTGTGTGTGTGTGTGTGTGTGTGTGTGTGTGTGTGTGTGTGTGTGTGTGTGTGTGTGTGTGTGTGTGTGTGTGTGTGTGTGTGTGTGTGTGTGTGTGTGTGTGTGTGTGTGTGTGTGTGTGGCGCGGGGGGGTGGGGACTAACAGTTAGTACGTGGTGTGTGTGTGTGTGTGTGTGTGTGTGTGTGTGTGTGTGTGTGTGTGTGTGTGTGTGTGTGTGTGTGTGTGTGTGTGTGTGTGTGTGTGTGTGTGTGTGTGTGTGTGTGTGTGTGTGTGTGTGTGTGTGGCGGGGGGTGGGGACTAACAGTTTGTCCGTGTTTATACTAGTCATGGCTGTTTCACCATCAGTACACAGCAGTCAACACATTTAGCCAATCAGCCCACAGTACCAGGTCATCAATACAGTGAGCAATGGTTGTGTCCAATGTGAGGATTTAAAATAATGTTTACACTGTAAATAATGTATTGGAATGATGAGTATGTTAATAACATGAAAACGATTCACTTAAAGCAGCACTATGTAACTTTTTAACAACTATATAGCATATTATGTCCCATAACATTATACAGTACATTTTTTAAGCAATAAAAAACATCTATCCATAAATGTATAGACTCAAGGGGTCCCTGCTAGGGGCTTCACTGTATTACTATGTATATATATATTGCTATCATTGAGACTGGACGTACAGGTGATTGTTTCACGTAATCAATTCCCAACCTGTTGTTTCGGGGTGCGCTGGTTTCAGCACACCCCAACCCCCTCTAACGTCTAACCCCAACCCCGTCTTGTGTGTTGGCTAGTGAGGCGCGTCCTAGCGTGACCTGACAGAATGGGTTTCATTGCGCACATACTGGTTGCACGCATACTGGTTCTTATCAGTGTGACGTCGTCTGTTTAGGGGTCTATAGGGGAGACAATGAGTTTCATCCTGCCATTCGAGCTCTAGTGTCACACAGGTGGAAACATCAAACACGGTCGTTGGTCTGAGTTTGTTTGTCTTTCTGCCCTTCAAAAAAATGATTTTCCCTGAGCCTCCATGCAGCTGATTCATCGTTTTCTCCTCTGTCTCTTTCCTGTAGTGTTCATGTAGTAATTATGTAATACAAATTCATCTTAACCCTTAAATAGAATTAACTATTTCAGTGGACTTAATATGGTATTAAGTAGTCCTGAGTCCCCTCCAAGGGGGGAGGGGGAATATGACATGCACTCAGACACTGGGTACTGAGTTAACCACTTAAGCCCTACACTGTTTATACTTTGACTTATGACGAATATCAAAGACAGCCGACATACAACATATAATACACAAATAAAGGCCTGACTAGACAGACCAGAGCATCTCAGTCAGCAGAAGGGAAATCTAAGTGGTAATTTAAATGAGTTATTTGTTTATAAAATTAATAAAGAACTGAAAGCAGTTCAATCAGGTATCTTATGAATACACACTAAAGGGCCCCATGCAGCATTGATTGTTTATAAAACCATAGGCCATTGTACTGCTCAGGATATGAAACCATCTCATGTTTTCACACTACTTGCTCCCCCCCCCACTCTATGAAAGGGAACTGATGATAAAAAGATACAAAAGAGAGAAGTATGAATATGAAGTTATAATATAGAAGCTGTAAAATTCATCAGCAACTTCATGTTGAAATTTGCTGTCCAGTAGATCATATCTCACACTACACATACAAGTTGATTAATAGCACTTAACGTATTTATTTGTCTTGTAAACTAGAGGAACCTCAACGTTTTTCAGCCAAGGGACCCCCCTCTGATATGCGCTCTGACACTGTGTTAAGCCCTTACTGTATACTTTGACATACAACAAATAGAAAAGATAGGCGATCTACAAGCTCACAACGCATTGCAACGTGACTTGTTGTGAGCTTGTAGATCGGCTAATTTAGCTATTTATTTAAATTTGTGACAATTATTGAACGAGTAACTGATAGTGAATCCTGTACAGAGATCTAAAGCCCTGCTGATGTGAGGATGATAGTCAGAGATGTCACACACAGAATATGATGTCGCCCCCTTGTGGTTAAAACTTACATTCAAAGCTTTGAGGGAAATACTTGTTATTTGAGTTTACTTGATGATGAAAAGAAGAATAAGAATATAATACTACAATGAATGGATGAATGAATGAATAAATGAATGTCAGTGACTTGAATTGATCACATCCTGACATAATTGAAACACCTGTGTGTAAACTGCACCTTTTACACAGAGAGAAGGCTTTGATTGATTGATTGATTGATTGATTGATTGATTGATTGATTGATTGATTGATTGATTGATTGATTGATTGATTACTTTATTAACAGTTTGCAAAGACAAGCACAGTTCAATACAAGGTCTGTTAAGAGGATTTTAAACCCAAGAAAGCACTATGGCTTGTTTCCATTGCGGTCCTTTGTACTCAATTCTTCGAAACATTTAATGACAGACAACTATACACTACTATGCAAAAACATCATATAAACAAACGGGTAGAAATCAAAAATTAAAATATATACAGTAAATATCATAGAAACGGGTAGAAAGCGAAAATAAAAATATGTAGCCGTCGGCTTTGCAGAGGTTTACTTTGGACCCAAAGAGAATGGATTCAGTTTTACCCAGGTGTACTGATGGTTTGTTATCAGCGAGCCAGGTGCAGATTTTACAGAGTTCAGAGCTAAGGACTTTTTTCGACCTGCAATTTGTCCTTGTCCGAGACCATCGCGAGTCATATATATATATATATATATATATATATATATATATATATATATATACATAGATATGAAAATTATCTATCAGTCCGTAAATTGAAACTTGAATTTTATATTATGTATTTCCTTTTTAGGAGCTGTATGTGTCACTGGTGGTGTACTCTGAAGTTAAAATTAAAATATTAATTAAATTAAATGTTTCACCTCAATACATCTACAACTATTAAATTAACCTACATATTTATATCTGGCCAGTTTTCTGATTCATAGCTCACTGATGAGACACCATTACTTCATGTTAAATATGAACTCAAAGCATGACTTGTTTTATTTTATTTTCCTTTGAGGACGTCCGGGGCCAGATTGAGATGGTCCGGCCTTATTTTGACCCTCTGTGGTCTAACTCAGTGGTTCTCAAAGTGTGGTCCGGGGACCCCCAGGGGCCCTTGAGGGGGTTCCAGGGGGTCCGCAGCAAAATGAGTGATTATAGCCTCACAATCAGTTTAACCATTGTTTATTTGTGGAGCGCTTTTCAGAAGCTTTGCAATCATTAATGCTGTTCATTACTCAGAGATTATTCACACTGTATTTATCAGAGATAAAATGTACTGGATTTAACTGAGTTCAATCTGGTACATTATTCTACTGCACAGATGTACCAGGCTGGCCACAGGCTGACTAAAAAAGTGATTTAAACTCTTTTTCATGACCACAACAATTTTAAAAATCTGAGAGCAGGGGGAATACCATTACTTTAAGTGAATAGTTTAATATGTATAATTGTGAAAAAAAAGTGTAATGCACATCAAACAATGATAAAACACATTATTTATGATTAACATACTGATGATTGCACTTGACTTGATATTTTTATTTGGAAATGGTTGCAATTTCAGTTCCTTTGTTTATTTATTTTTCTCAGTTCTCTGTCTGCCGGAAATGTCTAGTCAAATTATTTGTGGTTTGTCCACAAGTGTCTTTCCAAGTTCTCTTTCTTCACCATCACGTGCAGTTCTTGCTGATGAGACAAATACTTACAGTAGAATAATGATGAGAGAGTGCTATCCAGTTCCATGTATGGTACACACATACATGGCTGAGATTTCAGTTCCTTTCTCAGTTCTGTGTCTGGTGGAAAGGTCTAGTGAAATGATTTATGGCTTGTCAGCAAGTGTCTTTCCAAGTTCCCTTTCTTCACTTACAGCATAGTTGTTAAAATTAATTTTCCAATCAAAAATAATGTGTTGTATAATATGTCTTTTGTCTCATGTCTGTTCCCAAACTCATTCAACTGATGTCTTGTCTCATTAGATGTGGGTGAAAAATAGTAGTAGCTTAATAAACAGGTAATGCTGTCAGTGTCAATCCTGTGTTTATTCACACTGCCCCACCCATTTGTTAGTTTCAAGACTTGTGGTTTCCGTTAAGGTGAACAAGTATTCGATGTTGATGAGACAGTCTCAGACCATGCGTATAGGTGATATGATGTAAGGTATGCCAGTGGAACAATGAAAGAATTAAGTCAGCTATTTGCAAACATTGCTTCTAGCTGTCTGTCTTGTATCCTCTATCCTCACCTGATGCAATCATGTGCAGTGGATGTTTCCTCTGTGGGTTTGACTGAAAACATAACAGACAACCAGGGTCAAGGGCTTTACAGTCGGAGATCTACCTATCTCCACCTAGTGGATAGGACAAACAACAGAAAGGAGACAGACAGACAATTTAGGCTTTAATAGACCACACGTACAGGGGATTTTTTTTTTATTCATATTTTTCGTTTTTGTTTTTGAAAAGATCCGCGTCTACACGGCCACGTTTTAAAAAATATATCTGTCCACTTACTTGCTTACTTACTTACGCTTATGGTAGTCCATCGTGACCGATGATGACTTCTGCTACAATTTGTGGGTTCCTTGATGACTGTATAATCCAATGCGGGATGCACACTGTCTGCCACAGACAGGGCAAGTGAATGCCTGACCCGATGGGGCAGGTGCAGACTTGGCCAACTTCCTTCTTTGACTCTTAGCCAGGCGTTGTTTCATTCAGTTCTCCTCTGCCAGTTGGACTCCTTTTTGGCAGAGTCCACGCCAGGAAGAGCGATCCACAGCGGCATCTTCAAGGGAAGCAGGCTTAATTTCACACTTCTTTAGAGAGGTCTTCAGTTGGTCCTTCAGCCTCTTTTTCTGTCCCCCTGCTGAACACACACACACATACACACACACACACACACTTATTTAAGACGGCAAAAACGCAGCTGTCATCGTGAGACTAAGGTATGGTAAGAAAAGCCCAAAGGAGAGTATAGGCAAGTGTAAACTGCAAATGTGAAAAATTGTATCAACCATAAAGGTTACATATGATGTACTATTTCAATTTACTTATGTATATGTTCTGCCTACACAATTCTACTTGAGTAAAAGTATAAAAGTATTGGCATCAAAATACACTTACATTATGAACAGTAGAGAACATATCAAAACAGTTACCTCACACTGCCACTTGGGGCCGCCTAAGGACATGAAGTGTGAGAACTCTCTCCAGTGCAGCTTTGAAATAAAATCGGGGCATAATTATGCAGCAGCATAATGTAGGTACTATCTGTGCATGTGTGTCAACCAGCATGCAGCAAATTACACTAAGACATTAAAATATGGTTTAAATATAGTGGTATTTTCCTTTATATACACACTTATGTTTGCATCCTTTTAACGTTTAACTCTGGACATGAGTGAACTAATGTTTTGTTTTTTAATAACATGTATTAGTCATTTTCATATCAGATATGTCAAATATTCCTATGATGAGTAGAGTAAAATATCTAATAATAAGGTGAATGGTTATGTTACAGGAGACCTATCTCCATTCAGGGTTCTGTGTCCACGCCCCTAATAACACTCAGGTGTAATCAGTTCACTGATCACGATCACCTCTTCCCTTATAAAACATGGTCTCCACTCCCATCAACCTGCTTTGGCTGTTTGTTTGTGTCACTGGCTAGTCTGTGAAAGGTAGGCAACTGGTTGTTGCGTTTGCTTTAGAACCTTTTTAATGTAGGCCACTGTTAGTTGATCCTATGGTCCTCAGGCCTCCCCCTCTCTGTATCAGTACTGATGACAAACTGCCAAGAAGCTGTTTGTAGGGCAGATTTTAGGTTCAAACTTCGTCTGATCTGATTGTATTAAACAACGTTAAACTCACCAACATGGCAGCTGTACGGAAAGCTGGAATTATCCTCTTTCTATCTGCAAAGTTTTTGTTTCATAAAAATCCACCGTAGAGACATGTTATGAGATACTTTATGTCAATACATGTTGTGCAGGTTAGGAAACACTTAAAGGACAACTTTGGTTTTTTACAACCAAGGTTTATATTTTAGCTTGTAATAAAAGTAAATAAATGATGAGTGTAATTTTTTTTTCATTTACTGCTTTCTATAGTTTTAGCATTTTTTGCGATATTTTTTACAGTGGGCGGGGGCATTCTGTCCGGTGGCTAAATATGCCTTTTTTACACAATAAAAAAGGTCCGGCTGTCTGAGATGGCCAGATGTGAGTTATTGGGGGCTAGAAGAGCTACTGTAAATAATAATAAAGAAAACGCCGGGTTAATGTGTTAAAAAAATGCATATTTAGCCACCGGACAGAATGCCCCCGCCCACTGTGAAAACACTGTAAAAAAGATTGTGAAAATTGCTAAAACTATAGAAAGCAGTAAATTTAAAATTTTTAACACTCATCTTTTATTTACTTTAATTACAATCTAAAACATAAACATTGGTTGTAAAAAACCAAAGTTGTCCTTTAATCACCTGCCCAGACTTTCTTGACAGAAAGCAGCTCATAACATGTCTCTACGGTGGATTTTTATGAAACTAAAACTTTGATGATTGAGATAGAAAGAGGATAATTCAAGCTTTCCGTACAGCTGCCATGTTGGTCACAGTTTATCGTTGTTCAATACAATCAGATAGGACTTTTCTGTTTGGATGTATGGGCTGTCAAGGGTTGGTACTGTATTTTAACTCTAGATGCCAGATATTGTTTAAGACAGTAGGTAGCTGATATATTGCACTTTTACCTTAGCGCTAGGTATACTCTTGGTTGCTTGTTTTAGAAGAGAATGCACTTAGGACTTCTGGTGATTAGTAGTTTCGTTCCCTACCTATGTTGAATGCACTTATTGTAAGTCGCTTTTACCCAGGGGGCAAAACCCCCTTTTTTTTTGAATGCTGCATTTGCCCTGCTATAAAAGGTTGGCCACCAGAAATAATATCTATGACCCCGTAGGATCACAACCTATATGGACAACCCGGTCAATTTTTTGCTGGAAATCCAATATGGCCGCCTCAATATTGGCCCCTTACAGTACCCAGGGGCAAATGGGGGTATGCTGCATTTGCCCTGCCCTAAAAGGTTGGCCACCAGAAATAATATCTATGACCCAGTAGGATCACAACCTATATGGACAACCCGGTCAACTTGCTGGTGGAAATCCAATATGGCCGCCTCAATATTGGCCCCTATCAGAAAATAGCTTTGGCAATAACTTTTGAACCAGATGGGCTAGAAATAAAAACTTGGTGTCTATTTCATGGTTTCAGAGCATGAGAAACTCAATGGAATACTTATCTTTATGATTGGGTGTGTCTGGACCTTTAATTTGCATATTACCAAGATGGACGCCACGCGAAAATTAGTTTTACTATGACTTTTACAGTGACAACTGACTGTTATGGCAACAGAGATGGCAGTCCTAAGAGAGCAGCTGCTGCTTTTTCAGGAATCATTGAATGGGCAACCTACTGCAGTCCTCTGGGCAACCTTCCTGGAGATGTCAGATATTCTCCAAAGGTTTATCTACTACGATCGGGAAGGTGACTGGACAGGACATCTCTGTGAATCAGCAAGAATGCTACCCTACCTCACTGCAGCAGGCCACTACAAGTACGGGCAGCAATCTTTACCTCTGTATTTGGCTGAGATGAAGAAACTACCAGAAACAGCTTCAGAGGTACATGAAGCACTGATGGCAGGTGTATTTGTTGGCAGACGAGCAGATGGCAGCCACAACAGTGTTTCTCTTGACATGCTACTGGAGCAGACCTATAATGCCGATGCCAAGGAAGCAAGCAGTCTGGATGGCATTACACTCAGCCCTGCTGCCAGGACAAAATGGGTCTACACAAAACCACTCACTGCAGCTGTCTCTGCAGAGCTCAAGTCTATGCTCCACCTCCACTCCTCCAACCCACACCATGAGTCTGGTCAGAGTCGTGTAATCCGGGATGCAGAGATGGTAGTCAAGGTCATGGCAGCAGTGGAGACTAACCCATTTACAGTGAGCACATCATCCACGATCAACATATCTACAGGACAGTGTGCTGATTCCACAGTCAAGGACCACTTGATGAGTGTGAAAGAACTGGGTCTGAAGGCACTGTGGGATTCATTGTCCAGTGAACAGAAGAAGACAAGCATAATGAAGCTTAACACTTCCCACACTCAAAACACAAAATCTAAAAAATCTAAGGGGAAAACCTCAGCACCTGGCAAGAGCAATGAAATTACTGCCCTCCTGCGCATGACCCAAATCATAGCCAGTGGTGGAGAACTCAACCTTGTTGACTTCATAGGCAACCACGAGTGCAGTGGCTTCCCCTCTTCCCTCTTCCAGGAAGATGGCAGGATGAGAACAGGTACCAAGGCAAGCCTTGTGAAGGTCCTGAAAGAGGAGACCAAAGTTGCATGCATCCCTGACCTGCCTACAGAAGACAGAAAAACAGCAGTAGTTATTGATGCCATGTATGCCATACGCCATTGGTCGTTCCTGAAAGGTGAAGCATTTGGAACCATCGCTGAACGATACCAACGTCTGCTGTTGAATGATGTGCCTGCTGGCACAGAGATCATTCACTTCTGTTGTGACCGGTACAGTGGACCTAGTCTTAAGACAGCTGAGCAAGAACACAGATATGCTCGACCAAAACCTACCAAAGAATATGAAGTCAGTATGCGTTACACAGCTCCAGATCCTCAGGAGTTTTTTGCTGTGTCAGCTAACAAGGCAAACCTATTGAGTTTCCTCTGTGACGAATGGTGTGAAAATGAGAAACTTAAGTCGGCCCTTGGTCCAACACATCTTTACCTGGGTGGGTGGTTTAAAGAAGAGACAAGGAGTGTGGTGATCAAGGAGGGGTCTATTGAAGATGTCCCTGCACTAGAATCCACACAACAGGAAGCTGATACAAGAATAATACTCCACACCCTGTACAGTGTCCAGAATGACAAAGTTGACAGAGTTGTCATCCATGCCAATGACACAGATATCATCATCATGTGCCTTTACTATGCAGCAACCCATCTCAGATGCCTTCCAGAGCTGTGGGTGAGAACAGAGCAATATTCATACCTTCCTATCCATCAAATGGTATCAGCACTGGGGCTTTCACAGTGTCGTGCCCTGCCCTTTATCCATAGTTTAAGTGGCAGAGATACCACCAGCTATCCCTTCTTCACTGGGAAGAAGGCATGGTTCAAGGCCTGCTGCCCCCGACAGAGAATGCCTTTGACCTGCACCTGAGAAGAGCTGCTCTAGCAACCATAATAGATAAATGTGCACATATCGCCAAGCCGGATATTCCTTCTTTCACAGAGTATGGATGGTCTCTCAGTGCTAGCAATGCAGTCCCCCTTGCATCTACCAAGCCAGCCTTGCCTTTGTCAATGAACAAGGCAATATCATGCCTCTGTTCCTGTGCAAAGAAGGCAATTCCATGCTACTTAGGATGCCGTTGCCAGGTACTGGAGACACGATGCAGCAGGATCAGTGCAACACATGACAACAGTGACAGTGAATAGCATTGTACCATAGTATCATTGGCTTTAGAATCAGGCAAGACAGCACCATAGAGGTCAAAATGAACCTTTTGTAGGCAACCTCAACTCCACCTTTACTCTATTTGTCACTAAGTAGTCTATATTTTGTTATGTTACTTGAATGCATACCACTATGTTAATTTGTATAGCCCTAAAGTTGAAGTTTTTGGCAAGTCTTGGAGTGTGCATGTGTATGTTTATATTGTATTTAGTTTATTAAAATGATACATAAGATACATTGTGGGCTTTTTCTCCGTTTTTTTCTCTGCAATCATCCCCACAATAGATCTATAAATCAATACATCTGGGGGAAAATGTAATGCCATACATTATTTATGACTGCAGCCATATTGACAAAATAGAAATGAAAGCTCAAACTGACCAAATGTGTTCATATTGCTTAAAAAGCAGACTTGCCATAACAGTAAGCTGTCACTGTAAAAGTCATAGTAAAACTCATTTTCCATCTTGGAAACATGCAAATTAAAGGTCCAGACACACCCAATCATAAAGATAAGTATTTCATTGAGTTTCTCATGCTCTGAAACCATGAAATAGACACCAAGTTTATATTTCTAGCCCATCTGGTTCAAAAGTTATTGCCAAAGCTATTTTCTGATAGGGGCCAATATTGAGGCGGCCATATTGGATTTCCAGCAGCAAGATGACCGGGTTGTCCATATAGGTTGTGATCCTACTGGGTCATAGATATTATTTCTGGTGGCCAACCTTTCATGGCAGGGCAAATGCAGCATACCCCCCTTTGCCCCTGGGTACTGATAGGGGCCAATATTGAGGCGGCCATATTGGATTTCCAGCAAAAAAATGACCGGGTTGTCCATATAGGTTGTGATCCTATGGGGTCATAGATATTATTTCTGGTGGCCAACCTTTTATAGCAGAGCAAATGCAGCATACCCCCCTTTGCCCCCTGGGTATTTGGATAAAAGCGTCTGCTAAATGATGTAATGATATCAAAAAATAGAATCTAAGAGTTGCTTGCGATTGTCATTTGTTCTCATGTTTTTGTTGTTTTTGTTTTTTCTGGACCATAAGGTCAAAATGTTATTTAGACAGATGCTAAGTTCATTTTTTCTGCTATCCTATAGTTTCCCTGTACAGATTATTGTACTGTCTCTGCATTTGATGTTTACCTTGCTTATTGTAAGTCACTCTGGTTAAGAGCATCTGCTAAACGTGCGTGTGCATATAGTACATTGTCTGGGCTACAGTAACTGTTGTGTTGTGTTTGGTTTCATAGACGTAGATCCATAGCCAGTGCTGCTTAGTGCTTTTGCCCCTTTTTCTGACCCATACTCTGTTATTCTCTCAGTTTAGTGTTTTGTTCATGATAATCCAACTGCCACTTGTTTGTAATTTGTTCTTTATGTGAACCAGATTCACAAAGGGAGAATTAAATCATCCTGAATGTAAGACAAATCCAGGTTTGACAAAGTGTGCTCGGTACATCCTGGTTTATTCAGTTCCACAAACGCCAAGCAAGGCTTAAAAGGAGAGACTTGTGGAGACAGACTTTGTGGAGCCAGGCTGAATGCGCGTTCACATCTTCCCCAGTAGACCATGCATAGATTTACTGATCCCCTAAATGGAGAATAAGCACTTACAAGGAAGTATAAGCTTCTAAAATAAATACTGCTGCTGTAATAAAAGATAGAGGGAATACTCGCAATAATGGATAGACTGAATGTTTGTACTGAAAGTACCAGCTAGAATATTGGCAACATTTAATCACTGCCCTTAACTTAAACTTCATAATGAAATTGTCATATAAAAATATAATATAACAGAATTCCTTAATACTGTCAGCATAATAATATATGTTATATAACAATCAGTAACAGTAACATTTAGTAAAGTATTATTTTTTTACAAAAAATATAATATAATAAACCTATGCCTATTTGATTCTCCTTAACCACTTGAACCCCAGCAAACCTATTCTGGGGAAACATTCACCAACAATAGCCAATCTACAAGCTTACATCCGTCGTGTTGCGACGAGTTGTGAGCTTGTAGATCAACTATATTGGCTGTAGGTGTACTGTAGGCCTAAAAGTGAAAAATGAGCGTAGTACAGTGGCGTTTGACTAACTGAGTGTTTAAGTGGTTCAGATGAAACTATTTTGTTTTCTAAATTAAATGGAATTGCATGATTTGAAAAATAAAAGGACAAACGATCAAACTCTGAAGATCAAGCCTAGTTTTGTTTAAATCTATTTGAATAGATCACTCCGAACTCTTGTTTTATTGTTTTATTGGATCTTGTTTATTCGATATACTTATTTGTTTTAGCTCTTGCTCATTTGATTCTCCTATTTGTCTCATCTGTTTAAGAAAGTAGGTAACTGATATATTGCACTTTTACCTTAGCGATAGGTATACTCTTAGTTGCTTGTTTAGAAGAGAATGCACTTAAAGGAGGAGTTCACCCAAAAAATGACGTATTTTCTATCAATTGCACACCCCATGAAGAATGGATTATTTTTTGTTTGTGTCGCATTCCTAAGCCAATAATTTGATTCCCGTCTCCTACCGGCTAATGTATCCGGTAGGAGATACAAAGTAGATTCTTTGCGTCTCCTACTGGAAATACACACAGTCATCAAATTATTGTCTTAGGAATGCCACAAAAACAACAATAAATCCATGAAATCAAGGCTTCATGGGGTGTGTAATTGATAGAAAATAAGTAATTTTTTGGGTGAACTCCTCCTTTAAGACTTCTGGTGATTAGTAGTTTCGTTCCCTACCTATGTTAAATGCACTTATTGTAAGTCGCTTTGGATAAAAGCGTCTGCTAAATGACTGTAATGTAATGTCACTCCGACATGCACAGTAATTAAATTCAAGTGACATCTCTGCGATGCTCAATATTGTACTTACTGTACACGCACGCATCCATTTGCGTCTCCACATGTTCATAAATCAATCCAAATGAACAAAAGTAATCCTACTAAGATCAAGAAAGAATCCATGGTCCAGGAAATAATCTGACAGAAGCTAATCCACAGCTCAGTGGCATGCAGTTATACATCCCAAACTATGGTCTATCATAGTCCGACTTCATATGGTCACAATGTATAATAGCATTTTAATTCTTCAAAATGTTTTTTTTATATAGTGAAAGTAGCCGATCTACAAGCTCACAAGCTGTCATGATGAGGTTGTGAAGCCTATATATTTTCGTTATTTGATGTATAATGAAGTACAGTATATAGGGCTTAAGTAGTCCTTTAATGGCAATGTGTACATATGATGTTTTAATGCAGACTAATACAAATAAGGCAACAAAAACATAATCATTGAATAAGTGTGGAAAAACTCATTGGTTTGTGATCAGATTGACTGCTTAATGAACAGTAAAGGCAATAGGATTAGTTAAACCTGGCAGTTAGCCTGGTCTGGACCAGCTAAGCAAAGATAAATTCATCCAGGATAGTTGATAAATCCCAGCTTAATCTGGCTCTAGATTTGGTGAAACAGGCCCCATGTTGGAGGCGACAGCGGTTGTGCTGTGGAGGAGAACTATCTGTAGGGCTCTTGGCCATCCTTCCATCCACTCACTGCATCCAGTTGTGTTTATATATGTTGGTTTATATGTCGTGTGCACTTCCTAGTGTGTACTATGCTTTTTGCAGTGTGTTTGAGTGCTATAGCTTCACCAGGGCTTTAGTGATTGTTTTAATTTATTTTTACCCTTTTTAACCTTTCTCTCTCTCCCCCCACCCCTGCAGTTTTGACTTTCGGCTGCTTTTACCAGCCTGTACTGGTTGGTTTACAAGTGTGTTGTGTGTGTGTGTGTGTGTGTGTGTGTGTGTGTGTGTGTGTGTGTGTGTGTGTGTGTGTGTGTGTGTGTGTGTGTGTGTGTGTGTGTGTGTGTGTGTGTGTGTGTGTGTGTGTGTGTGATTAATAAACGGCTTCTTTTAACAGCAAGTTCAATTTGGTCTGTGCCTTTATCCGTGTTTTAATAGTGTCTGGTTTAAATCACGTCTCTGCTCCTTTTACAAAACTGACTTGTGTTGTAATTCAGTGTGGTTATCTGAGCACTTTGTATTAGTTATTTGGGTGAAACTCCCAAAGGTGACGTACTTGAATTAACTGAGTGGTTCTATCTCTGCCATGGTTACAGTGAAAGAAAAGGCAATGGAATGCCGTTTCCTGCAGGGACAAACAAAAGTCTTTGTGATACTAGAGGGTTGCAGGGGGGGGGGGGGGGGCATGTGCCTGCACAATACAGACAAAATGTCATACCTCAATATTTATGCCAAATATGTATCTCAATAGTGATAATGATCATTCAGCCTCAGTGTACGCTCTCCTTCGAGGGTATATAAGGGTACACAAGTCCAACGACCATTTCACACGTATAGTCGTGTGAAATGTATACATTGACGTTTTGAAACTAACCTGGACAGACAGGCTGTTTCTCAGTAGAATTGTGTTAGGATTCCTAACTGCTTGTAAATTAGGCAAATATTAACACAAATATACAGAAAAAATAACACTATGTACAAACAAAACAAAAATGCAACAAAATGCAAATATGACACCCCTGGTATAGGGGTATACATATAAACCCATTGTAGTTTATTCGTCTGACCTTTAGTCAGTCTGGTGGTGTGTCTAGACGAACAGTTAACATGGCAGCAGTTACCCTATAGTAACAATTATAGAATACAGACCCATGTGCATACAGCTGGTTCTGGTGAGCACTGGTCATGCATATTGTCTCTGTCAGGTGGAAACCTTGTATGTACAAAACGGTTACTTTTACATAAATACCACAATTAAATAAATTAAATTGACGGGACAGAATTAAATCCCAAAGTGTGTTTTATTTACAATTTGATTTGTCTGTATTCATTTATGTTTTTTATATATAAAGCATTAGTTAAAAACCTGTCGATTCCGTAGTTATTTCCTTTTAGTTAACAGTTATCCTTTTAAAGTTAAAGGTACATTGTTACAATGTGATACATGACATGGTATCAGAATGGCATAGACTGGCATTCTCGCCGATACTGATACCAGCATCTTAGACAGTATCTGCTGCTTTTCCCATACTGCTATCGGAACAACGCTACATGCTATGGCCATATAATGTCTGTCCTTTGAGAGCGAGGCTTAGGGTTAGAGACAGGCTTAGAGACAGCATGATGAAGATCACAGAGCTGTGGGTGTGTTCTCTTACAGACACACTGTCTCCTCTCACACCAGTAGAATCAGAGACATCATGATGAAGAGCAGAGAGTTGTGGGTGTGTTCTCTTACAGACACACTGTCTCCTCTCACACTAGTAGAATCAGAGACATCATGATGAAGATCACAGAGCTGTGGGTGTGTTCTCTTACAGACACACTGCCTCCTCTCACACCAGGAGGAGACGTCACGTCTGGTTCAGCAGTAGATGTTTCCTCTGTGGGTTTGACTGAAAACATAAAAGACAATAAGGTTTAAGGGCTTTACAGACTGGGAGCAACACAACACCTGTGTTAACTTCTCACTTGTATCAGCAGCGCTTTTCATGTGAAATACACAGACGATCGCTCTGCGAGTAAACAGCAGGCGGTCTACGCCTGTTTCAGCTGTGTCCTGTGTGTCTAAATTGACCACAATTCCAGCTCTTGTCAACGGCGGGCCTCGTAGCTGATCAAAAAATAAAGATAAACATTTTAGAGCTTAAACCATTGGCTTTTAGTGAAAATTGCTTACATTTGCCATAATGTTCATATAAAAAGAAAAGAAAAAAGGAAGACACAAAAGAAAAAAGAAAGACAGACAGTGATTTGTTGAAATGTTATCGATTTGTTTTCATTTTCTTTGGCTATTGAGTTTTTAATGTTTTTAATGAACATTAGGACTGGTGAAAGTCATTTTCAGTAGCCAAAGGTTTGAGCTCTCAGATGTTTTATTGAATGTATTTATTTTATTTCATGTGTCGATCTGCTACAGAGGCTGAGAAATAAATAATAAGTAAAATCTAAAATCACATACTGTACACAAGAAGAAATACAAGTTTCATTACAATACTGTGTAACTTCAAGCCAGGATGTACACAAAAGTTTAATAAAACACTTTCCAAACAGTCCAATAAATTACATCACTTGAACTCACAAAACCACAAAAAAACATAAACACACAAATTAAAATGCAGCACTAGCCTGTTTAGCTTTTCCCATAACTCACACCGTTTTTAAAGGAAAGTTTAGATTGATACTGCCTGACACACAGAGGCAGCTCTGAAACACACATAGGTTACTACATGACTGACGAGCAGCAGTGTTTGTTTATGTATTGTGTTGGTCTGTTTTTGCTACACGCACACCAACCTGTGACAGTGAGCTGTAGTTGTCGTTTGTATCCATTAGGTAGTATTTTACAGTAAAAGGGCCCGATGTCGTTCAGACTGACGTTCATCAGAACCACAGAGAAGTTCCCCTCAGCGTAGAGGTCAGGAAACGTACGAGTTCTTTTTATGAAGCGTTGGTCCTGATCGGTCAGATCAGGGACGCTGGAGACGATGTCGTAGAGGTTATACTTGCTTATACTTATACGCACACACACACACACACACACACACACACACACACACACACACACACACACACACACACAAGGGATAAGGGGTTAACAGAAATAATGACACAGGGATATAGGAATGTACTGGAGATTATGGTTATGTTAATATGAAATGAAATATGTATTGGAAACTGCAAAAAGTAAAAGAAAAAACTGCCAAGACCAAGTTATCACAAAGCGCTCTATGGTCTAAATCAGTGGTTCTCAAACTTTTTCATGTCAAGGACCCCCAAATTGACACTTATTAGCCCACGGACCCCCATTTGAAAAGATATGCCAGCTACGGACCCCCGTAGGATGGTCCGTAGAGAGAAAAGAAGATTTTCTCAACCATTTTAATTTCAAGGACCCCCAGTTTGACATGCATTAGGGCTACGGACCCCCATTTAATGGCATTACTATCTCTGGGACCCCAATTCATATTGTAAAATCAATGTTATTTTAACTCTGAGAGTGTACAAATGGAACCAAATGGACCTGTGAGGGTCCATTTGGTTCCATTTGTACACTCTCAGAGTTACAGACCCATAAGGGTCCATTTGGTTCCATTTGTACACTCTCAGAGTTACAGACCCATAAGGGTCCATTTGGTTCTATTTGTACACTCAGAGTTACAGACCCATAAGGGTCCATTTGGTTCCATTTGTACACTCTCAGAGTTACAGACCCATAAGGGTCCATTTGGTTCTATTTGTACACTCTCAGAGTTACAGACCCATAAGGGTCCATTTGGTTCTATTTGTACACTCAGAGTTACAGACCCATAAGGGTCCATTTGGTTCCTAACTATCCATCACCCCCTGGAACTCCCTCAAGGACCCCTGGGGGTCCCCGGACCCCACTTTGAGAACCAATGCTCTAAATGCACCAAGGAATAAAACAACACAGAGTACAATAGGAGTAATACAAAACACAGTGACAATGGTTACAAAGTAGCAGTGAATGAGCAGACATAGTCCAGGTTTATAGGCAGTAGCTTGATTAGGGAAATTTCCACAGGGCAGTAAATGGACTGTGTCAAAGTGTGAAAGAGATATAGAGATATAAGCAGAGAGACATGAAAATACAGACTGACAGTGGTGGAAAGTAACTAAGTACATGTACTCAAGTACTGTACATACAGTATATACCAGTATACCACATGCATTAAACATTAAACATACATGAACCACTTCAGACCTATATTGGCTATTTGAAAATAGCAGATCTACAAGCTTGTAGATCTGCTATTTTCAAAGGATTGTATACATATGATAACATAATGAGTACTTTTATTTTTAATACTTTAGTATGTTTTGATGCCAATGCTTTTGTACGTTTACTCAAGTAAATGTTGAATACTGGTTTTACTTGTAACAGAGTATTTCTACATTGTGGTATTGCTACTTTTACTTATAAGTACAAAATGTGAGTAGGCTACTTCTTCCACCACTGCAGAAGGATCATGACATTGTGCAATTGGTAATCAAGTGTTTGTAATTGTGATCTGACCTGAGTTCAACAGCAGGGATATGAGAAGAACCCACACATAGCCAGCTCTGTGAGGTGAACATAATATACATTATATACATATCAGTCACTAAAGGGATAGTTCACCCCCAAAATGTATTTTTCCTATGGATTAGTCACCCCATGGAGACTTGAATTCATGGATATATATCTTTTTGTTTTTGTCTCATTCCTACGCCAATAATTTGATAACCGGCAGCGGTTCCTGTAGGAGACACAAAGAGTCTCCTTTGTGTCTCCTACCGGAACCACTGCCTACCGGTCCGCTGGTCATCAAATTATTGTCTTAGGAATGAGACAAAAACTAAACAATATCCATGAATTCAAGTCTCCATAGGGTGACTAATACATAGAAACAAAGTCATTTTGGGGTTGAACTATCCCTTTAAGACTTAATGAATTTAACATGTCAATTTGTCTATAAATTCCACAAATCTCCTTGTGTATGTCTGTCCTTCGCTTACTGTATCTCAAGAACCGTCCATCCAATCGCCTTCATATTCGTCGTGTATTGCTTATGTCCCAAAGGAGTGCAGTGCAGACTGTGAAGTAGATCAGCTCAGCTGTTCTCCCGAAAATGTGTGCACGATTACATGCAAAGTCAATGCAAAAATGAGTGTCGCCTGTGAATTACACAAAATGACATGGCAGAGAGTAAGAGAAGATAGAGAGGTTGCCCTTTAGTACCGGCGTGGAAGTAATCACATTATTGTTTTATTTATTGGTGAAAGGAGGATGAACGTCCGGAATTCAAAATTTACTTGAGTAAAAGTATAAACTTGCCTTGCCTTGCCTTCTCAAACAGTCAAACGTGAAAACAAACATACAGTACATACATTGGACTGCAATACACATTTTAAATAAAAAGAGATTACCTTTCTGCATTGCTCCAACTCAATTTTCATTATCGGTGCAGCACATAGATGCTTCAAAATAGGACTGACCTCTGAAAGACATCCCGATTCCCAGTCCACTAATCAATATAATGTCATTATATGGATTGCATTAAGCAGAGGCAGCATGACTGGTCAGCAGCAGGACAGCGTGATGCTGACTCATGGACTCATGGCTTATAAAACAGATGATGTCGGTAATGTTGAGCAGCTGACCTGACAAAAATAGGAAGCTGAGTTTCCTCTATTATATTGTAGAAATACTAGAGGTCCGGGCGCCGCACAGGGCTCTAGCGAGGGCGTGCTTATTTTGGGGTACCAAAATCGTGGGATAAAAATTTCCCCCAAAAAAGTTAAAAAAAAATATATATATATATATTTAAAAAAATATATATACATGGGGGACCCCCTGGGGGTCCGCGGACCCCCTGGGAGTGTTGGGATCCCCACGGACCCCCGTGAAACATCGCGGACCCCTTCGGCTGGGTTTTTCTTTTCATGAAGGTGGTTGCTTGTTTCTGGCGCACATCTGGCAACACTGACCTGCTGCTTGTCTTTTGCCAACTGAAGAGACTGCCGGTCGGTGGCGGTGCTCACGCTAAAGGGAACAAAATAGTGTACCCGTGATGTTGTCCGGCTCGCGGTGTTTCGGTGTCGCTAGGCGGTGGTCGGCGGTGACGCTAGGGAACAACATGGTCGACCGTAATGTTGTGAGTTTGTGCTGGCCGCAATTAATTATGCTCCGAGGGGGCAGATGTGTGGTGAGCTATGAAAAGTAGCCTACGCCACCCGTAAATTAATTGTGCGAGTTGTGGCTTGTGTTGTTAGTGACATGTGATATGTTGGTGTTTAGTGCGAAACAGTGGAAATTATGGCTTTTCATCTTTCCAATGTATTATAGGATGATGAATAAGTAATGGCCTTGTGGTTTTGTGTTTCAGATTTTGGCCTATTAGACTCTCTCTCTGTGTGTGTGAGTGCCTACACGAATACAATTGGCCCGTATTCGGGGGAGGGAAGCCGGAGGTGGAGGGTGATATTTGGCACTGTATGTATTCCTACGGGCGGGGGCGGAGCCTGTCAGCAGGGAATGTTGGGCAGGAGGTGTAGAACGAAGGCTCTACGTCTTCCCGGTGATGGCTCCTCACTGGCAGGTGAGTCAGCAGGATACAACAGCAGTGACAACACAGAAATGTGTGTGGGGGAGAAATCAATTGGTATAACGAAAACAATAGAAAGGTCTCCGCAACAATACAAATACAAAACAGGATAAAATAGACATCCGACAGTTGTTTTGAAAAACAACTGCTATTGTTTCCATACCAGGAAGCGAACCATTCCCAAATGGACAATGGAAAACTGGACAACCTACAGCTTGGTTAGTGAACAACACTGCAGCATACCCAGCTGTATCTACAGTATAACGCACACACAGCAGCAGCTGTGTCTATACACAAAGGGAGTGGACAGGGAGGGGATGTATTTGTCTAGATTCCTAGATTCAAGTTTGTTCAATGGACCGAAATAAACTATACCTAACTAATAACTAACTATATCATTTCATATAATATCCTCTCCATCTTAGGCATGTTCAGGGTGCGCTCCCACCGCACTTTTATTTTACCTCTGGGGCAGAATATGCCAATGCTTTGTCAATGCAAATGCGTGGATTCCTGGTCTTGCGGATTTTTTCCAAGAATCCACGCATTTGCATTGACAAAGCGTTGGCAGATTCTGCCCCAGAGGTAAAATAAAAGTGCGGTGGGAGCACACCCTCACACTTTAATGAAGTGAACATATAGTTCCCTATATGACATGATAACATAATAGACAAATACAGGATCAGTCATAGGCGTCAAGTCTGCTGACTATTTATAGATGATCAGTATTCACTATTAAGTATGCAACACATATAGCTGGAATAAACATCCAGAGGAGCTTAGCACTGCCCTAACTCTGGTTATTTTCAGTGGTGGAAAAAATACTCACATGTTTTACTTCAGTAAAAGTATCAATACTGCAATGTAGAAGTACTCTGTTACAAGTAAAAGTACAGAATTCAAAATTGACTTGAGTAAAAGTACAAAAGTATTAGTATCAAGAAAATGTTAGAAAATAGCAGATCTACAAGCTCACAACGCGTCACGATACGACGTGTTGTGAGCTTGTAGATAGGCTATTTTCAAATAGCCTAGGTATAAAATGTGGCTAAAGTGGTTAATGTATGTAATGTTCTATAATGCTCTCTGCGTCCTTGCCCGATGACCTTTGCTGTGTCACCCCCCCATCTCTCTCCCCATTTCCTGTCATTCCTATAAATAAAGGCAGAAAAAGCCCAAAACAATCTAAAAAAAACTTCTGCCTTTAAATGCTGCTAATACTTTACTCTCTGTCTGGTTCTTATTGGTTGTATTTGATTTTATTGTCTATTTAATTTAAAAACGGATTTGTGTTCCTAGAATAGTCAAACAAGTAACAACAAACATACACAGTACAATACAAGTTTGAATAAAACAGAGGTTACCTTTCTGCATTGCTCCAACTCATTTTGGATGGTCTTTCCAACATAGACAGGCTATACAGGCATTATTGAGTGTGTGTCCAGGAGGAGCTGGATTAGAACATGTTGATTCAGGCTGAGTTAGTGGCACGACTACTCTCTCTGCCTAACCTGTTTCCAGACCATAGATCCCGCCCACTCTCTGTCAACTGTAAAACCACTGGTACAGGCTAACAGGAAATAGGGTAGCAGAAACCATCCTGAGGGCCTGGCTCCCGGCCTAAATGTAAATTAAATGTTGACTCTTCATAATTGTTTCTTTGTAATTGTTTCTGTAAATAAGCCATTTTATTGCCTCAAATAAACAATATGTAAATGTGGACAAAGGGTCATATTTATTGACACATTTATGCACACACACACACACACACACGCACGCACGCGCGCGCACACACACACACACACACACACACACACACACACACACACACACACACACACACACACACACACACACACACACACACACACACACACACACACACGCACACGCACACGCACACACACAGTTAATCCCAGAAGGGAATTCAGGTATCCAATAGCTTTTACAGGCATTCTGTACTGTAAAAAACAACAGCAACAAAACATCACAGGAAGGCACAGTAGTAAAGCTAACACATGCCTGTGGTTTAAAAAAAAAAAAAAAAAGAGAGAGAGAGAGAGAGAGAGAGAGATACAAAACATATCAAATAGTATAGAACTTATAGGAAACACTTTATAAATACAGACCATTTCAAATGTGTTTTTAAGACCTGAGGCCGATTCTACAAATGCCTTCTAAATCAGTAGTTATTAAACTTGTTTGTGTCAAGGACCCCCAAAATGATATGTATTTGGCCACGGACCCCTCGTCTGAAAATGTTTTGTACCTCCAGGGAGACCCCCAGAAGAGAAGATTTGTGTTAAAAAAATCAAAATTATTCACACTTTCAGGATTCTAAGCCACTGTTCTAAATCCTAAGAGTTTTCTGAAAAACCTATGATGCTATACATACGTATATTGCTGAAATCTAAAATGACACAGATGCCTTCCCGGTTTTAATGGGTAAACAAAAACCTAAAAATATATATATAATCACTTAATTTGTTTCTCTATGGGTTGTTAAGTTAAATAGCATACATGTACAACCACAGGATCACACATCAAAAACAAAGTGCAGTTCAGTGTGCCACTGCCACACTGAAGGCTCTGTCCCTCCAGGTTTGCTTATCATGTCTTATCATGGTATAAGAGTCATTGTATACTGTAGGTGTTGGCAGAGGCTTCAGGACCTTAGAATATCTCTATACTGTATCTCTTCAGAACCAGAACCAGAACCAGAAGGGAGCTGGAGTTTGTAATAAATGCAGTCTGAAGCAGAACCAGCACCAGGGGGGAGCTGGGACTCAGAGACTGTAACAACGCCAACGTGAGGTGATCTCTGGTACTGCACACTCCTGTTTGGGATTTCTTCATACTGAAACATAAAGTCAGACAAAAGTATTAATATTCTGCTGCAGCAGTAGCATATTATGTACATATATAGAGACATATATGGAGGCGGCCAATTTCAAATGTCACATATATGATAAACATAATACTGTATGTTGCATAATTATTATACAATTATACAAAAAAAAAACATTTTATGTTCATATATTTCCTTTGCCCCCTCTGCTGGCCGAGGTAAATATCGCCTATGAATGTGTGTGCTAGTGATATGGAGATGAGATCCCATAGCCTCCTATATTGGACCACAAGGTCATAGGTTCGACCCCGGGCACCGCCAACTCAGTGTATGAGTAGCACGGCTTGGTTTGTGGAAAGTAGTGCGGTAAGTACTAGGAGCTGATGGTACTGTAGGTCTAGAGCATTTTGAAACGGGGTCCCACGTTCTCCGCTGATACAGACAATAAGCCTCTCCAACCAACTTACTTACTTTACTCCTATACGTATCATCTAGCCTGGGTGCCAGCCTGCTTCGCTACGTTCGGCGGATTTTTTTTTCTCTCTGCGCTTCTCAGTCTGGAATGCCTCCTATCTCCAGGAGGCGGGACACAGCAGCCAAGGTTCCAAACCTACCGTGGCTTCTGATTGGTCTGTGGTGCGGGGCGGGACAAAAAAAACGGTGTGATCGTTTTGATTCGTCATTCGTTTGAACAACATCCAATCAGCAACGACGTTGCCTAACGTAACATTATGTAGTTCCAGTGTAGTTCTACAAGACGAGTCAATCGGGGGCATTCCAGACTGATAAGCGCAGAGAGAAACAAAAATCCGCCGAACGTAGCGAAGCAGGCTGGCACCCAGGCTATGTATCATCCTTTGTTTACAGTGGTGGAAAAGTACTAACATTTCTTACTAAGTAAAAGTATCAGTAGAAACACTCTGTTACAAGTAAAAGTACGGAATTCTAAATTTACTCAGTATTGGTATCAAAATGGTACCAAAAGTAAAAGTACTCATTATACAGAATGTCCCATTTCAAGTTCACAAATGTATAAATAAAAAACATTTGAAAATAGCAGATCTACAAGCTCACAATGCGTCACATTGTGAGCTTGTAGATCTGCTATTTTCAAATGGCTGAAATGTATTTAGGTGGTTAATGTATGTTTTGTAATAATAATCAAAATCTACAAAGTAACTAGTAACTAAAGTTTTCAAATAATTGTAGTGGAGTAAAAGTACAATATTTGCCTCTGAGATGTAGTGGAGTAGAAATAAAAGACATTTCGAAATTTTAAATTTGGAAATACTCCAGTAAAGTGAAAGTACCTCAAAATTGTACTTAAGTACAGTACTTGAGTAAATGTACTTTCCATCACTGGTTTAATACTTGCATCTATTATTATTTTTAAGCGTCAACGTATATAATAATAATCATAATAATCATAATAATGTGTATGTACTGACCACAGCGAGGGCGGGGTTTCCAGGTGACACGGGGGTGAGAGGTGAAAGGTCAGTGTCAGGGTGACTGGGTCTGTTTTGACGTCGAGCTGATACATAAAAACCTTCAAACACATAAAGACAGACACATTAATAATCACATCAAGACAGACATATTAATAATCACATTTGATTTGATTTGATCTTTATTTATCTTGAACAATTTAAAAGTACAGAAAACTCCATACATCATCATCACAATTTCAAAACATTTGTTCAAGAAGGGACAGAAAGAAGCAAATGCTTATCTAGTCCGGCCCCCTTCTTACCATGACAAATAACCTATTGTAAAACAATATGTTTTAATACAAATTGATATACCATAAAATGAGTACACAATTTACATATAATACATATAAATCGATCCTACTAAAAGTAATAAAAGATCATATAAAGTAAAGAAAATAGTCAATTTAAAAAACAATTCATATACAGCAAATAATCATAGTAACTTATTAAATTAGTCAATCAGTATAAAATGATCTGACCATAATGTAGTATAAATGACTGCTTATAGCATCGCTTGAACTGTTTAACATTTCTGCAGTTTTTGATACTTATATCAAGATTATTCCAAAGATTAATACCTGATATTGAAATGCACATTTGTTTCAGTGTTGAATTAATAATTATCATCTGTTTAAAATTATGTTTGTTTCTTAAATCATATTTTCCATCACTCTCCTTAAAAAGCTTCTGGATGTTTCCAGGTAAACTCTTATTCCAGGCTTTAAACATGATTTGTGCCGTTTTAAATTTTACCAGATCTGAAAATTTTAGAATATAAGATTGTAAAAACAGATTATTAGTGTGATCAAGGTATCCTGCTCCATTAATTATCCTTACTGCTCGTTTTTGTAAAATACAAATCTTATCTAAAGTGCTTTTATAGGTATTTCCCCATACTTCTACACAGTATGACAAATAAGGGTCAACAAGTGCACAATACAGAGTGTGTAGTGATTTCTTATCTAAAATGTGTTTGGCTTTACCCAGTATCCCTATTGTTCTTGCCAGTTTGGTGCACACATATTTTGTATGGGATTTCCAGCTGAGTCTGTGGTCAATTTGGACACCCAGAAACTTGATCTCATACACTCTTTCAATCTTTACCTGGTCTATTTCTACATTTATTTCTATATTTATTTGACGATTTCCAAATATCATAAACTTGGTTTTACTCAAGTTTAGTGATAATTTATTTCTGTCAAACCAGTGTTTCAATTTGAGTAGCTCACTCTTGACTTCTGTTATGAGTTGATTTAAATCATCTCCTGAACAGAAAATATTTGTGTCGTCCGCAAAAACAACTAACTTCAGAATGTCTGATACCTTAAAAATATCATTTATGTATAAAATGAACAATTTGGGTCCTAATACTGCTGGGACACCGCAGGTAATGTTTAAGCTATGTGACTTAGAATTTCCAATTTGAACAAATTGTTGTCTATCATTTATGTAACTATGCAGCCAGTCAAGTGCTACCCCTCTAATACCGTACCTCTCCATCTTTTTTAACAGCAACCCATGATCAATCGTGTCAAAGGCCTTTTTGAGGTCAATGAACACACCCACTGCATATTTCTTATTGTCAATACAACCTGTAATCTCTTCAACTACCTCCAACAAAGCCATAGAAGTTGATCTTGATGATCTAAAGCCATACTGACTGTCATTTAGCAAGTTATTGCTGTCTATGAATTTGTCCAGTCTTTTAACAAATAATTTTTCCAATATCTTGGAGAACTGCGACAGCAGGGAAACAGGCCTGTAATCATCAAGACAGACACATTAATAATCACATCAAGACAGACACATTAATAATCACATCAAGACAGACACATTAATAATCACATAAAGACAGACACATTAATAATCACATCAAAAGGAAGACTCTGTACAACACCTTTCTGCTCCAACACATTTACTGTGCAAAATGTTCATTCTCTATATACGGATACATCATAACTGTACCGTAGGCCACCATTAAATCCTATACCTTAATATCAAACCTTAACTGAAAACTGCAAACCAAACTTATTTGAATGCATACAATGGGTTTGTTCAGTAACAGGTCTAATATAACCATCTCTCCAGCTCTTTAGTAAACAAAAACATTTTTTTTTTTATCCAATCAGGGGAGAGAACCCCAAAAAGCTCATTTATTAGCTTGTGTTCTTTTCCAATTGTGTCTGCTCATTTATTTGTTCATTTATGCATTACTTCCAATCCCACTCGTTTATCCTGTATCCTGTATGAGTGAGGAAATTGGTATTCCAACCTGAAGATGTTGTTTATGTTTACTAAAGAACTGGAGATACACTCTTCAGAGTGTTTGTTTGTGAACAAACACTTTATAGCAATGCTAATGCTATATTGGAATAATAGAGCAATTTAACACTTATTCTCATGACTGTGACCTTAACAACAGTGGTTCTCAAACTTTCAACAAAGATTTGAGTTACAAGTGTTAAAACATATATATATATTCAAAGGTTTGTATACATTTTCACAATTACAAAAGATAGCAGATATACAAGCTCATAGGAGCTTGTATATCTTCTATTTTTGAATAGCCAAAGTATAAAATGTTAAAGGTGTTAAAATTATTGCGATGCTACTGTACATTAACAAATTTAGCTGGGGACCCCCTGGAACACCCCTTTGAGAACCAATGCTTTACAACAATGACCTTCTGAAAGTTGTACAGACCTGTTAGAGCTGTGATCAGAATGGCGTTGAGAACCAGAGAGACGGTTGTGAGCGGACCGTTGGACCAAAAACTGTCTTTGGTTTGCAGCTCACCAACTGGAAAATAAATACCTAAATAAAAAAGTATGGAGTGAGTCAGGTTGGGGCAAAGGAAGCCTTGCCGAGCCATGAGGGAAGGCGCCTATCCTGTTTCTGTAGTGTGAGGGAAGCTTGATTATTTTATCGTTCATAAAATCGTCTTATTTGTTGTGCAGAACATAACACAGCAGCTCTTCGGCATTGTAACTAATGGAGGCACTTTCCCACCCAGGCTAAAACCGGAAGAGATGTTTGTTGGCGTTACTGTCTTTCTCCAGTCCATGTGTATTTATTCGCACACAGCACTGGCGAGACAAGGCCGGATAACAGATTATATCTCTTCAAAATAAAAGGAACACAGCTGTAAATTAACCACAGAAATTAGGAAACCATGTCACTACAAAATATAATAACACAATAAGGCAACAGATCATGCCAACCTTCAATTATTTTCTTCACACTGTATTCATCAGGAGCGAGGTTTACTGGATTGAGTACAATTAATAGTTATAGATACAGAAAAGTTCAAATCTTTTCAAAGGCAGGATTCTTATCATGCTTACCAGAGACGAGATGGAATATTTCATTGAAAAGGGAGGTGTTAACTACATCGGTGCAGTAAAACAATCTGTCTTCCACAGTCACCTTGTGAATGAACAGACGATTCCCCTTCTTCACAGAGTACCTGTCTCTGAAAGTCTCATTGAAATAGTCAGCAGCTTCAAGTCTTTTATTGTACGTTCTCAGGATCTTAACAGGACCTCCTCCGAGTAGTTTCATGTTCCAAATGACATTTGTTTGATCCACAGAACAGTTGAGGATGGTGTCTTGTCCCAGGTCCACAGGTACATTGATCCATTTCAGAGTGTGGACAGAGGTCATAAAAACACCACAGAAAAACAACAGCATCTGTACGTGTTTCTCCATGTTGTTGTTCAGCACACAAACCACATCACTGCAGAGGATGATGTGATGTCCTTCCAGGAGAAAACTGTCCTACTGTCTGTCTCTTCAGCGGTCCGTCCATCTGTCTGTCTGTCTCTCCTTCACTGTCTGCCTCTCAGCTGTGCAACTGGTATGACAGTTTAAAAGACGTTTGATGTCAGTCAAGCTTCCTTACAAAGAAATTAACCTCATGTAACCTGAAAATCAACTGACCAAAGGTACTGAGAACGATCATGTGACTTGACTTCCTTTTTGTGATCTCTATAACGGATCCTGTTCAAACCACACGCAGCTACCTTCAACAGGAAGTTAACGCGCTGCTTCTTAAGAGTGACATTTGAATGAGACTGAATGAGACTCAAATATAGCACATTGCAGTTGTAACTGCAGATGGCATTGATTATTGATTACGTTTCAGGGTTTTATTATGATTATTGATTTATTATTATTATTATGTTTTTCAGTTGAGAATCACATAAAACATAAAACTTTGTTCCAAAATCATCATTGTTTTTTTCTAGTGAGTAATGCCTGTATGCACACAAGCCTTCCATCCCACTCACCCAACATACTCAAATTAAGTTCCATATAATGACTCATGAACTCATTTCTTTGACACTTGTATTGAGATATGTTGTTTTGTTAACCCTACAGATCAGACTTAAAGTAAAAAAATCCATTCTTTTAATCAATATTAATCAGAAATGTTAACAGCACGAGGTGCAGTCAGACATTATAAGGGTAAAAGGAAAACACTGCCACTGTGTGGAGAAATGGAGCAAAAGCTAACCAGAAGCATGCTCTGCTCTGATGTATGCGTAGAGAATAATATTGATAACGTTGTATAGCAGTAGGTGTGAAATGAATAAAGATTGAGCAACTTCATGACCTATTTCTTACCTAAAATGTATACATTAACAATTGAGAATGAAGAGAATCAAGAGGGTTTTATTTGTCACTCACTCACGTCCACAAGATAACAGCAATACAATTTCAACAAAACTGGACTTTAATTAAACTTTAATGGACTTTCAAATAACAAAAACAAATAAAAAATGTGTGATTTAAAATCAAATTTGTATCATAAACAAACAGAATAGACCCCTGAGGAACTCCACATGATGAAAAACAACCATTAGCATACACATATTGTTCATGATTATAAACATAAGACAGCCACTTAAATGCTATATCTTGAAAATTCTTTATTATTAATGGAGTAGATATTTCATTTATACTGTAAGAGGGCCACATCGGTGGAGAGATGTTTCCTAAAACCAAACTGATGCCCATATAAGATATTGTGTTCTTTTAAATGGTGCAACATTCTTTTATAAACCAGTTTTTAAAATATTTGAGAAAAACACAGTAACACTGATGGAATATGAGCAGGTGTGCTTCCTCTGGATGTTTTCCTATAGCAGTGGGGGCTCAGCCACAGAAACAACTGTTAAAGAAGGAACCTCACCAAGGGGAGAAATGGCAGCAGCACTGCAAATGAATGATGCAAGACAGTGGCTGTTGCCGGGACTGGCTTATTCTCTTAAATGATTGTCTAAAATAAAAGAGAATGCAGCCACTGAACTGAGCCGCAGTCTCACATCATTCATTTGGAGTGCCGCCATTTTTTTCCACCTTGGTGAGATTCCTTCTTTAATGGTAACAAACACTATTGGCCCAAAAAAAATGTAAAGTCTGGGATCTCTAGTTTTATGCAGAGGAATGACTGGCTATTTTTAAATTCACATTTTATTACTATTATTATCAATATTATTATTAGCGGTGCCAGCCGCTCTACATTTGACCGTGTGTGTATGTATGTCCGTCCGCCCGTCCGTCCGTATGTTTGCGGAAATTGCGGACGGCAAAGATGCAACACATGTGCCACTTCAAGACATGCACACACACACACACACACACACACACACACACACACACACACACACACACACACACACACACACACACACACACACACACACACACACAGAACATGTGGTCCTGCGAGGCGCACCTTTGCAACACATGCTCCACTTAAAGACATGCACACACACACACACACAAATACTCTTTTAGTACCGCCTCAATACCAGTCTGAATGCCAGCGCCCACACAACAGATTTGTACTAACTGAATGACAGCACACACTCATCAAACAGATGACACTTACACTTACTTACACTTACTCACACTGGGTGTGATTTTTCAATAACAGTTGACAAACATGACAATGGAGAACATGCAAGCCATGATTATCACATCACATGATACAGTTCCACTGCCTCCACTGAGTCCACTCATACGAGGAGTCGTCATCTCTTCTTCTGACTCAGTGGGTGGTGCAGTGGGTGGTGTCTCTGTCTCTGTGGGTTTGATGAAAAAAATAAGTGTTTGGTTAACGATTCAAAATGTCTGGCAAGCAATGTTGTTATTCATCTTAAAGCGTTGACACAGAAACACCTCGTTGAACCACATGGACATACATCTACATTGTTTTATTCTTTAGTTCAGGGGTTCCCAACCTGTGGTACGCAGACCTTTGGTGGGCCACGGACCATTCGTTGATGATAAGCGACACCAGAACATGAGTTTTATTACATTGTATTTGTATTTGTCCTCTGGACTGGCATGCTGAGGGGCCTCTATAGATACACCTCCAAACGTTCTTTCACTTCTTTTTTTTTTTTTTCCTATAATTTTTATCCCGCGATTTTTGTAACCCATTTTTTTCACCCGGTGCCAATTTCCTAAGTGATCCTGGGCGCTACACCAGCCCTACACCAGCGCTACACCAGTCCCCCACAGCCAGGGAGGCCAGGGCCGAGCTCATGCTTCCTTCAATGCATGAGAGCCAACTGACCTTCTTGTCACCTGACAGGGGAGAGTTTCCCTGGTAGGACGTAGCGCGTGGAAGGAACACGTTATTCCAACCAGTTCCCTTCCCCTCCATCAGGCGCCCCGGCTGTCATGGGGTAGGCGGTATAGCGACCAGGATTACTACATGTTTTTGTGAGGGTATTAACTACCCTAGGAGACACGGGGAGAACATGCAAACTCCACACAGAGTAGGCCCTTTCGCCAACCCCACCCTGGGTTCTTTCACTTCTGTCCACAGAGTGAACATTCTAACTCACACACACGCACACGCGCACACGTACACACACACACACACACACACACACACACACACACACACACACACACACACACACACACACACACACACACACACACACACACACACACCAACCTGTGACAGTGAGCTGTAGTTGTCGTTTGTATCCATCAGGTAGTATTTTACAGTAATAGGGCCCGATGTCATTCAGACTGACGTTCATCAGAACCACAGAGAAGTTCCCCTCAGCGTAGAACTCAGGAAATGTATGAGTTCTGTTCCTGAAGCGTGGGTCCTGATCCGTCAGATCAGGGACACTGGAGACGATGTCATAGAGGTTATACTTGTCTCTGTAACGCCAGAACACGTTGATGTTTGGTGATGGTTTGTAGGAGCAGGGCAGCAGAATGTCTGAACCTGCAGACACACTGATGTCCTCCCTCTCCTGACAATACACTACACACACACACACACACACACACACACACACACACACACACACACACACACACACACACACACACACACACAAACATAATACAGCAGACTATATCTGTAACCAAAGACATTCAGCAATATGTACAGGAGACTGATGTTGCATTGTGTTATTGGTAATACAGTATTTATGGTTGTGATCTTACCTGAGTTCAACAGCATGAAGATCAGAACCCAGTCAGTGCTGTGAGACAGTGTATGTAATCATAACACTTAATAAACGTAGATGTCAGTTATATTCAGTGGTGGACAGTAACGGAGTAAATGTACTTGAGTACTGTACTTAAGTACAGATTCTGAGGATCTGTACTTTACTTGAGTATTCGATTGTTTTGATACTTATTACTCTTACTTGAGTACATTTCTGAGACAAATATTTTACTTTTACTCGAGTACATTTCTAAGAAGGCTGTAAAGTACTGAGTACTTTTAGGTTGGCTGTTTCTTTTTTCCACACTTCTGCTCTAGCATGTTTCTGGCTTCCCTCTCCGCTCGCCTCTTTGTTACATCTTGTATGGGTGTATAGGAGTAAAAGTATTTAGTTCTTGTCCCTCAGTCATTTCTATTTTCATTTGTATAGGTGTTTCTGCAGGCTTTGTATAACGTAGTGGTTCGACAAGCACATCAGTGCAGGTGGTTTCAGTGAGTTACTTCTCTGAAACAAGAGTTATGAGATCTACAGTACTTAAAGAGGCACTACTGTATGTAACTTTTTTTTAATGAATGAAATGTAATTTTGTTGAATCTAGAGTATGTTAATACAATATAACTTATCCAATTGGGGCGGTTATATTTTGTCTCCCTGCTCTTCTATTGAGACATTTAGATTGTGTCAAAGGTGTCAAAGGTCAAAACATGAATTGTGACCTGATGTGTCAGTATAGGAAATCAAAGGTTGTTTGTGTGGAGACCAAGCAAGTCGACTTGTCTGTCTGCCATCTTGTTTTGACAGGGTGAAGTTCACCGCTGTGCATGTCGGCGGCATCTTGTTTTGACAAGGTGAAGTTAACGGTTGTGCGTGTGGGTAGATATGAAACATCCTCTGCTCTCGTGCGTGTGGGTAGGTATGAAACATCCTCTGCTCTCATGAGAGCAGAGCAGAGATGTGGTCACAAAGAACAACATTTCTTGCAAACAACACCTGCCTCTCTGCAACCACCATCTCTGCAGGCATGGATGCCGATTTATGTTGGGTGGGTAGGGTACTCAACAACAAGTCACACACACATCAACCAAGTTTTAACCCCTTAATCAGAAATGCCTGATGAATGTCAGTTGTGCGCAATAAAATATTTGTTTGCTGTAAGTGAAGACAGTGTGTGCGATCACCATTCTTTCCTGTCTCATGCACTGGCTGCCTGCTCCTACGCACCTGTCCCAGTAGGTGTGCAAAAGGACCTTTTTTATTTAACTACATTTCAAGTCATACAATTTGATTACTGGCTGATGATGAAACCATAACTGGTATAAGGACTTTGCAGATTACAGGGAGAGACGTCACAGACGTGCAGATTCGTATCAGAGCGGGTACATCATGCATCCTGTTCACGTTACAAAGCATCACACAATAGTCATCCGACCGACACATTTCCTATGGGTGCTCGGCTTTCTCATTGGGTGCTCGGGCTCCCCCGCACCCACATGATTGGCACTAATGTCTGCAGGTCTCTGCACAAACATACACTGAACAGAGAGAATGTTCTTTTTTCTATGTCACCTGTATGCATGCAGAATGAGCATGTAAGGTAATCACCAGATGTTACTTATAATCTGATAAAAAAATATGTGTAATCACGGTAATCAAAACGGCCTTCGTGACAGTTACTCTATGCATTTATTATTATTATTATTATTTTTATAGGACAGATGGCCTCAGTTTTAAAGTTAGCTCCATGTCCTAATCGTTGAAGCTGAATATTATTGTATCTTGACAAAAAGGTCACAGTTGATGGCCCTGGATCCGAGAATTTGTACCAAATAGATTGTCTTTACCACCAAAGTACATTAATAACTGGAATATAATTAATGTGATCTGAGTGCAGCTTTGTCAGCGATGTGTCACTCATGTGACTCCTGTTATTTCCTCATGAGAAAATAATTCTCTTTTGAGGCTCTGGGGTTCACACTGTACTATCTATCATTATCAATTCAATATGTGGGGATTCATGCTGCTATGTTCAAGTCTCTAAGCATCCAAAGATGACCAGAATAGAAAGTAGAACACTCTTGACATTTACATACGGTACAGTTCACACTGAGATTGGTCGACGTAAAAACTACAGTTTCACTACAATTTAAAGTAGCTTTGGCTTCAGTAATAGAATGAATACCACATTAGAACGAACCAGCAGCACCACAGTTGAAGCATCAGCAATATTCAGCAGCAACAGGCAAACTTAGCTTGTGTTGTAGCAGAATAATAGAACTCAGCAGCATTTAGCAGAATCATACAAACACAACCTGGCCTTTATCACAGCATAGACAGTGTGACACCCCTGTGAGCAAATGCTTTGAGGAGCATGTGCTGATCAACTGCAGGTTTGCACCCACCCTATAGACCCTGCACCAACTCACTTACCGGCGAAACAGATCCATAGATGACACCGGAGCCATAACGCCTCACACTCTCCCACCTGGAGAAGAAGAGTATATATGTGAAAATGCTGTTAAGAGGGCTGAGAAGAAGAAAGCAGAGACAGCTGTCATCAAACGGTGCACACATGGTTTGAGTGTTAACCTGTTGCCATCTTTGCTGCCTACTGCTCAGTGGTGGAAAAAGTGCTCACATCTTTTACTTAAGTAAAAGTATCAATTCTGCGATGTAGAAATACTCTGTGACAAGTAAAAGTCAGGAATTCAAAATGTACTTGAGTAAAAGTACAAAAGTAGTGGTATTAAAATTTACCAAAAGTAGAAAGTACTCATTATGCAGAATGTCCCATTTCACAAGTTTTCAAATGTATAAAATGTATCAAAATATTTTGAAAATAGCAGATCTACAAGCTTAATCCATAGAAGTGTAACCTTATGTTCTTGTGATTAACTAATAATCTAATACAACACTAATACAATACAATATAATGTATCGTACTAATGATTTAGAATTACAGCAGCTTACCTTAAACTGTTGAAAGTTGTTGATCCATTCAGACGTATGTATAGAGTCAAGTGAGTTTTTATCACACAGTATAGGCGGTTCAAAGCCACATGCAGTGTAATCTGATTGGTCCACAATCAGATTATTTAAATACTTGCATGCAAGATATGCAAATCTTTCATCTTCAGTGTATGTTTATAGAAAGATCTGCAGATATGGGGGTTGCAGACAGGCAGATGTTCTTCAGAAGGCATATAGGGCTTTGCTGTGGTTATGGTTGAAGGTTTCACATCTGTCATTCCTTGGTACTAAACAGCTTGCAGGCTTCTCTGTCACAACATCCTCTGCTCTAGTGCTGTTGTACACACCTGCACAGAGCTGTATAACAACATCAAATAATATAATAATAATAAAACATATTGAGAAAGCATGTATTTTAGTCAAGTGTTGAAAAAAGGGCATTTATTCAAAAACTTAAGGAAGTTCAAGAGAATGTATAAGTTATTGGCGAGATCCTTATAATTGACAGTAAAGTAGCCTAGTCATTATTCAATAAAGTGAAAAGAGGGACCTTTGTGAGTCATTTTCCTGTTTTAAACAGTAGAAAAATGACTCAAAAATAAGAAGAAGAAAAATAAACTCATTGGGAGCATCAGAGGTCAACTTACTGTAATTTAACCTTTGCTTCATGGGTGGAAGAAATACTGATCTGACTGAATACCCCACGCTCCTATGCTGAATTTGTACTGATTATAATGGTACAAAGCACCATAGCATAAACTCTACTGTAATTAGATTTGAGGGGAAATATTACTTGACACAACATGGATGAATCTAGGATCAGAGAGAGGCATAGCCCCCTAATCCTCTCCATAACAATTGAGACGTTAATATGTTCTAGATGTTATAGTACAATAGTACTGCAAGACAATTACTATACGTCTTACACCACAATAGTTTTAAAAAGACGGCCTTACCTTGGCCTCCAGTGCCTCCATAAGGAATCTGGGAGTTACAATCTTTGACCAGTAGAGGCAGCGTCTTTAAAATCAGACTCCTACTGTGGAACCGTCTCCCAGACTCCCACTGTTGGTCTGTGAGGCAGACATCCTCTTTATTGGGCAAAAACAACTTTCATTTTTGATCACGTTTATAACAATTAGGTCTGCTATATATACAGGCTCAGATTGCTGGGGACTTCCCCATCCCCTCCTGCTCTCCCCCCTTCCTCTATTCTTCCCTCCTCCTTTCCTCTCTCCCTCTCCACCCACCCTCCCTCTCCCCCTCTCCATTGACTCGGTTCATTTCAATGACACTCGCTCACTCAGTGCATAAGGCATATAAGGGACACCCTCCTTCCGGGTATCAGGCCCAGAAAGCATGCACACTAGTGTCCTTTACGCCAGTGGTTCTCAAACTTGTTCATGTCAAGGACCCCCAGAATGATATGTATTTAGCAGCGGACCCCCATTTCAAAATATTTTGTTCCAGGGTCCCCCCCCCCTTGGCTTTAAATATATATATATGTTCAAAGATTTGCACACATTTTCACGATTTTTCAAAAATAGCAGATCTACAAGCTCATAGCGCGGCACTCAGACACTAACAACTTATTTAGCTGGGAACCCCCTGGTGGTCCAAGCTGCTGTGGGGCGAGCCCATCGTGGCCTAATTCTTGGCTAAAATGTAGATCGTTCACTGGCAAGTAGTCAAATATAAATCTGTGTTCTCCTCGTTACCTGTCAGTTCTCCTGAGACTTTGACTGTTTCATTGAGTCATCTGGAGCTCCTTATTAATGACGATATGCCTTTAAGGAAATACAAGCATATACAACTGCACAGCAAAGACTGTGTAATAATGTCATTTTAACATATATGAAATATAGAGGTTATCACACTGTAGGCTACTGTATGTCAAATGCACACACAGTGGTGAAAGTATGACAGGAAAAGTTATTTAAGGCCAAGGACTCCTTAGCTGATAGAAAGACATAGCAGGGACCCCCTACATGTATTGTACAAATGTTTTTTTGCATATCTATGCCTCAGTTCCTTCTTCTTCTTCTTTTAAGAAAGCCTCCTGGCATGTGTACTGTGACCTTGCAGAACTGTTAGTGTGTTAATCTCAGAAACAATTGCGGTGAAAAACAGGGTCAGACTAGTTTGCTGTACCAAGCTTTTCGGTTACCATTTTGACAATACTTTGTCACTCTGTGGAAGGGAACTGATGATAAAAAGATTTTAAAAAAAGAGAGAAGTATGACTAAGTTAGAAGCTGTCAATTTCATCAGCAACTTCATGTTGAAATGTTCTGTCCAGAATAGATCGTATCTCACATTAAACAAAAAAGGTGATAAATAGTGTATAGCACCTATTCGAACGTACAAACATACAACATGAATTAATCGCAAAACATTTACAATCCTGGAAAATGTTAGATTTATTTTTATTTTATTCTTTAAATATTGTTTAACACTTTTGGAAATTGTCATGACCCAATATTTAAATGTAAAGGTAGGATGAGAGGAACCATCACCACATCACCACTAGGAGGCCTCGTTGAGACACTGGACATACAGCAGACCCAGCTGAAACTGTTCACTAAACCACTGGCTCTCAAAATGATTGATTGATTGAATACAGTGTGCAAAAAGGTAGTACATTATACAAATTGTGCACACAAAAAGCCCTAAGGGCTCGTTGCCATTGTGGTCCTGATGTGTATTCAATTAATCGAGACATTTAAAGACAAACAATAATAGACAATAATATGCAAGACATCATCTATAGTAGCAATATATGTACAGCAGACAGTCGGGTGTGTGTGTGTGTGTGTGTGTGTGTGTGTGTGTGTGTGTGTGTGTGTGTGTGTGTGTGTGTGTGTGTGTGTGTGTGTGTGTGTGTGTGTGTGTGTGTGTGTGTGTGTGTGTGTGTGTGTGTGTGTGTGTGTGTGTGTGTCCTTTTCCTTTCCTATTGATCAGTCACCTCATGGAGACTTGAATTCATGGATATTGTTTAGTTTTTGTCTCATTCCTAAGAAAATAATTTCATGACCGGCAGCGGTTCCGGTAGGAGACACAAAGAGTCTCCTTTGTGTCTCCTACCGGAACCGCTGCCTACCGATCCGCTGGTCATGAATTATAGGCTTAGGAATGCGGCAAAAACTAAAAAAGTATCCACAAATTCAAGTCTCCATGGGCTGAGGTAATTTTTTGGGGTGAACTAACCCTTTAAACTTAGCAGGTAGTTGCACTAAAGGTAAACACTATGCAGAGTGTGATTTTTACAAGATAACATTTAAAAATATATACGTTTTTGTACAATAACAAAAAATAGCTGATCTACAAGCTCACAAGTTTGACAACTTTTGCCCATCATACACAACCAGGGAGAATGTAATTAACATATGTGTTGTAATTTAATGGTTAAATTGTGATATTATCAAACATGAATATCAAACCTATCAGACAGTCTAAATTTACCAAAAGGAAATGATGCATTTATTTAATTCAATGTGTGTGTGCGTGTGTGTGCGTGTGTGTGTGTGTGTGTGTGTGTGTGTGTGTGTGTGTGTGTGTGTGTGTGTGTGTGTGTGTGTGTGTGTGTGTGTGTGTGTGTGTGTGTGTGTGTGTGTGTGTGCGTGTATTAAGTGTGTGTAGGTGTAACAGTAGAGTAGGTTGTGTTGTCATCCATGGTGTGTGGATTGAGAGTCTGGTAGGTGGAGTCTGGAGGACAGTTCTCATAGTCTGCCTGAGAACAACATTAATAACACATTATTTCATCTGTCTTCCCGTTTTCTGTAAACTTGTTTTTAATCTGACCATTTACAGCACTGTGGGTGACCCCTGGTCATTGTAAATGTGCTTTATGAATAAAGTTTGAATTGAGGGGTAATAATATTATATATCATATAAAACATGTGTAATCTACGATCATACAGTGTAATAACATGTTAATAGCATTTGTATGAGTGTTAATAACATGATAATCTTAATGTGTATGTACTAACGTCAGTGGGGGAGGGGTTTCCAGGTGACACAGTGGGGGAGGGGTTTACAGGTGACACAGTGGGGGAGGGGTTTACAGGTGACACAGTGGGGGAGGGGTTTCCAGGTGACACAGGGTGACTGGGTCTGTTGTGACATCTGACTGAATAATAAAAACCTTCAACACAAAACACACACATAATCATGTTAATGTGACTGTTGATCAAATTTATATTCTAGTCATTTATATGTACATTAATAATGTTCACATCCTAGACCAGCAACATTTCAGCAGCATTTGTTAAAAATTTACATTTTGTGGATAAATATGTTTCTGGGACATTTTGATAAGTTAAAACAGTTTAGATGGAAGTTCAACTCTGGCTCTATTAGAGTGAATTAATGAGCACCCCTGCTGGCGTACACCAGAAGTGTTAAAATTGTACATTTGAGAGAAAATACTGTGTTTTAAAAAACAAAAGAACAGATTTGTAACTTTAAATCTAAGTTTAACATGTCTAATTATCTGAACCCTATTAATGATCTGTGACCTTGTATATGTTGTACAGACCTGCTAGTGCTGTGATCAGAATGAAGTTAACAGCCAGAGACACAAACGGCCAAACAGTGACATCCTTCTGACTGTCTTTGGTCTGATTGGTTGGTGGGCAGGTTGGCAGGTTGGTAGCTGAGAGAGAGAGAGAGAGAGAGAGAGAGAGAGAGAGAGAGAGAGAGAGAGAGAGAGAGAGAGAGAGAGAGAGAGAGAGAGAGAGAGAGAGAGAGAGAACTTTGAGATTCTTCACACTGTATCAATCAGAGGTGAAGTTTACAGGATTCAACTGAGTTTTAGAAGTAGGTAGTTCAATATAATACATATTTAATGCTTCAAATTGTAATCTTTCAAAAGTCAGGAAGCTTGTCATGCTTACCAGAGACGAGATGGAAGATTTCAAAGGTGTTGTCATTTAGTTCAGCAGTGCAGTAGTAAAATCTCATGTCTTCCACAGTCACGTTGTGAATGAGCAGACGGTTCCCCAGCTTCACAGAGTACCTGTCTTTGAAAGTCTCATTGTAATACTGAACGTCTTCAACTTTTTTATTGAACGTTCTCAGGATAGGAACAGGACATTCTCCCAGTAGCTGCATTTGCCAGAAGATACTATTTCTATCCAGAGAACAGTTGAGGATGGTGTCTTGTCCCAGTTCCACAGGTACATTGATCCATTTCAGAGTGTGGACAGAGGTCATAAAAACACCACAGAAAAACAACAGCATCTGTACGTGTTTCTCCATGTTGTTGTTCAGCACACACACACCTACTGTCTGTCTCTACTACACTGTCTGTCTCTACTACACTGTCTGTCTCTACTACACTGTCTGTCTCTACTACACTGTCTGTCTCTACTACACTGTCTGTCTCTACTACACTGTCTGTCTCTACTACACTGTCTGTCTCTACTACACTGTCTGTCTCTACTACACTGTCTGTCTCTACTACACTGTCTGTCTCTACTACACTGTCTGTCTCTACTACACTGTCTGTCTCTCAGCTGTCCTACTGTCTGTCTCTCCTACACGGTCTGTCACTCAGTTGTCATTAGAAGTATGACAGTGGATTGAACATCTTCCTCTTTAAAATAAGTTTGACGTCAATCAAGCCTCCAATGAGTGTGTTTCTCAGTAACCACACAACCAGCTGACCATCAGTATAGAAAGAATATAGTAGCCTACTGTAATATCCTGTTTCACATGTTTGTGGGCTGTGTCTAACTCAGTGTGGCAATTTGTTTTCTTCCATAAGGCCATACTGACTTCTATAAAGTGAGCAAAGGGCCGTAACTTGAAACGTATGGTGTTGAATTATATTGAAAGTGAATTCTTTTGTATTTGATTATTTGTTTTAGCAGCTGTAACTATCACTCTGGTGTACTCTGAGGTTACAATAAAAAAATGTAATTACATAAAATATTCCACCTCAATGCATTATCAACTAACCTACTGATACTTAACAATTAACCTGCTGATTTATATTTTTCCAGCTGTGTGATATGCACCACTTCAAGACGTGTTTCACACTTATAAACATTTCATATTGACCATTTGAGGACAAACAGTTACCTGCATCAGTAGTGATGAATCAAGCCTCTCCTCCTGCTTCTACCATAATATATTGTAGGCCTACTTCGGCATGCACACACACACACACGCACGCACGCACGCGCGTGCGCACACACACACACGCACACACCACGCCTGGGCTTTTGTAACTATTTCCTAGTTTACATGAACCACGTGACCGACGCTGTTTCTGCCCCCTCAATGGCGGAACTCTCTAATATAAGGCTCTGCATTGAACTCTCTAATATAAGGCTCTGGTGTAATTGATGCTGTTCCACGTGAGGCGGCACAAATATCTGCCTCTGTTGTCAAACAGGAAGTTACAGCTGCTTGTTACTCACAGTGAAATCCAGTGTGGTGTAAAGTAACAAAGTACATTTACTCAAGTACTGTACTTAAGTACAATTTTTCTTTTACTTTACCAGAGTAGGCTATTTCCATTTTTTTTTAACCTTTACTGTATACATTGAAAATAACGGGTTGTGAGCTTGTAGATCTGCTATTTAAAAGAAAACTTGAAGTAAAATGTTAAATATTGAGGATTTTTGAAAAACTAACAAACACCACAAATCTGGTATGGAGCACCCTGGCACAAAACATTTTCAGATGGGGGTTATAGGGACAAATATTAATTTGAGGGTCCATGACATAAACATAATTAAGAACCACTGGTTAAAATAATTTTAAAATGGTGAAGCCCAAGTCCAAATAATCAACTACACTAGAAAAAAAGCCCATAAAACCACAACCCACAACTACCAATATTTACAAGCAACTTCACAGAAAAATAAGCCCAACATCGCCTATAATAAGTGGACATGGCAACATGGTTTCTGTCTCGGCAGTATCGCGTACTTTGTGCTCTTTAGACAGCTCAATAAACGTATACAGTGGACACATCGAAAAGCAACACAGCAGAAAACAATGTGTGATATGTCTTCTTTTATTTTCCAGAAGCAATTCCTTTACAAAGGTCTCAGTCATTCAGAAATATATTTAGTTCATGAGCTGATCCACCGGGCTCTCATTAACTCCAATGCATTCCACTGAACTCACGGCTGCAGTCTGGCTCCCATGGTGCGACCAATAGGCTCTATAGACCAATTAATTGTTTACTAACATTGAGACTGGATGCGCAGGTGATTGTTTCACGCAATCAATTTCCAACCTGTTGTTTCGGGGTGCGCTAGTTTCAGCACACCCCAACCCCCTCTTGTGTGTTGGCTAGTGTGGCACGTCCTGGCGAGACCTGATAGAATGGGTTTCATTTAGCGCATACTGGTTGCACGCATACTGGTTCTTATCAGTGTGACGTTGTCTGTTAAGGGGTCTATTCACAGCAGCCATATTATCACTTCCTTCACAGGTGTTACCAATGATACTAATGAAGGCTCTGTTCCATTTAGTGTAGCACAGTGGTTTCCACGACCCCCATAACTCTGAGAGTGTACAAATGGAACCAAATTTGTTACACACCTGTAAGCTGTGTAACACCTGGACACTCTGGACACCTGTAAGGGGTGTCCAGACCCCTTACAGTCTGTCTGTTAGGGACCCCGTACAGTCCCCTAACACTCTGGACACCTGTAAGGGGTCCAGAGTTACACACCTGTAAGGGTCATTTGGAAGGTTTCCAGTGAGCCAACATGCATAATATCAGCACCCTGACTCTGTTTGACCAGAATGGAACAGAGCCTTCATTAGTATCATTGGTAACACCTGTGAATGTCTTCATAATATGGCTGCTGTGAGTGAATAGAGCCTATCTGCCGGCTGGAATTGCATGATAGCGAAAATGACGTAGATGACCTTACCTTCTTTAAATATACCTTGTGTCACTGTGCTCTCTCAGCCAATAGCAGCGCGCGGGCGTTGTCGCGACATTCGGCCGTTAGTGTTGACGGAACTAATTTAACTATCGCCACCAGCCCACACCGTTGTTGTCGAGTGAAGCCTCGTATAACCAGCTGTGTGTCACTAGGATAACAATGTGTCACTTTATAGTTTGACCACATATTAATATCCTCTAGCTCCAGCATCTGTGTGGACGTCATGTTACTGAGGTGAGACGTCATTTAAAATAGCATTCATTCACTGCAGTAGTAGTGTGGTTGTTAGCTCTGGTCCAGAGCCTTAGTAACGGCTCTGCTCATTGAGCCAACATCACACTGCACTGTGAGCTCTCCGTCTTTTAGTCCAAATAAACACAACCATTTTGCTATTCACTGAAACAAAGGCTGTTTTGTGTTGTTTAGAGTCTGTTCTCCAGGGTGGGAAGCCTCTCAGCACCCCACCTTCTCTGTATAATACACTTTATGGACGAAAAAAATAAAAGATGTCCGCCAGATGTAAACGTTTTGATTTACTCCGCTGCGCCCCCTACAGATATGCTTAATATAAATTACCATTGACCAGATCCTGTAGGGGGCGCAGTGGTGAGAATACAATAATTTCCATCTGGCGGATTTTATTTTCTGCCAATAAAGTGTATTATACAGAGATGGTGGGGTGATGAGAGCCTTCCCACCCTGTAGAATAGCCTTTCAACAACACAAAACAGCCCTTGTTTCAGTGAATAGCGAAATAGTTGTGTTTATCTCACAAAGCAGTGTGATGTTGTGTCTGCAGAGCCGTTACAGAGCTGGACCAGAGCTAGTGTGTCTGATACTACAGATCATGCAGTGATTCTCAACCATCTAATAGTTCTTTTCAGACCAATCCCCAGTTTGATATGATGCCTGCCTGAAGCTCTGGTCTATACTCCTAATATGCCTGCCTTAGACCAGTGGTTCTCAACCTGTGGGTCGGGGTCCCCAGTCCCCACATTGTTTTTTCTTTTTTGGGAGGGGTCCCCAGCTGACAGTAAAGTGATTATCAAATGATATGATAAAGAGGCACACGTTGAGACAATAGCTGATCTACAAGCTCACTGTGAGCTTGTAGATCAGCCGTTTTCACAATATTTATCTGTGGAACCGAGCCAAACTAAATGTAATGCCTCAACTCCTATAATTCCAAGTGCCTGTCAGGGTGGGGGGTCCCCTGTTCAAATATGTTTATTTGGGGGGGGGGGGGTATGGTGTGATGTGGTAGTGTTGGTGTTTGTATATAACGGTATGATATTTGAATGGGTGTATATCAGTATATGCACGCATTCAGGTGTATATATGTGTATAAGAACGAAGACATGGGTGTATATATTGTATATTTTCAAGTGTTCGATTACTGCGATCAATGTAACATCTTGAATGTAATTATACGAAATACTTTGAGTGTTCATATAATATGAACTTCATAAATGATGTAACTAAGTTAAAACAACATGAAGGAAGGATAGGCACAAATAAGCTTTGAGCTTCAGAATAAGCCTTTTTGATCAATCAACATGAACTATTGGATTCACTAATTATAGTGTGGTACGTTTGGTGTAATCGTTGATGTGGATCAAAATAAACTAAACTAAACTTAAAACTACATCAACAATGTCTTATCTTGACAGGAAAGCCTAATATGGACGCGGTGGCCGTAGTCTCCTGTGCTGTCTGGAGATGTGTGGACACGCTGGTCCTGCTGGTGGACCTACTTGTGTGGCTGGCCGGCTGTGTGCTCCACCTGCTGGCCAACGCGGGTACTGCGCTGCACAGCACGCTGCTGGCCCTGAGCGGCAGCAGTCTCCTGGAGTACTGCAAGGTGGCGCTGTTCTCCTTCCTCACCCTGACCGAGGTGAGACCGGTGCTGGAAAAAGTACTCAGTATTTTCTAATTAAGTGAACGTATCAATAGTGCAATGTAGAAATACTCCGGGACAAGTGCAAGTCCAGAATTCAAAATGTAGTTGAGTAAAAGTGCAAAAGTATTGCTATCAAAATGTACGTAAAGTATACCAAAAGTAGAAAGTACTCATTATGCAAAATGTCCCGTTTCACAAGTTTTCAAATGTATACCATTCTTTTGAAAATGGCAGATCTGCAAGCTCACAATGCGTCGCGATGAGCTTGTAGATCTGCTATTTTCAAATGGCTGAGAGTGCGGCCCAGAGTGCCAGAGTGCCGCGCTACGAGTTTGTAGATCTGCTATTTTTTTTATGTTTTTTTTTTTTATGTGTGCAAATCTTTGAATATCTATATATTTTTTAAACAACATTCTTTACTCAAATCTTTGCTTCTGGGGGGTCCCTGAAACAAAACATTTTCAAAACAATTAAACAAAACAATTATATATATTCGGCCGCGAACCCCCCCATATCAACATATTCTGTTCCAGGGACACCCCCCCCCCCACACACTCAGGAGCAAAGATTTGAATTAAAAATGTTAAAAAAAACTATATGCAGTATAGCCTATATTGAAAGAGTTGCACACATTTTCACGATTTTTCAAAAAAATAGCAGATCTACAAGCTCTATGAGCTTGTAGATCTGTTAATTTTGAATAGCCAAAGAAAACTTTAAATGACACAGATGCGTTCCTGGTCTTAAAGGGTTAAAACTGCAACAGTGAAAGTAAATCAGAATCTCACCTCTCTTTTACCTTGTGTTTGTCTTATGACAGTAACATTTGATTTGATTGATGTGATTGGTTTGAGGTGGCGTCCAGCGCGGCTCACGGGGCCCTGCGCACCCTGCAGGGCTGGCTGCAGACCCTGGGGGGGGTCTGTGAGGGGTTCAAGATGGTGGGACACCTCCTGTGCCACGTGGCGTGGCGGACCAAAGACCTGCTTCACCGCGGCCTGGTGTCTGGGAACCTCCTCATGAGGCAGATGTGTGAAGGTACAATACCTGTTACTGATACGTGCAGTTTGATGGGTTTTTGTTCAAATAGGTGTTAAATAGCGCTATATTCTGTTTGTATTTGTTAGAGCAGGGGTCTTCAACAGGGGGTCCGGGACCCCTAGGGGGTCCTCAGAGCTACTACAGGGGGTCCACCAAATCTTTGTGTGATAGGATCATGTTTTTTATATTAACCACTTGAACCCTAAAAATCCTTTTCCGAGGGGAACATTAGCCGAAAATAGCAGATCTACAAGCTCTCAACGCCTCTCGCTGCGAGGCGTTGAGAGCTTGTAGATCGGCTATTTTTGGCAAAGAGGCTATAAGTGTAGAGGGAAAAAAGAGAAGACTAAGCACAAAAAAAACAACTTTAATCTGAAACACAATTTTACACAATTTAGAGTAGGGGGTCCCTGCTTCATCTCTCTATCAGCTAGGGGGTCCTTGGCCTGAAAACGTTGAAGACCCCTGTTGTAGAGTGCTTGTTCAGTGACTTCCCCTCTCTCCAGCTCTATAGTAAACAAAAACAAACAAACAGGATGAACAAGTGAAGTTGGAAGTGATGACACAAACTAATGACACAATTGTAATTGCAACAATATACATTTTAAGCTGATAAATAGGTACTCTCTCCTGAGTCCTGATTGGCTGACATTGGCAACCCACCTGGAAATTTATTTTCTGTTTATCAAAGAGCTGGAGAGTTCTCAAATTCTGCCAGAACCCGACCCGACCCGACCCAACGTTATGGGGCCGGGCTAGGCCTAAAATCTATGCTAATTAGTCGGGCCGGGCCGAGCCTCTGGTTCCGTGAAGAAAAAAGAAAAAGAAAAAGAAAAAAAAAACTATTACCCCCCAAAAATACATTTCAACTTCCCCTAGCCGCCCAACGGTAAGGCAGACGGACATGTCAGTGTATGTGTTGAATGCAGCTCAAAGTGAACTTTACTCAGGTATCTAGTTTGTCGCTGTCCGACCTTCCTAACCCGTGTTATTAAAGATAAACGGGCGAAAATGGCCAAAATTGGTTCATTGTGCAGGAGTGTGAAATAAACTAATTAACTAATTGATTGGTTGATTGTGAAGGAGTGTGACATAAACTAATGCATTGATTGGTTGATTGTGAAGGAGTGTGACATAAACTAATGCATTGATTGGTTGATTTTGAAGGAGTGTGACATAAACTAATGCATTGATTGGTTGATTTTGAAGGAGTGTGACATAAACTAATGCATTGATTGGTTGATTTTGAAGGAGTGTGCATCGCGTTGAGCCTCATCTTCTACGTTGTGAACACGGTGGTGAACATCGTTCTCATCTCCATGCAGGACTGTCTCTCTGTGCTGGTCGGACCCTGGGAGGTAAGACATGGTGACAACATCTACAAGACCTTTTATTAATGTCTGTTTCTTAGAAAATTCTTGAAACAAGTATAAAATGATTAGGATTAGACTCTGTGAATAAATGATCCGTAGCCTGAGCTAGTTCAGGCAGATACGCTTCGAGAGGCTTACACACATCTATGTGGGCGACTTACTGTGTTCTGGGGGTCCCTGGAACAACACATTTTGAGATGGGGGTCCGCGGCCAAATACATATCACACAATTGTTCGCTTTAAAAATATATATATTCAAAGATTTTCACGAGTTTCACGTGCAAATTTGCACGATTTTCTAGATTTTTCTTAAATAGCAGTCAGATTACAAGCTCATAGCGCACTCGGTTAGCTTGTAGATGCTAACGATGGCTAACGATATTAGGACGATATTAGGACTAATAGACCTATAATACATATTTTATTGTGCTTTATAATCCATAATCACAACGATGTCCTGATTGGTTCACAGCCCTACTGGGAGGCCATGTGGTCTCCGCTGCACAAGGCGCTGGAGCTGGCCTTGACGGCGCTGACCTTCCTGTACAGCTGCCTGGTGGGCGTGTCCGTGCTGCTGTGGGCGCCGTGCCAGATCCTCCTGGAGGTCCTGGCGGCCGCCAGCCGCCTCCTCTTTTCCCAGGACGGCCTCCCCTCCGGCGGCGGCCTCCTGTTCCTCCTCCTGCTGACGACGGCCGCCATCGGCCTGCTGGCCCTGGCGTACCTGAACCCCGGCCTGGGCGCGGTCGCGGTGCGGTGGTACCGGCGGTACGTGGACGTGCTGCCGGGTGCGCGGTACCTCTGGGATTACTACACGGCGGTGCTGGAACAAGCTCACACCGGGGAGAGGAGGTAGGCTCGGTCACGACTTATTACATCATCGTCTATAATCGTAATTATTTGAGATAATCTCAATTATCAATTCAGTTCAGTATGTGTATTTCCAGCTCTTTTGGACAACAAAAAAAATCTAAAATAAAACATACTCTCTCGCCATGCCTTTCGGCCTGGCGGAGACAATAATAATAATACATATGTACAAGTGCATTAGTGCAAATTGAAAAAGGCATAATCACAAGAAAAAAAGGAGGTCCAAGGCACAAGTTCGTAGACATGGTGAAGTGTCCGAGAAGCTGGAAAAGGGGACGGGGAGAAGCATAATGCTTATCGAGCCCTACCCCTGGCTCAGTTTACAAAAGGAAATAAATAAGAAATAAGGTACAGTGTTTGCAACACAATTCAAATGAAAAGAATAATATATGTATAAAATATATGATATACCGTAGATATATACATAATTTATATGTTATATTTACATTAGTTGATACATTAATTGATACAGCACGCTCACACTCAGAACTCTCTCTCTCATGTGAGAGTCAAGACAGCAAAGAGCATCGGAGTGTCACCGTGGAACGGGCGGCGCAGGTCTCATTGAAATAATGCTAATAATTACAATCATTCCATAATATATATTATCATCATAATAGTATGCAATAGTATTATTATTGCATAGTCGTCATAATCGTTTACATGTTGAAAAATGTACACACATTTTTGAATATATAAAAATAGCAGAAATAGCAGATCTACAAGCTTATTTCTGCTATTTTTATATATTTGAATATATAAAAAAATATCGTAAATAGCAGATCTACAAGCTTATTTCTGCTATTTTTATATATTTGAATATATAAAAAATATCGTAAATAGCAGATGTACAAGCTTATTTCTGCTATTTTTATATATTGAAAATTTAAAAATAGCAGAAATAGCAGATCTACAAGCTACAACGCGTCACTACAACGCGTCACTTTGTGACGCGTTGTAGCTTGTAGATCTGCTATTTCTACTTTTTTTTGTACATGTATAAAATTATTAAATATGTCAATAATTTCTTTGTATATTTAAGTTATTTGTTATAATCTGCCCTGTGCAATTTTTGCCTAAAAGTCCTTAAGAACTGTATTTTTTATTCATAATATGAATACAAACATTATTTTTTTTACATGTATAAAATGATTAAATATGTCAATATTTTCTTTGTATATTTAAGTTATTTGTCATAATCTGCCCTGTGCAGTTTTTGCCTAAAAGGCCTTAAGAACTGTATTTTTTATTCATAACATGAATACAAAAATCTGTTTTTTTTTTACATGTATAAAATGATTAAATGTCAATTCTGCCCTGTGCACAATCTTCATTAAGAAGCCAAAAAAACAGAAATGTATTTGTTATTCACATGTTCAACAATGCCAAACACACAATTAAATCATTAATCGCAGTTAATCGTGCGACAATTAATCATCAACTTACATTTGTAATGGTGACAGAGTCCAGGACTCGTCCTCGTCGTTGGAGGGGGGGGGTCCCGTCACCGGCATCGATCCCCCGCCGCCGCCGACAAATGAGCCGGACGGGTTGAACGACCACCCGACCGAGCCCCGCCTCCTCCCTCATCCCGCCGCCGAACACCGCCAGAATGGCGCCGGCCAACCGGACGACAGTCCGTCCGTAGCGAGGAGGACTAATCGGACCGTGTGGCAGACCGCCGTGGCTGAGGGTTCGGACCATGTCGACGGTAAGGCTCTCTCACACATTATGGCATAATCACAGTTCATAATCACAGGTTTGCGTGATAGTCGGAATCGTTTACACTCATCTGCATCAGTCGACACTTTTTCATATTTTTAAAGGGACTAAACCATGAATTTTAACTTTTTCTTCTTTTTTGTGTGTTTTTGGTCCTACCTTTCTTATATCCCAAAAATACCCCAGTTTGAACACTCAGGCTTTCACAGCATGTCTGGGGTTTTATGTAAATTGGTTCCAAAACAGGCCAAACTGATTTGCCTCCAAAAGTGACGTCACTAGCGGTACAATCCCTCCTGTTTTTCAGTTCCAACATAAAAAAAATAAAAAAATAAAAAAACATTTTATTTTTTATTTTTATACCTTTTCCACACAGAACCAGGAGATAACATGCATACAAACTGGCTCAATAGCGCCCCGTGCCATATCAGGACAATGTGGTATTGCAGGTGAAAGTGTTTTATAAGCCAGAGAGAAGTTAGTTGGAATGAGTATATCTGAGGCTTGATTTAGACTCAAACCTTTTGAAAAACGTTTGAGGGAGATAAACAATATGATATTAAATGTAAAACTTTTTTTTTTAAATTCATGCTGTAGATCCTTTAAAAGATCGCGGAAATAGCAGATCTACAAGCTGCGGACAGACAGACATCCCATTGGCCCACTGACTTGTCTATCATCTGAATACCTGCCTATAGTGGCCGAATCACCGGCTGGCGTGGCCCATGAGTTCCGCCCCAATAACATTACAGCTGATCTACAAGCCCATAACGCGAAGCTGACTCGACGTGTTTTGTGCTTGTAGATCTTAGAAGAAGAAGAGAAGTGGCAAGTTCTGGGCTGAATCGGGAAAGAAAATCAATTTTGAATCTGGAAAATAATCGAGAATCGTTTTTGAATCATAAATGAAAAAATCTGAGAAAATCTGAATCTTGACCCCAATAATCTGAATGTAATGGTGAGATAGCAGAAGATTCACAGCCCTATTACCAGTACCTCTTTTTTAAATTATTATTTTGTTTTTGTATTTTTTATTTATTTATATATTTTTTATTTCTTTTCCTCCGTTTCTTCAGCCCTGGGCGGAGACATCGGCGTGGGACGTGAGGCGGACGCCGGCGGCCTCCTGAAGGAGCAGGAGGAGCGGAGTGGCCTCCTCAGCCTGCTGAAGGAGCAGGAGGAGAGGAAGAAGTGTGTGATCTGTCAGGACCGCTCCAAGTCGGTGCTGCTGCTGCCCTGCCGGCACCTGTGCCTGTGCCGCCTCTGCTCCGACATCCTCGTGAAACGGCGCCCCCTGGCGCAGCGCTGCTGCCCGCTGTGCCGGCAGCCCATCACACAGACCATGGACGTGTTCCTCTGATCCTAAAGCTCTGTTTAAACCATAGATATAGGTACGATTCCAGGCCAGGCCAGCAGGCCAAGCCAGGCCAGCAATGTGTCGATGCGTGTCCCTGAGCAAGACTCTTAATCCCTTAGACTCTTCATCCCCAGAGAGTGAACACAAGACTGCATCAAGTACGTTCTATACAGGTGCGTTTAACCAATTCTAGAGGGTTTAAGTGGTAGGCCTATCAGATACGCAGCTCGTCAAATGTGAATCGATCCCAGTGTATGACGGAGGACAATTTCACCATAAATTAAAATCTCTGCGATGCGATTATTGTGCGCGTATTTTATCACGATAAACGATAATAGATTATCGTGCCATCCCTAGTGCTGCGCCATAATATTTTGGTGATATTTGGAATTGACAATATCCTTATATAAAAGTAGCCTATTATATTAGCCATGTCACAGAAGGAAGAGAGGAAGAGAAGAAAGAACGTGCTTTTCAACTGTGTGCGTTCGTTGGAATGTTGTCACCATCATCATGCATTATTGTGAGAGTATGTTTTACCCCATGTCCGTCCGTCCGTCTGCGCGTGTGCGTGTGTGTGTGTGTGCATGTGTGTGTGTGCGTGTGCGTGTGCGTGTGCGTGTGCGTGTGTGTGCGTGTGCGTGTGCGTGTGCGTGCGTGCGTGTGTCCGTCATTCTGTCTGTGTACAGCTAATCTCCGGCACCGTTGGCCCGGTCGCTGCAAAACTGTGCACACACACACACTCCCTGGATGCCAATTCAGAACCTCTGCCCCAATTTTTTCACATGGGCCTGTTATAGCGCCACCAGGTGGCCGATTTGTGTAAAACCCCATTTTTTATATTACTCCTACAGATTTTATCCAAACATCACGCAAATTGGTACACAGTATCTCTATAGTCATGTGATCAAGACAGATCTGTCTGATTTTCCATATTCCATCCTGATTGGCTAACATTGGCTTCCAAAGTTTGCAGGATTGTTCCGTTTTGAACAACATGTCTCAAATCATGAACGTGAAAATTTGCAAGCACATTCCCACTAGGCAGAGGAAGAAATGCCACCCTTTTCACATTGGCCTGTTATAGCGCCACCAGCAGGTCTAATTTAGCAAAACACATTTTTGCAACAAAATGCCTCAAATCATGAATGCACGCACATTCCCACTAGGCCAAGGAAGAAATTCACATTGGCCTATTATAGCGCCACCAGGAGGCCACAATAACCTACCTGACCTGTTGGAGACCTTTTTCTAGTTATTATTAATATTATTATTATTACAAGTATGTTTATAATGGATTATAGACACGGGATGCACAATGCCTAGGAAGTGTTGCCAAACATTCTTTCCAAATGGAGACATTGATGTTTAGATGTATGCAGATCTGTATATATCTGGTGAAAGTATAGAACTACTGCTATATTGCAAATACATTTGCAAAGTCAGTTCCCCCCCCCCCCCCCCAATATCGTTTAGCCCTACCTTACGCACCCTGGGGAATGCACGATTAATCGGTCATCATTTCGGTATGGGCAATATTGGCCGTACAAATGTGATATTGGTATCGAACTGACATCAAAATCACTGTTGTTGTAATTGTCTATTTATTTTATTTTATAATGTTTATGTTTGAATGTGAAGCTGAAAAAGGCCTTTTGTGGTGATGAAGGCTGCAGATTAGAGGTGTAACGATACAGTAACTGCATAATAATTAAATGTTCTACAGTCTATTATATATCGATATGCAAACAGCAAAATATAGGATAAGTTGACTTTGTATCGTATCGAATGTTTTGCAATGCAAAATCATCAATTTGATTGATTCTAAGTACCTGTGGGTTGTATTTTTAAGAAAGAAAAAAGAGAAAGAGAGGTTTAATTACTTTTCCATTCCATATCTCTACACGTGGTTTATGGATAAATGTGTGTAATCTCTGTGTTCATGTCAAGGTGTGGGTTTGTCCATAATGTGTTCAAATACAATGTCCATGTACTTGCCAGAGAATCACTGTGTTTACTTATTTATATCCATAATAATACATGTTTCCCTTAACTCTTAGACTAATAGAGTTTCTCTAGAACAGTCTGTAGCCTCTGCCAGTGTTTTCTAAGCTAGTACTTAGAAAAAAATGTAATTTTTTGGTCTGTTTATTTTTTAACATTGAAGTGAATGGAGCAGCAACTTTTTGGAAAATGTTATCTAGGTTCTTTGTGACGAACGGAAAAACAAAAAAAAACAATATAATTTTAGAAATGTTTTTTTGTAAAAAAAAAAAAAATTTGCCAAAAACCTTTATAAACGTTTTTGGCACAAAAACCTACAAAAACCTGCGGATACAAAAACCTGCACTATCCACACAGATTTTATTTTTTTGCTAAATAGTTACTGTATCGATTTTAAATCATTGAATCGTATTCAGACATGCAAAAGTGTCACTTTTCAGCTACAGTCACCTTTTTGAACCCAAATAGGGCAATTGTGTGACACCTGACCCGAAAGAAAACAACATGTTGTCACCTTTTTCACCTCGGGGCTGTTTGCATGTCTGCGTATTGTATCGCCAATGAATGAACCAATATAGTCCATGTATGGTCAACCATGCATCGTGATGCGTATCGTATCGCTGTTCAAATGTATCGCTACACTCCTACTGCAGACACAATCAGCGTTTTATGGAGAAGCTCTCATCATCTAGAACCGGGTTCCTCAAAGTGGGTGCCGTGCCGTGGCACCCTAGGGTGCCGTGACGCTAGTCCAGGTGTGCCGCAGAATACTTTGAAAATATTTGGGATTCATCAATATCACCTCATTTTAACCATTTTAAACCCTCTATACTTACTAAGACAGAACCACCAAACCTCCTTGCCAAAAATAGCAGATCTACAAGCTCACAACGCGTCACGTTGTGACGCGTTGTGGGCTTGTAGATCTGCTATTTTTGGTGAATGTTCCCCCCCAGAATATAGGGATGCTGGGGTTTAAGTGGTTAAATGTCAAGTATGAAGTTCCTTTCAATCTGTCGTAATGGAAACTACTATTCTCTCAAGTTGTCCTCGTGACACATGCTGTATCTTTATAGGGGGAAAGATGTACATGTTTACGTACCATAACATGACATCAATGTAGCGTTCTATAAAGCAACAATGTCATTCAGGGGTGCCTTGGATGAAAAAGTATAAGTTACAGGGGTGTGACCTGAGACGACAAAGTTTGAGAGCCACTGATCTAGAAGTCTGCATTTGCACCAGAATCAGTTACCTCGATCTCCAGGCTTTTATTGTTTAGTTTAGCTAAAAAATAAAAGCCTGGACCGGCGCGTCGGTGTACCCGATATAGGAAGTGTTTCATTTCCCCAACCAACCAGAGTGCAGTGGGCGTCGCTCGTAATGTTGTGTTGACGGGGCGGGGGGCTGACGGACAGATCGGTGAACCAATGGGATCAGGCGCATTCTCTCCGCGCTGATTTTACACCCGCCCCTCTATACACGAAAGCAGGAAGGCTAGTGCAGCCTACCGTAAAACAGGTGTAAGGTAAACCCTTCTGGAAACTATTGTTACAATATGGGTATTGGTATCAGTCGACCATTTATTTATTTAGCCGATCTATTGGCAATGTGAGCTTGTAGATCGGCTGCCCGCCCCTGCTGGTTCTCTGAATTTTTATTTTTAAATAGGCTCTTTCATGATAAATTGACCACATATATGAAGTTAAACAACTAAATTCTATCCAAACGCTATCTTAAAAGTAAATTCTGTGCCTCAATAACTAAGTTTGAGAGCGTTTTAAAACCGAAAGTAAAACGTTCACACGGACACGGACGCACACATGCGTGCGTTAATTTACGACCCGGACAAACATAAACAGTAGGGAAAATACGGATTTCAGAAAGAGGACTGTGTTTCAATGCAGGAAAACACCCCAGCATCATTATATAGTGGCTGATAGAGGGGAATAAATGCAATATATATATATATATATATATATATATATATATATATATATATATATATATATATATATATATATATATATATATATATATATATATATATATATATATATATATATATATATATATATATATATATACATATACATATACATATACATATATATATACATATACCTATATATATATATATATATATATATGTATACGTATACGTATACGTATATATATATATATATATATATATATATATATATATATATATATATATATATATATATATATACATATACATATACATATACATATATATATATATATATATATACGATATATATATATATATATATATATATATATATATATATATACGATATATATATACGTATACGTATATGTATATGTATATGTATATATATATATATACATATACATATATATATATATATATATACGATATATATATATATATACATATACATATACATATACATATACATATATATATATATATATATATATATATACGATATATATATATATATATATATATATATATAAATATATACGATATATATATATATATATATATATATACATATACATATACATATACATATACGTATACGTATACGTATATGTATATGTATATGTATATATATATATATATACATATACATATACATATACATATACATGTACATGTACATATATACATATACATATACATATACATATACATATATATATATATATATATATATATATATATATACATATACATATACATATATATATATATATATATATATGTATATATATATATATATATATATATATATATATATATATATATATATATATATACATACACAGGTACAATTGGCCCCATTTTGCCCCCCCCCCCCCCCCCTGAGCTTCGTCTTGTGGGGTTTGAGTGTGTTTGAATTCCAGAGCGGAGGGAGATGGTGGAGGTCGGGGGTTCGAGGAGTTCCTTTGGATAGGAGGGAGCATTGCTGTGGATGCACTGATGGGTAAGGAGGGAGACCTTGTACTCTGTCCTAAAAGGAGACGGGGGGCCATGTGTAGCGAATGGAGTATGGGTGGTGATGTGTTCATATTTCCTCACTCTCATCAGGAGTCCTAGCAGCACTGTTCTGGATGTACTGGAGATTCTGGATCACGGTTGCCAGATCTGCTTGTTATAATTTCCCTGCAAGATTCTATTTGAAAATAGCCGATCTACAAGCTCACAACGCGTCGCATCGCGACGCGTTGTGAGCTTGTAGATCTGCTATTTTCAAATAGCTGATGTATATGTTAAACTGCTCATGTGGGCCATAGTCACTTCTTTTGGGCTGTTTTTTTCTATACCTAGTTGCTTGTTTCTCTCACAGAATCTGGCAACACTGTTCTGGATGCTCTCGCTAGGGATCCCGATGGGACGTGCGTTGCAGTAGTCGAGCCTTGAGGAGACAAAGGCGTGAACACGTTTTCCGGCAATCTGGAAGGGTGAGTGTGGGGCGGAGTCCTGTGGCTATGTTTCTGAGGTGGAAGAATGAGTTTTTTTTTTGCACAGGTGTTTAATGTGGGAATCAAAGGTCAGGTGGGCGTCCGTTTTAACACCCAGGTCGGTGACTACAGGTGAGAGGGGGACGTTCCGGCTGGAGAAAGTGATGCTGGTTTTTGGGGATAATTTCACCTGGTGTGGGGTGCCGATTAGAATGGCCTCTGTATTGGACCTGTTAAAGGACGACTTCACCAATTTTCAACCTATCCTCATATAATAGGTCCTCATTAATGCTCATGATAAAATGGTACCATTTTCTTCTACTCGGTCTGTGTCTCATAGGAGGACTGTGGACAGTCCAGAAACCCGTCTACCAGTGACATCACTGATATTTCTTTCCAACAAGATTTCAATTTTTTAAATTTAGATTTGTATTAACGCGAGAACAATGGCTTCTGTTATTGCATTGCAACTTTCCAGGAATAGAAAGCCTGCAGTTTCTATTAGCTTGGATTCCCCATCGATCATGTCACTGGTAGACGGGTTTCTGGACTGTCCACAGCTCTCCTCTGAGACACTGAGTGAGTAGAAAAAAATTGTACCATTTTATCATGAGCGTTAGTGAGGACCAATTATATGAAGATAGGTTGAAAATGTGGGAAGTCATCCTTTAATTGTGAATTGTGAGCCACGCACGCACGCACGCACATGGATATTTACGTAAAACAACCCCTCTAGCAGTTTCCAGAGTAGTTGGTAGTTGCCGGTCAGTTTACGACGTCAGTCATCTACGACACTCCAACTTGTCCTACACGTGACATCATGCCTGCATCACACATAGGACCGCTAACCAATATAAGTGCTGACGCACACGGTAGGATTGAGTTCTCTTACAGGGTGAAACTTATAAACGACACTTGTGTGTGAAATGCTTCGTTGGACAGTGCACCTAAAAGGGCTTCCAGAGATACCGTATGATGCTGCTGTAGCAGTGAAGCACAAAGTGTTCTGCTTTAGAGGGGACTTTAGGGGAATCAAGTCCGAGCGTCAGATTGAAGTTCATGTCTTCAACACTGTGTCTTTATGCTGGATCAAGTTGCCCCCAGAGACACCTGGAAGAGCACAACGTCCCCTTGAGGTTCACCCCATGCGCAGTAGCCACACAGCTGTGCTGATAGACCCTTTCATCTACCTCTGGGGGGGAGTTACTGACACTTGGAACTACAGCAAGGTGCTTTATGCATTTGAGGTCGACGCCCACAGAATGCTCACACCCAGGGTTTCTGGGAATGTTCCAGAGGGGAGGTGGGGCCACTCAGCCTGTGTCTTGGGGAAGGTCATGTTTATCTATGGAGGAAGGACCCAGTTGACTGGATGCACTAATGACACCTACAAGTTGGACACCACCACAATGGTCTGGTCTTTAATTAACACCAGGGGAACTCCACCACCTGCTTCAGTATGTCACTCTGCCACCATCATCGGGACCAAGATGTTTGTATTTGGGGGCTGGAGGGGTATTAGCTACAACACCATCAGTGTGTTTGACACAGAGACCAACTGCTGGCTGAACACGCCTTCTGCACAGCCTCTACCAGCACAACTCAGCACAACTCACAGCTCAGCCTTTGCCTACAATGGAGAGCTGTACATATTTTGTGGCAAGGGCTATGACCAGCACTTAAATGATCTGTGGAAATTCAGTCCAGTGACCTTCACCTGGAACAACGTTCTGTCCAAAGGGAATGTTCCATGTATAAGAACTTACTATATGTACACAATGCAGAGTTCCACGGTATGCTGTTGCATGGTGGGAGATTGCATCATCCTCTTTGGAGGATATATATCATACGACACAGCCAATGATGACCTGTATGTCTTAGACTTAAGTCCTAGCCTGAAGACATTATGCAAGCTGGCAGTTATTCAGTACGATCTGGAGCAGTCTGAACTCCCACACAACATCAGGCGGGAACTGGTATCCATGGAAACCAACAGCCAATAGAATAAATAATATACCACTAAAAAAAGGACACAGGTAAGAACATACAGCAGATAACAACTCCAATAATGGAGTTCCATGCTGATGTGGCGAGGTTAAAAGGTATATAATGTAATAAAGTATTCAACTCCGCCACCTGGAGGCTATGGAGCCCAGGACTCCACTTAAAATCACACAATTAATTACACCAACTTAACAGGTTCTTGAAAACCGGGGTTGGGGGCAAGGTGGCACATTCGGTCGAGCTGTCGCCTCACAGCTAAAAGGTCCTGGGTTCGATTCCCGTCGGGGATGCTGTGGGGCGCTGGGGGTGTGTTCTCTCCTCTGTGTCATCAGCGCCCATACCCTAGGTGGGGTTGGCGAAAGGGCCCACTCTGTGTGGAGTTTGCATGTTTTCCCCGTTTCTCCTAGGCTAGTTAATACCCTAAAATAAACATGCAGTAATCTTGGTCGCTATACCGCCTCCCCCATGACAGCCTGATGGAGAGGAAGGGAACTGGTTGGAATAACGTGTTCCTTCCACGCGCTACGTCCTACCGGGGAAACTCCCCCCTGTCAGGTGATAAGAAGGTCAGCTGGCTCTCATGCATTGAAGGAGAAATGAGCTCGGCCCTGGGCTCCCTAGGCTGGTGGGGGGAGTGTAGCTCCCAGGATCACTTAGAAAATTGGCACCGGGTGAAAAAAGGGTTAAAAAATCGTGAGATAAAAAAAAGAAAAAAGAAAAGAAAGGGGTTGAGCATAGTTACAGAACCACCAAACCAAGGGTAAAAGTTAAACAGGTTTTAATACAATCAATCAATTTCCCCGGCTGGGGTGTCCCTGTCCTCCATGCCCCCGACTCCAGACCCCCTTATCCGTGGCCGCTCTCCTTCCTTCCAGCCAGGTCTGCCCTCTGTTCCTCTCCACATCTCTCCTGTCTCTGCACAGCCTCCTCTGCACTGCAGTCTGCTTTTTAACTCTCGAAATCGCTGGCAATGGCAGCAATAGACAACGTTTTAACTCAGGCAGGCAAAGTGTTTTTACCAATGTTTGAAAAATCATAGAATATCTCTCGGGGTCTCAGAGAATCTGAGAAAAAATGGTGTGCCGTCGCTATAATTCATTGCATAGTTTTGGGCAGTTGAATGTGGCTTGTTTTCACCCTAAAGCAACTGAAACCAGAGCTTTTTTTAAAATATGAATCCTCTAAGGCCTCCCTCATACAGTTAAAACAATCGTTTTATGGCTGCCTCATGCCTTACGTGAAGCATAAGGCCGTTTCAATTCATTTCCTATGGAAGTCACATGTTTTGATACTTTGATAACTTGCCTTAGGGGAGGGGGGGGGGGGGGTAAAGCCGGAGAGCCGTGAGGCATGCATAAAACAGCAAAACACGTGACTTCCATAGGGAATGAATTGAAACGGCCTTATGCCTCACGTAAGGCACAAGGCAGCCATAAAAAGATTGTTTTAACTGTGTGAGGCAGGCCTAATACTAAACTAAACCAGCTTCATTTTGATGTGATCACCTGATTTCTGCATGCATGCATGCATGCATACATACATACATACATACATACATACATACATATATATATAGAGCATTTTATTTATTTCCCAAAGCATTTCCAAACCTTTTCCAAACCAGAAAAAAAAAAAGTTTTTTAAATATTTCCAAGAATTAATTCCAGGACCCATGAAACTTTAAGAACATAATCCACTCAGTGGCCATGTGTTAGGCACACCTCATCAACCCACCACAATGATGCCTAAAAAAAGGGTTGACGACGGTAAAGTAAATGTACTTAGTTACTTTCCGCCACTGTGAACAAACACTCTCGTACGTTAAACGTCACAAAATGCTCCTTCAGCAACACTCTGCAGGGTGGCTGGCATACACGTGTTCACGTGCTAGACAGTAACTAAGTACATTTACTCAAGTGCTGTACTTCAGTACAATTTACTTTACCTTGACTATTAAGCAGTGGTGGAAAGCAACCAAGTACATTTACTCAAGTGCTGTACTTAAGTACTATTTTGAGGTATTCTTTTTACTTTACTGGAGTATTTTCAATTTCCAATAATTTCACTTCTACTCCACTACATCTCAGAGACGAATATTGTACTTTTACTCCACTACAATTATTTGAAAACTTTAGTTACTACTTTGCAGATACAAATCATTAAAAAATAAAACTATTTGAAAATAGCCGATCTACAAGCTTATCAAATGATTGTCTCCGCCAGGCCAAAAGGCATGGCGAGAGAGTATGTTTTACCCCCTGTCCGTCCGTCCGTGTGTGTGTGTGTGTGTGTGTGTGTGTGTGGGTGCGTGCGTGCGTGTGTGCGCGCGCGTGTGCGTGACCGATGCCTTTTTCCCCTGCATGGTCTTAATGCGTTAAAGTCCATGCTGGACAAACAGATGAGCTTCAGGCAGCCAGACAGAGATGCTGATGTGTTTGTTCAGCAGGTCATTAACACACTGCCTTTAGTTCTGATTCACTGAACACTGTGGAACACTTTCCTTAAACACACCAGACTAACTAACCGGAAATAATCTGATTACCCACAATTAACCCTGAACAGCACCGTGGGGGAATTCTGTCTTTAAGCTTTTTTTCTTCGGTTTTCCGCTGAGCGCTGCAATTCTACATTTCACTTCTAGTGTGAATGTAGAATTGCACTGGCAGTTATATGTTTTGGTAAAAAACACAAGTATTTTGTTTTAAAGATTTCTTTGGCTATTCAAAAATAGCAGATCTACAAGCTCATAGTGCGGCACCGAGTGCCGCGCTATGAGCTTGTAGATCTGCTATTTATTTATTTATTTATTTATTTATTTTGGGGGGGGGGGGGTGGGGGTCCCTGGAAAAAAGTATTTTGAGATGGTGTTCCGTGGCCAAATACATACAGTATCTAAAAAAATGTTTTCTAAATCCTAACAGTATGTTGCTATAATATCAGTGGTGCTCAAACTTTTCATGTCAAGGACCCCCAAAATGATATGCATTTGGCCACGGACCCCTATCTCAAATATGTTGTTCCAGGGAGTCAGGGACCCCCCAGAGGCACAGATCAGAGTTAAAAATGTTCGCTTTAAAACATATATATATTCAAAGATTTGCACACATTTTCCACGATTTGTGGAAACGTTTTTTGGCAAAAAGCTAAAAGCTCTATATTCAGATAGTCGTCACTGCTATAGAGTGTTTGTTCAGTAACAGGAGTCTCCCTGCCTCTACAGATGGTTCAGGTGGTTTGCTGATAATTATTCATCAGCTTTCATTTTATAGTGTGTTAAAGTTTACATTTTGACAAGACATTGTTGTATGTGTCATTACTTCCAAATTCACTTATTTATCCTCTATCCTGTATGAGTTCTTTCTCCTGATTGGCTAAGATTAGTATTCCGACCGGAAATGTATTTTTTTGTTTACTGAAGAGCCGAAGAGACATAGAAACTCCTGTTACTGAACAAACAGAGCTATTTAACACGTATTTAAAAAATCAAAACTAAATCAATTACTGCACCTTAACCACATAAACCGCAGTGACACTATTTTGGGGGGCGAACATTCATTGAAAATAGCAGATCTACAAGCTCATGACACACCACTTTGTGACGCCTCGTGAGTTTGTAGTTTGGCTGTTTTCGGCAAACAGATTGGAAGAAAATATCTCCATTATATAGTGCATAACTTACTTTACTTGAGTATTTTCCATTTCATGCTATTTTATACTTACACCCCTCTACATTTCAGAAATGATGTACTTTTTACACTGTGGTATACTTACTTACTCACTTTAGAGTTTCTTCCACCTCTGGATACGAGCATAATGTGTGTCAGTGTTCAGATGGAGAATGAATGATGTCCTGATTCACATCTCAAGGTTCAAGGTCGTGCTTCATCGTTACATCTTGTGTACTGCTTCCTTCAGATGATGCAGCAGCATAGGCAGGTTCTAGGGGCAAGGCCTCTTTGGTCTTTGGTGTTGTCCATGTTTTTAAGGTCACAAAGGCCAAAGGCCACGGCAGGAAGGCCATCAAATAAAGCAAGCTGTATAGTCCATTGAGAGAATGAATTGAATTTAAGGGTTAAGGATAATAATGTAAAATGTAATATGTAGAAATAAATACATTATGGTAATTACAATCTGATCCATGCTCAGCCCTGCACCAATCAAATCACTGGATTGGTTTAAAGAATTCAATCAAAAGACACTGTTACAGTATACATATTGTCAAGAAACAGACCAGTGGTGGAAAGTAACTAAGTCCTAAAGTTTTTTTTTTAATTTACTGGAGTATTTCCAATTGTCTATACTTTTACTTCTACTCCACTACATCTAAGAGGAAACTATTGTACTTTTACTCCACTACAATTATTTGAAAACTTTAGTTACTAGTTACTTTGCAGATATAAATTATTACATTATAAAACATACATTAACCACTTTATCCCTATTTTATACATAGGCTATTTGAAAATAGCCGATCTAGAAGGCCTCAGGGGTAGAGTGGCCGGCAGAGCAGCCGGATGGCAACCATCAGTTTGTTAGTGTCGAAGTGTCCTTGAGCAAGACACTGAACCCCTAATTGCATTGTATTGTTACTTTTACTTCAGTAAAATATCTGAGTACTTCTTCCACCGTTGAAAGAGACACTGGTGTCACTGTCTACATATTGACCAGAAAGAGACAGAGGAGAAAGTGGTTCAGTCACACAGCTGCGGGGCATTAAGGCCACTGTGGCCTCACAGCATGGCATGTTTTTGAGGGGCACAAGGCCAAACTGAGGGGCAACGACGGCCATTGGCCTTCGTGGCCTCTCTGAAATTCCTGTCCTGAGCATACTTTAGGTAATAATAATAAAAACTAATCTGAGTATCATCTTGTGTCCACCTCATCCCACACTGATGACACATACTGTACATACAGACAGACAGTATACTCAAGGTTATTTTATTCAGTATTTGTCCTGGAGACACGGATCAGCAGTATGCATGCATTCATGCACACACACACACACACACACACACACACACACACACACACACACACACACACACACACACACACACACACTCACACACACACACACACACACACACACACACACACACACACACACACACACACACACACACACACACACACACACACACACACACACGCACGCACCAGTGTGGAAGAAGTACTCAGATAATTGACTTAAATAAAATTCGCAATACCAGATTATAAAAAAAACTCTGTTACAAGTGAAAGGCCTGTGTTCAAAATGTTACTTGAGTACAAAAGTATGTCAAGATGTACTTAAAGTATACCAAAAGTAAAAGTACAAAAATGTTTTAAAATTGCAGATCTGCAAGCTCACGACGCGTCGCATTGCGTTGTCGCATAGGCTATTCGAAAATAGCCTAGGTATAAAATAGGGCTAAAGTGGTTTTATAATGTAATAATTTATATATGCTAAGTAACTAGTAACTAAAGTTTTCAAATAATTGAAGAGGAGTAAAAGTAAAATGTTTGCCTCTGAGATGTAATGGAGTAGAAGTAGAAGTATTGGAAATTTCAAGTAAAGTGCAAATACCTCAAAATTGTATTTAATTACAGTACTTACGTAAATGCACTTAGTTACCGCACGCACGCACGCACGCACGCACGCACGCACGCACGCACGCACACGCACACGCACACGCACACGCACACGCACACGCACACGCACACACACACACGCGCACGTATAGCCCCTCCAGGTCAGTGAGTGGGTGTGTCCTTGGGGTCAGGACAGTATATAAGGAGCCAGAGACCCTCTGTTCTGTCTCACAGCCATCTGACCCTCCTTCACCACCTCCTGCAGAGAATCACCTCCTTCTCCTCTTCCTCCTCATCCTCCTCCTCCTCTACCAGCACCACCTCCTGACAGGTAAGCTCTGCAGACAGTTATTGTTTTTTTTGTAAAGCCTTGTTTTTATTTTTATTTTGGGGAACTAAAGCTTTTTTTAGCCCCCACATTTAGAGATAAATAAACTGTTAAATGTGTGTGTTTGTGCCAGTATGGCCCTGTGTGCCTCTACACACTCTCACAGTTGTTTTGAAATTATTTATTTGTTTTTGTCTCATTCGTAAAGGGCAAGACCACTTTGGTAGAGGTTTGGGTTGTGTAGTTACCTTGCCATGATGTAACTCCAAAGGTGGACAAGAAATCAAAAATAATTGCTCCATTGATTAGAAATTGATAATTCAAAATATGCTCCTCATTCACGGTAAAACAGCTCTCAAAGTCACTCTTTTAGCACATAAATTAACCCAAACATAGCTGATTCAGACTATATAGAACATCACCAAACCCAGTACTGTTTGTTTTTTTAATAAAAAATGTCAACTTCCTGTTGATTTTACTATTTGAAGATCTGGATCCGGATCCGCCGATCCAGTCCAGGTTTTCTACTTATTAAAAATGGCAAAATCAACAGGAAGTTGACATTTTTATTTAAAAAAATAAACAGTACTGGGTTTGGTGATGTTCTATATTGTCTGAATCAACTTTGTTTGCGCTCATTTCTGTGCTAAAAGAGTGACTTTGAGAGCTGTTTTACCATACAATGTAAGTCAATGAGGAGCATATTTTGAATTATCAATTTCTAATCAATGGAGCAATTCTTTTTTAATTCTTGCCCACCTTTGGAGTTACATCATGGCAAGGTAACTACACAACCCAAACCTCTACCAAAGTGGTCTTGCCCTTTAAGCCAATAATTTGATGACCAGCGGACCGGTTGTCAGCGGTTCCGGTATAGGAGACACAAAGGAGACTCTTTGTGTCTCCTACCGAAACCGCTGCCGGACACCAAATTATTGTCTTAGGAATGAGACAAAAACTAAAACAATATCCATGAATTCAAGTCTCCATGAGGTGACTAATACATAGTCCCTATGACTATCCCTTTGACACTGGTGTGTGTGTGTGTGTGTGTGTGTGTGTGTGTGTGTGTGTGTGTGTGTGTGTGTGTGTGTGTGTGTGTGTGTGTGTGTGTGTGTGTGTGTGTGTGTGTGTGTGTGTGTGTGTGTGTGTGTGTGTGTGTGTGTGTGTGTGTGTATGTATGTGTGTGTGCCCCCAGCATGGCCCTGTGGCTCCAGTCCGTGTCTCTCCTGGTGCTGCTGGCGGTGTCGTGGCCAGGCCCCCCATCATGCCAGGCGGCCACGCCCCCTCAACACCTGTGTGGATCCCACCTGGTCGACGCCCTTTACCTGGTGTGTGGAGAGAGAGGCTTCTTCTACAACCCTAGGAGTCGGAGAGACGTGGACTCTCTGCTGGGAGGTGAGACTGTGTGTGTGTGTGTGTGTGTGTGTGTGTGTGTGTGTGTGTGTGTGTGTGTGTGTGTGTGTGTGTGTGTGTGCGCGCGCGTGTGCGTGTGTGTGTGTGTGTGTGTGCCTCTCTCACTTTCTCTCTCTCAGACACATACTGTACAATACAACAGTCGCTCACATATTTGAAATATGATAAAAAGTTTCAAAAGTATCCGGATAATTATCACATTTTCACTTTGTGAACTGGTCTACATTGTACCACGACATTAACCCAGTCTGTTACCAAATCATCACATCAAACAAAAGTCTTCTTTCCCTGATTTCTTTGTTTGTGCATATAGGGTGCGTTCGGAAATTGCGCACCGGAACGCCCTCGCCTATTAGTTTGTATTGGCCAGTGCGCTCAGTGCTGTATTTCCGAACGCACCCATAGTGATATTTTCTTCTGTAAGGACTTTTTTTGGACGGACCTTTTAGTCAAAGCATTTTACATGTAATTGTGCCGTTTTACATTTTTTGCCTGATAAAATATTCAATCAATCAATCAATTCAACTTACATTAGTTAATCATTACATTTACTTTCCGGCTGTTTGAACCAGCTGAGGAACACCATTGTGATTACAATGTCTGTGAGATTGGTTGAAGGAATCATTTCACCCACTCTGTTAAACCGGCCAACTTGTGATGTGACAATAATGTTGATAATACTCTAATCATTGAGTTCAGCCAGCAGGGGGAGCCATGGTGAAATTATGTTTCCCCTGTGTGTCTCCTCTCAGGGTTCTTGGGGTTACCCAAGGCGGGCGGCGTAGCGGGCGCGGCAGCAGGCGGGGACAACAACAACAACGAGGTGGCAGAGTTCGCCTTCAAGGACCAGATGGAGATGATGGTGAAGAGAGGCATCGTGGAGCAGTGCTGCCACAAGCCCTGCAACATCTTTGACCTGCAGAACTACTGCAACTGATCCTCCATCCACCCACATCCATCCACTCCATCTACACCTCCCAAGGTTAGTACTGAACCTCCTCCATACATCCATCCATCCATACATCCATCCACTCCATCTACACCTCCCAAGGTTTGGGATTTTTGTATTTATTCATTTGGACTTTTTGCTTTCAATTTCAGTTTTGCTTTAATTCAGTCATAATTTTCAAAGCGAGTGTGCTAGTTCAGTTTTAGTATAGTTAGATAGTTAGTTTTTCGTTGTAATATAGGGTGGTCGGGTGAGATTATTATACCTTTTGGCCGTTAGCAATAATAGCCGATCTACAAGCTGACAACGTGTCTCGATGTGACATGTTGTCAGCTTGATAGACCTTCTATTTTCGCTACTTTTGAAGAAAGATATTGATACATTTCATATGCACCCAAAGGCTTGTGTATATTATTGACAAAGTCAAATCTAAGGACATTTTCAGAATAAATTTACTTTTTCAATTTTACAACACAATACAGTGTCAACTAACTTTGTATTTATTTTTATTTTTTTCGTTTTTATTTCCATTTCAATGAACTAAAATGTTTAATCAATTCTATAGTTTTGGATTATTTCATTAGTTTCAGTTAATTATAATAACGCTGTCATCTCCATCTCCACCCCACAGCTTTGCTTCTTCAGCCCAAGAGGAGCGTCAGCCTCAGCGCATGGCCCCCCCCCCCCCCCCGCGCCCCTCTCCATCTCCACCGCCCACCTGTAGCCCCCACACCGACCCCCTTTATCCTCTCTCTATCGCCCCCCATTAGCGCCCCCCGATAGCACCCCTCCATTGCCCCCCTTTAGCAGCCCTCCATCGCCCCCCTTTAGCACCCCTCCAGAACAGATGCAGTCTTAATGACTGTCATTACACAAAGTGCTGACAAAACCAATGAATGAATGAATTATTTTCCTAGAAAATAAAGTTCCATGAATTGATAAACTGTTTCAGCTTTTTCCTTGACTTGATGCGTCTAGAATCAACTGAGCTTTTTATTGACAAAAATATATTTTGTCTATATATATATATATATATATATATATATATATATATATATATATATATATATATATATATATATAGTGGCAAGTGGCAAACCTTAGCCTATAGGCCTACAGTAGGTGCTTCTTTTGGGCTTGTTTTGATAGACCTAGCCACCTGTTTCTCAAGCAAAATGTGGCAACGCACACACACACACACACACACACACACACACACACACACACCTGTGTGAGACAGACAGACATTGCGCTCCATTGTATTTGGGGGTAAATACAATAATCACCTTTTAAAATTTGAGCTTCAACCACATGGAAGTAGAGTGGAGAACAGCCCTGACAGCTGAACGAGAAGTTTAATCATCTTCATGATCAACTGTCGGCCATTTTCTTCCCCAACTGAGTGCATTGTCCAGGGGTGAGTTAGCCGCTTAGCTTTAACATGCTAACATGCAGTGTGGTGTATTGACCTGTGTGTGATTGTACTGCTGACAACATGCAGGCCTGTAGTAAAACACATGAACGTTTAATACATTTAATACAAACAATAAAAACATTTTCTTTACTTTACTTAAGTGCACTTTTGAGGTATTTTTACTTACTGGAGTGTTTCCGATTTTCAGTATTTTTACTTTTACTCCACTACATCTCAGAGGCAAATATTGTACTATACTCTGCTACAATTATTTGAACATTTTAGATACTAGTTGCTTTGTAGATTTTGATTATAATTACAGAACACACTTCAACCCTATACATTTCAGCCATTTGAAAATAGCAGATCTACAAGCTCACAAAGCTTGTAGATCTGCTATTTTTACTTGAAATGGGACAATCTGCATAATGAGTACTTTTACTTTTGGTACTTTTTTGAATTCCGGACTTTTACTTGTATATTGCATATTGCAGTGTTGATACTTTTACTTAGGTAAAACATTTGAGTACTTTTTCCACTACTGTAAATGACTCTATGGAGACTCTATGAGAGGGTCCTGAAATATGTTTGTGATATTAGCTCCAGACTCACACAGAATCAGCCTAACTTCAATCTCTGTCAATGTAGCTCTCTGTAAATCAGGTGTGATGCAACTTTGATGATGCAGAGGGCCGCTATATTTACACAGTCACTCCAGAGGGACACATTGCATACACTGTCAGGCACCTCTTATCTCCGTATTTTAACTTTTTTTGTAAATTAATGCCGTACTTCGCCATTCTATGTCACACAAAAGTAGCAAAAATAGCAGATCTACAAGCTCAAAACGCGTCGCGCTGCGACGCGTTTTGAGCTTGTAGATCTGCTATTTTTGCTATTTTTTAATTGGAATCCAGAATATTGCTTTGCTATTTTTTAATTAGAATCCTGAAAGAGAGAAATGTCATTTCAAATGTAGTTATACAAACTTTATGAACTTAAATACAAATACTTTGGATATAACAAAGACAATAGAATTGTAATACTAGTCATGAAGCTACTAATATAGACTGAAGTCATTAAAGCGGGTCATGTTTGCATGTTTGGAATTGTAACTGAAGAAAATAGTATATCAGTATTCTGATATTAACCTGTGGGCCGCATTAAGTGAAGGTGGGGGCCGCATTAAGTGAAGGTGGGGGCCACATTAAGTGAAGGTGGGGGCCGCATTAAGTGAAGGTGGGGGCCGCATTAAGTGAAGGTGGGGGCCGCATTAAGTGAAGGTGGGGGCCGCATTAAGTGAAGGTGGGGGCCACATAAAGTGAAGGTGGGGGCCACATAAAGTGAAGGTGGGGGCCACATAAAGTGAAGGTGGGGGCCGCATTAAGTGAAGGTGGGGGCCACATTAAGTGAAGGTGGGGGCCGCATTGAGTGAAGGTGGGGGCTGCATTAAGTGAAGGTGGGGGTCACCAGTTGCCCATGTATGCTGTAAATTATAGACACTAGACCATACCCGGTCGGCGCAGCGCATCCGTGGGGGGATATGCGCACATGATCTGGCAACCCGGGAGGCAGTTCGTCCCATAGCTGGGCAGCCCCGTAACCATGGCGACAGTGTTTGACACAAAAACGCTAATAAGAAGCTGAGATTTGATGAAATCGAAAAACGGGCTTCACAGTTTTAAGTTCAGATGGTAATGGTCAATGGCTGTGTGCAAAATCAGAGCAATTGGTCCAGCCACTGAGGAGAACCGGGTAGCTTCACCTACCACTACAGAGAGACAAACAGACAGAGGTTACTAGAATTATAGTAGGATGCAGCCACCACTGTTAGGTGGCAGTGCTGTATACCACATTTAAAGGGATATTTCACGCTCAAACATGTTTGGGGTCATTTTAACACCTACTCTACTCTTTTAGTTTCACCCCAGACAGTTTATTAAGTTGCATTGTGACTCCAAACTCCATTTTAACCATGTTAGATTAATTGAAAACACCCGTCCTTGGTTCTGGCGACTGATATTGTCTTTCTAATTGGTGCACGAGGGGCCGTATTTATTCCAATTACTTTTTCCATTTAATTTATTACAATTTTTTTGCAAATTTCCAGGTTAAAAAAACAAACAAAAAAAAGTATAAACAAAGCCTCCTCACGCATCACCGGCAACAACATAATTCCACTTTACCTAGGACATTAATTAGCGGATAGCAGTGGTGCAAAGTAACCAAGTACGGTACTTATTACTTAAGTATTGTATTAAGTACAATTCTGAGGTACTTTTTACCTCTATATTTTTTACTTCTACTCCACTACATCTCAGAGGCAAATATTGTAAAGACCGAAAGACCGAAACGTCAGTCACTCTTTTTTACTTGCACTGTATCAATAAAAGGCTTAAATTGTCCGTGCGACTCCAGTGTTCATCTCTTCTGCAGGCAAATATTGTACTTTTACTCCACTACAATTATATGAAAACTTGTCGGCGTAAACAGTAAGAAACACACTGGCACTGGATGTACCCTGTTTTACTTTTAATAAACCTCTGGCACTGGTCCTCAGAGTTACTACAGGGGTTCCGCCAAATCTCTATGTGATATGATTTTTCTTTTAACCATAACCACTCGAAACCTAGCATCCCTTTTCTGAGGAGAACGTTAGCCAAAAATAGCAGATCTACAAGCTCACAACGCCTCGCGCTGCGAGGCGTTGTGGGCTTGTAGATCTGCTATTTTTGGCAAAGAGGTATAGGTGTAGAGTGAAAAAAGAGCAGACCAAGTAAACAAAAAAAAGTATAATTTACTTGAGCACCTGCCCCTCAAAATGTCTGTGCACGCCACTGTCCCCAGGACTTATTTTTTGTGTTATCCTTTTAGCTCAAATGTCTGACCGTACCTTGTGCTGTTTGCATTTCTGACTAACAAAGTATCAATCAATCAATCAATCAATCAATCAATCTATAGCCATAATGCTGTGTGTGTTGCATGTGAATGAACTCAGTCTTTCTGCTGTTTTGGAATTGGTGAAAACACCAGCTTTTTCCTCAGGGTGACGCGCTTAACTTCAGACATCTGCTTTATGCTCCCCGGAGACACCGGATCCTCCTTCTGGCTCACATCGTTGTTGACCCGAAGGAGAATGGTCAGGAGGTCGTCGCCCCTGTAACAAAACACACACAACGCTCAGAACATCTCCACACGTGGCACTTGATTGTATTGCAGTCATTTAAACCAGTAGTTCTCAAACTTTTTGTTCATGCCAAGGACCCCCGAATTGATGTATTTTGCTACGGAACCCCATCTGAAAATGTTGTTCCAGGGACCCCCAGAAGAGAAGATTAAAAGTTCAAAGTTTTTCAAAACTTTTCAAAACTTTTCAAAAATAGCAGATGTACTGTACAAGCTCGCAGCTGTGAGCTTGTAGATCTGCATTTTGTATGTTAATGGGTAAAAGTTGTCAAAATGATTGTGATTACATTAACTAATTGAGCCCGAGGCATGGGGATGAAAAACTATGTTTCAATCATGGCAGTCAAAGTGTTAATAACATATTCATACATCAATTTATGTAAATGTCTTTCTTTCTTCATTAGATAATTACCTGGGACAGCGTTTTCTCAGCTGTTCGCACACAGACTGTATGAACCAGGTCCCAGTTGTTCTGTCCCTGAATGCTAAATAATTCTCCACAGTGGCCATGGCGAGCAGGAAATCTGCTTCCACAGGAACGTGAGGAGCCTTCACATTTATTTGGGGTCTTATAATACAGTCTGGTTCAACCCCTGGCTGCGTCGCCTCGCCCTGACAGGCCTGGATGAAGAACACTTTGGGTTTGTTCACAAGGACACGGCAGTTAACTCCGTTGAAGCACGCAAGTATGTCTTCAATGAGGAGGAGCTCCCTGTCGGTCCCCATAACACTACCCTTTTCTCCGTGACTCATAATGCAGCAGACAAAGACATCGCCGTGCTGTGGAGGATCCTCAACTTTAAGGTTGGTGAACTCCCAGTGCTCCGTGGACCATTCCTCTACGTTGAACCTCTGTAACTCAGCGAGGTCCTTCAAAGTCAAAGAAGACAAACAGTTGAGGATCTCGTGCATTTGGCTCATGGTTTGGTCTTTAAACATCAACACTCTGAAGCCCAGCCAGCTGAAGGTATCGGCCAAATCGTCTGCAGTGGAGGAAAACAAACCCTTTAGTCATTAAGATTCAACCACCAAAGAAACCAGTTACAGAATAGCATTTGCTTCTCATGTTTACATTTCAGATGTGAAGTTGTCACGCTCCTCAAGAGCAATTTATGATTTTGAAATGCCATAATCTGCCATAAAAGGTACAAGCAACCAACAGTAAAGCGTATGAGGGTAAGTATTATCCAGACAACATCCATACCAGCATCCTTGTTTGTTCCAAGTCGTGTACTAAAGTATCCAAAGTTCTCATTGTTGATGATCACACAGAGACCTGGTTTGCTGCTCACCTCGTACTGGTCATCCTAAAAACAGTAGAGAGAGATATTCAGTTTGTCACAAATGGACTGTGGGATTTAATTTCACATATTTCTGAACATGTTATCACAATTGTGAAGGCATCCTACACGTCTGTAGTTTTGAAATGGTTTTCAAATAAAAAGACTGATTGAACCAACCCTGAAATTACATTTTTCTGACTGCCTGTGTCAAAATTAACTGGAGAGCATGTTCCCGATCTGATGCTGATCGGGAATGTGTATAAGTCAAACATTTAGCGTTTTGTCGTTTGCTACCGCAGAGGAGGTTAAGGGGGGTGGTTGTTGACTAGCTATCAACCAATCTGGGAAATCTTCTGGTACTCTTTTTTTTACTCTTTTGTGTAAAACAGGAACTTGGTTTGGCTCCTCCCTTTTCTTAGTCCACTTCCACCCGGGTGCATCTGTGTTTATTCCTACTAACTACTCAAGCAAAAAAAAAAAAAAAGCTAAAGAAGACAAAACTATTTGTCCAACTGTGACATTGTGGTCTCATTGTTGTTATACAATTGAGTGATGGGTTATTGGCCATTTCAGTGGCCTTGTGGTTTGAGTGTCCGCTCGAAATTTGGAGTCTCAAAGTTGATCTTTGTTTCATTTCTCATAGTCGCTAAATCCACATCTCGGTAAAGGCATCATTTGACAAACTAGCATCATGTCCAGGGGGTGTATTTGAGCCACATAGCTCAGGCCCAAGGGTACTTACAAACCTATATACTCGTCTGTGAAATTGATCGCTGTGTATAATATTCACTATAAGATCACTAACGCTAATATTAATGTTACTAACTGACCTGGTCTTTTCCACCTGCAGTCCCATCCTCTCTTGACTCTGGATCGGAGGTGGTCAGAGGTGCTGGTGCTGGAGGGGTTATGATCAGGGGAACAGGGTTAGCATCATTGTTGTTACGATAGGGACTGAATGCTAGAATATGCTGCCAGTAAAGGAATAGATCAGATCTCTGCACTCCACATCATAAGAGGACATGTTACCATGTTCATAATCCATAAATACACCAAACTTCTTCCCATCAGAGAAGTGGACATTAGATTTATCTGAAGCTGCCTATTCCCCTTCAATCAGACCTACGGTACAGAATCAATCCTGTCCGTGTTTAGTTTTTCCAGAATTAACCAATAGTACCGAGGATATAGATCAGAACTGAGAAAAATAGAAACCAGGCTTTCCGACGTTGGTTACTGGAAACGGCTTCATGCTGCGGCTGATCCTTTTGCCATATGACAATTGAATGAAGGCCCAGTGAAGCTTTTACTACAGTCAGGCACATTGTGGGGAATTTATCCTGGTGGGAACATTGATTGATACCGCATGACTTTTTAATGATTTATAAAATTATATAGGGGTAGGGTTTCAGTTAAAATCTTTTAAAACACTTTGAAATGATCTAAGACATCAACAACAGTACAGTATGTCAAGGATCTTTAACTCGCAAATTGCCGCTTTGTGACTATATAATGATTTATTTTAATGTCACTGTGCTGACCTGTGTGGAAGTCCTCTGTGGCAGGCTGGGTGGCAGGCTGGGTGGCAGACTGGGTGGCAGGCTGGGTGACAGGCTGGGTGGCAGGTTGGGTGGCAGGCTGGGTGGCAGGTTGGGTGGCAGGTTGGGTGGCAGGTTGGATGGCAGGCTGGGTGGCAGGCTGGGTGGCAGGCTGGGTGGTGCACATTGGCTCTGCCAGTTTGAGGTCGTACTTGCCATCCTTGCCCATTCTGTATCCCCTGGTCTCATTAGTCTCATAGTCCCATTGAACCTTGATTATTCCATTTGTGCGCAGATTTGTATGGACCCGACCCAGCCCAGGTGGGGGTCCATCCTGTACCAAAGCACACAAAGCGGTGTCAATTGTATTGATACAATCTATGAGGCTCATCACCTACTGTTAATGTTTATCTTTTATTAACTGACCTCATCTCCGTATGTCCAGTCTGGTCCTCTCATGACTCTGGTACCGATCTTCATCATGGAGACCAGCTCTGGACCAGAGGTTGGCAGGGAGGCTGGACATGGTAAATGATACACACATTTGAACGGTCAGAATTCCTAATCAGTCAGTCTGATTTATACCAAATTAGCTAAAGACATCCATATGGACCAAGCGTATCAAAACTGACACACAGCTTGTTAATATCTCATTTAGTTTTGATTATACTGACCAATTAATGTCAAACTGGTGTCCTTACTGTAATGAACTGTTGTTACTTCAGAGCTAATTAGACTATTGAACGAACAGAGCAACCATTGTGTGCCTCATTATACATCTTCATGGCTACCGGCACAAAAGACAGTCTACGTCTATTGTATTTCCCCTTAGGGGTAGATTAATCTATAATTTACTCTCCTGCTCCATTGCCCCACAATGTGGAGGAGGTTGGAGTGGTTGGCTATGATAGCGTCCAGTTTCCGAGCAATATGCACCTTCATGTTGAATCATGCCGAATCACCACTTTGTTGCTACTGTATGTTTAAAGGATTTATTTAAATGTCACTGTGCTGACCTGTGTGGGAGTCCTCTGTGGCAGACTGGATGGCAAGCTGGATGTCAAGCCGAAGCGTGGTGGCAGACCGAGGCCGGGTGGCAGCCTGGGTGGTAGACCGAGACCAGTTGGCGGACTGAGACCGGATGATATACTGAGATCGGGTGGCACATCTAGGCTGAGAGACAGGCTGGGTGAAAGGCTGGGGGGTGCACATTGGCTCTGCCAGTTTGAGGTCATACTTGCCATCCTTGCCCATTCGGTATCTCCTGGTTGTACCAGAGTCCCAGTGGACGATGATCCATCCATCCTTGAGCACATTTGTCCGGACCAGACCTAGTCCAGGTGGGGTTCCATCCTGTACCAAAGCGCAGAAGGCGGTGTCAATGTTATTTGAATAGAACTATGAGCTTATATGCCAATCACAGACTGTTAATGTTTATCTTTTATTAACTGACCTCATCTCCGTATGTCCAGTCTGGTCCTCTCATAACTCTGGTACCGATCTTCATCATGGAGACCAGCTCTTGACCAGAGGTTGGCAGGGAGGCTGGACATGGTACATGATAGACATTTTATACAAATATGACATTTTAACTGTCATAACTCCTATGTACTGTAGTCAGTCTGATTTATACCAAATTAGCTTAAGACATCCATATTTGCTCATATATTAATGATCCATGTGACTAGATGTTCTGCCTCTATACTTCTAAATCATAGGTCTGATTGCTACCAAATAGTCTGAGGATAATTATCGGACCAAGCGTATCATAACTGACACATAGCTTGTTAATATCTCATTTAATTTTGATTATACTGATCAATTAATGTCAAACTGGTGTCCTTACTGTAATGAACTGTTGTTACTTCAGAGCTAATTAGACTATTGAACAAATAGAGCAACCATTGTGACCTCATTATACATCTTCATGGCTACCGGCACAAAAGACTGTCTATGTCTATTGTATTTCCCCTTGGGGTAGATTCATCTATAATTTACCCTCCTGCTCCATTGCCCCACAATGTGGAGGAGGTGGGAGTGGTTGGCTATGATAGCGTCCAGTTTCCCTGCTATATGCACCTTCACATAGTGTTGAATCATGCAGAATCACAGCTTTGTTGCTACTGTATGTTTATAGGATTTATTTTAATGTCACTGTGCTGACCTCTGTGGGAGTCCTCTGTGGCAGGCCGGGGGGCAGGCTGGGGGGCAGGCTGGGGGGCAGGCCGGGGGGCAGGCTGGGGGGCAGGCCAGGTGGCAGGCCGAGGCAGGGTTGCAGAATGAGAATGGGTAGCAGCCCGGGTGGTAGACCGATGCTGGGTGGCAGACTGAGGCCGGGTAGCAGATTGGGTGGCAGGCTGGGTGGCAGGCTGGGTGTCACAGTGGACCTTGGTCCGATCATCCATTGGCAGGTTTGTCCGGATCTGACGCAGCCCAGGAAGATGGAAGATGTGTATGTCACCTGTACAACAAATATGTTTAAAATGTCACAACTCCTATGCAGCGAGTCTGATTCAAACACAACTTGTTCAATAGACATCCAACAACAACATCTGACTAGACTAGATTATTTGTTTATATTTCCTCCTAAATCATAGGTCTGATTGCTACCAAATTGTCTGTGGAAAATTAATGGACCAAGCTTATCCAAACTGACATACAGCTATAGCTCATTTAGATTGGAAGATATTGAGTTAATTTCAAACGTGTGTGGCTCAGCACATATAATATAAGACAACAACCACTGGGCCAGTCATCACAGTCTTACAGTATATGTCTACATAAGTACCTGAAACAAAACTCGGAAGTTACATTCAATTTGAACTGAACATGCAAATCCAAAAACCCAAACAGACCCTGTACACTGGCAGACTGGATGGCAGGCTGGATGGAAGGCTGGATGGCAGGCTGGATGGCAGGCTGGATGGCAGGCTGGATGGCAGGCTGGATGGCAGGCTGGATGGCAGGCTTAGGCTGGATGGCAGGCCGAGCCGGTGTGGCCGGCTGGGTGACAGACTGGGTGACAGGAGGCATGGCAGACTGGTTGGCGCGCTGGGTGGCAGACTGGATGGTGGTCTGGGCAGCGGCTGGTGGCTCTGCCAGTTGGAGGTCATACTTGCCCTCCCGGCCCATCCGGTAGCTGAATTTGGCTCCCCAAGTGCCCGAGTCCCACTTGACCTTCATCATTCCATCCTCATCTGGTTCTTTGCAGACCCTCCCCAGCCCACGAGGTCCATCCTATACCAGAGCACAGAGAGAGGTGTCAATTGGGTTGATTAAAACTCACTCTTTTGACACGTAAACAAACACAAACAAAGTTGATTCAAACCATATGGAACATCTCATTTTTTTATATATAAAATGTCATCTTTCTGTTGATTTTACTATTTAAAGATACGGTTCAGCGGATCTAGTCTGGGGTTTCTAACTAATAAAAATTGCGAAATCAACAGGATGTAAAAAAAAAAAAAGAAACTACTGGGTTTGGTGATATATATTGGCTGGATCAACTTTGTTTGTGTTTGTTTACATGCTACAAGAGTGACTTTGAGAGCTGTTTCACCGTACAATGTAAGTCAATGAGGAGCATATTTTCAATTATCAATTTCTAATCAATGGAGCAATTATTATTGATTTCTTGTCCACCTTTGGCGTTACATCATGGCAAGGTAACTACACAACCCAAACCTCTACCAAAGTGGTCTGGCCCTTTAAGACAACATGATCAATAACCCACTAATCTAGCAGTGAATCCATGGCAGACTGGGTGGCAGACTGAGTGGTAGACTGGGTGGTAGGATTCAGCAACGGATTCTAATTTACTCTATAATATTCACTATAAGGTCACTAAAATGTTTTATATTTGTCTCCGCCAGGAGACTATGTTTTCACTTTCCGCCCCCCCCTCGGCCAAGCTAACATTGGTCAAGCCTCACGTGACACGTGACAATACGTTGAAAGAGTGTGCTCTGATCGGCTAGTGAGATGCATGACGTATAGCGGCCTATAAATAGATGCCTCTTTCAAAGTGAGGTAAGACAGGAGTAATGGCTGAGAAATGGCGGAGTAACACTTAAGACAGGATTAATCAGGAACAGTACTGGCGGAGACCTGTGCTCCGAGGAGCACATTTTCTAGTTTATTATCAAACCTCTCGTCCCCATTCCCAGTCTCGTCCTCTCATAACTCTGGTGCCGATCTTCATCATTGAGACCAGCTCTGGACCAGAGGTGGGCAGGGAGGCTGGACATGTAAATGATACAGATAATTTATGCAAGGGATAATCAATAGGGAGCAGGTCATTATTGAGAAATAAACCCCTGATAGGGTGATTAGAACCTGACGCCTAGCGCAGGGGTCTAAGCATTGACATCTATTTGCTATTAAATACGCACGGACAGGCTGGGTGACAGGCTGGGTGGCAGGCTGGGTGGTGCACATTGGCTCTGCCAGTTTGAGGTCGTCCTTGCCCTCCTTGCCCATTCTGCTGGTTGTGCCATGGTCCCAATAAACCCAATGGACAGGCAGGGTGGCAGACTGGGTGACAGGCAGGGTGACAGGCTGGGTGACAGGCAGGGTGGTAGACTGGGTGGCAGGCTGGGTGACAGGCTGGGCAGCAGACACGGTGGCATGCTGGGTGACGACTGGTGACTTTGCCAGTTGGAGGTCATACTTGCCCTTCCGGCCCATCCGGTAGCTGATTCCTGATACAGGACACCAGTCCCACTTGACCATCATCCATCCATCCTCATCTGGTTCTTTGAAGACCCGCCCCAGCCCAGGTGCCGGTCCATCCTATACCAGAGCACACAAAGAGGTGTCAATTATGTTGATTAAAACTATGACAATAAATGTTCATTAATGACCATGACCTGAAGACCACAAGAAAAAAATACATATATTCTTATTTTTATAAATGGATAAACACAAAGAGTCAGGAGGGGTTATGTCCAATTTCTTCTGAAAACAAAACATGATCAATCCTCAAAAACAAGATCACCCTCTAATCTATCAGTGATATACTGGTCTGTCAAACTGTACCTAATGTATAATATTCACTATAAGTTTGCAAACATTTTTATGGTGTATTAACCTGATCTCCCCATTCCCAGTCTGGTCCTCTCATGACTCTGGTACCGATCTTCATCATGGAGACCAGCTCTGGACCGGAGGTGGGCAGGGAGGCTGGACATGGTAGATGATGCAGATAGTTTAAACAACATTGTTTAAACAATGGGTGTGGCATTTAACACATATCAGACTTTTCCCAGTAATGGCCACCATGAGTTAAAAACACATGCAGTATGAACCTGGTACAGAATTGGCCATAATTCAATGACTGCTGTTTATTGTTAATTTAGTTGGTGAAACACGTCTCCAAACTGTTGAAATGGAACAGTAGGGGGTGATAGGGTTTCTGGGGGGAAAAAAAGGCATTTTGGGGAACTTGAAAAAGGGCATTGAAATTGGATGTTGAGAGTGCAAAGCTAAAAGAAAACAAAACCTGCACATCCATTGGAGGGTAATTGCAAGACCGACGGAAACCAGAGGCAGTGCTAAATTAAAGTTTGCACGCTGTGGCTTAAAGGGGTCTCAGTCTCAGCTTTATTTGTGAACATTTTGTCTTAAACAGTCTTCTTCAGAAGACTTTTCTTCAGAAGACTTTTCTTCAGATGACTTCAGAAGAAATTCTGAAGGAGGTCGTTTTAATCAAAACGTTAACAAATAAAGCTTTTACTGGGAGCCCTTAAAGGAGTAGTTCATCCAAAAATGACTTATTTTCTATTAATTACACACCCCATGAAGCATTAAATTCATGGAGACGTTTTTGTCGCATTCCTAAACCAATAATTTGATTACAGACAGAAAGATGCTAATGTATCCGGTAGGAGACTCAAAGTAGACTCTTTGAGTCTCCTACCGGAAATACACCAGCTCATCAAATTATTGGCTCAGGAATGCGTCAAAAACAAACAAATCTCCATGAATTCAATGCTTGGGTCCTTGGGTTTCTGAAAGGGGCTATATAAATTCAAGTTATTACTATTATTATTATTATTATCAATATTATTATCAGAATATAGAGCCATTCAACACTTATTTCATGCAAAATATATCAAATAGTTGGACAGTAGTTTTACTAAGTACTTACCGAATCTGGTCTTCACTATGCCTGGAGTCCACACAGAAACAACAATACAAAAGACAACAATTCAATATCACACAGTATCAATAAGACAAGAACATGTAAAATAAGCCAAAGATAAAGATCATAAAATTGGTGAAATAAAAATCTATTCATAGTGTACTATAAATAATGCATCAGTAGGTTACAGTATTTTTTATTAATTTACCGTGTACTTAAATCAACATTTACGTACATCTCTAGGAGTAGTAACAAAATGGTGGTGCCGATTTGTGCGTGCAAAGTTTCACGGCAATCAGAGGTGCGTTCATTATCTGAGGCATCGTTTGCCCGAGGAACCGTTTGCCCGATCTACGTGAAACTGTACACACACATCCTGGATGCCAAAGCAGAACCTCTGCCCCAAATGTTTTAAATCAGCCTGTTATGGCGCTTATTCTGTCCAAATATCACGCAAATCTGTACATAGTATCTCTATAGTCATGTAATCAAGTCGGATCTGTCCGATTTTTCATTTTCCATCGTGATTGTCTAAGATTGGCTTCCAAAGTTTGCAGGAGTGGCTTGTTTTGAACAAAATGCCTTAAATCATGAACGCAGCGGGCCATTGCCATGAAACTTTGCACGGACATGCCCACTAGGCCAAGGAAGAAATGGCAGCCTCATGGTGGCGCTATAACAGCCCGATATGCGCCAACTATTTTTAAACCGATCAGTGTGAAACTTTGCACGCACACTCCCTAGAGGCCAAGGACACATCAGACTTTTATAGCGACAACGACGAGAACCTTTTGTAGTACCTTAACCTACCCCCCTACCCCCTACCCCCCTACCCCCCCCCCCCCTCTCTCCTTCTCCTTTTGTACATATTTCTTACTCTTCATACCAGTAACCTGTAAACTGATTGTATGACATTCTATAGTAGTTGTGTATATCTGTCTGTCTCTTATATGTCATCATGATTTGTGTGCATGGGAAACTCATTTGAAACAAGCTCAGTGCTTTTATGAGTCTTCCAGTTTAGTAGACCTTGTATCGTGAATTTGTACTTCAATGTACTGTTGTTCTCATGTCTTACTAAATAAAGTACATCAATCAATCAATCAAGTTCCTTTTCATGTCTTACCTTTGATTCTTGACAATTTCTTTGAAAGTTTCTCTGCTAGATCATTCCTGGTGATTTTCCTCAGAATATCCTCAGTGATATTCACAGCTTCAGCAGAGCTGTAGGTCTGCACCATGCGGCCTATGGTGTCCCTCTTGTCAGCATCCTGAAGATGATCCTTTGGGATGTTCAGGTGGCTCTGGAACTGCTTAAAGTCCTCGTCTGTCAGACCCTCCAGAGCTTCCAATATGAGATGATCTGCCATTTCTGTGAATATTTAATGAATGGAGATGATCAGTGCTGCTGAAAAGCATTATGGAAAGATAGTTTTATATATATATATATATATATATATATATATATATATATATATATATATATATATATATATATATATATATATATATATATATATATATATGTATATGTATAGCTGACATTAACCGATGGCAGCTGATATGTCTCTGTTGTTGATAAGCATACATTTTGAGCTGGCTATGTTGGTGTGATGGTTCTCTGTAGCCTACCAAGCTTTAGATTCTGAACAGTTATTTCTTATAATGAAGATGTATTTGTTTCCCTGGCACAAAAGGGGGAACTAATAACACCAAAAACTAAATAAACAAATATTGGTATCAGCTATCAGCTAAATAGTTATTCTAAACATCGGTATCGGCCACACATGTCCATATCGGTGCATCCCAATAATAATCTTACCTGCTGAAGAGGCAGAACATGTTCTATGTTCATCTGCAGGAAAGGGATGTTGATGATCTGTGTAATTTGATCTGATCTGGTTGAAACGTTCCAGTGGGAGTGTACAGTATGTGACTTTAATAACTGGACTGGTTGGTAAAGTTAATGTGAATGGTTTAAATTTGGAAGAAATATTGGTTCTTGACCGTTTCTTTAAAGGTTTCTCTGCTGTGATATTCACAGCTTCATCAGAGCTGTAGGTCTGCACCATGCAGCCTATGGTGTCACTCTTGTCGGCATCATGAAGATGATCCTTTGGGATGTTCAGGTGGCTCTGGAACTGCTTAAAGTCCTCGTCTGTCAGACCTTCCAGAGCTTCCAACATGAGATGATCTGCCATGTCTGTGAATATTTAATGCATGGAGATGATCAGTGCTGCTGAAAAGCATTATGGATTTTTTAAATGTTCTTTACATTATTACTACTAGTAAAATTACTACTACTCAAATCATTTAAATATATACAATACGATATGTACCGTATATACATATATGTTCACACATAGTATGGAATATCAACAAGCCTTTGTGAGCCTGCGATGTTCGGAATTTGCCAATCAGGAAGAAAAAATCGGACGGATCCGTCTTGATCACTTGACTATAGAGATAATGTGTACCGATTCATGTTTGTGGGAGTAATATAAGTTAATTTAATATTAGTATAATTTGTTTTGCAAAAATCGGCCTCCTGGTGGCGCTATAATAGGGCAATGTTAAATGGGGGACATTTGTTCCTCAACGTAGTGCGAATATGCGTGCAAAGGTTCACCGCAATCGGACACTGCGTTCAAGATTTGAGGCATGTTGTCCAAAACAAGCCACTCCTGCAAACTTCAGATGTAAATCTTAGCCAATCAGGAAGGAAAATGAAAAATCTGAAAGACTCGTGTTGTTTTATGACTATAGAGATACTGTGTACCGATTTGCGTGATGTTTGGACAAAAGCTGTAGGAGTGCTGTGAAGAAATGTGTTTTTGCCAGAATCAGCCTCCTGGTGGCGCTATAACAGGCCCATGTGCAAAATGTGGGGCAGAGGTTCTGCTCTGGCATCCAGGGAGTGTGTGTGGACATACTGTACTTATCAGTATCACACCCCATGTCTATAATCATGATGAACATACTATACGTCTCAGTCTCACAACGCGACGCGTTGTGAGCTTGTAGTTGGGCTGGTTTTCCTAAACCTGGTTGCTTGTTTCTCTCACAGAATCTGGCAACACTGTCTGCCCCTGGGGGTCCCTACCCATAGGTTGAGACCCACTGCTGGAGTTCCATGTCAACGTTGAACAAACGTAAGCAGAGAGCATTCCAGCAATGGCTTTAAACATAAACAAATGCCATATTTATCACACCTCTCATTTCAGACAGGCTGTTTAATACACAACGTATAATAGTGCTTATTGGTTAATGTATGTTTTGTAATAATTATACAATTCTACAAAGTAGGCAAAGAAGGTTTTGAAATAATTGCAGTGGAGCAAAACGTTCAATATTTGCCTATTTGAGATGTAGTGGAGTAGATCGCAGAGGTGTAAAGTAGCTAAGTACATTACAGTACATACTTAAGTAAAAATTGATATTTTTACTTTACTGGAGTGTTGCCAATTGTCTATACTTTTACTTCTACTCCACTACATCTCAGATGCAAATATTGTACTTTTTACTCCACTACAATTATTTGAAAACTTTAATTAGTTACTTTGCAGATATAAATTATTACATTATAAAACATATAGATTAACCACTTTAGCCCTATTTTATGCCTAGGCTATTTTCAAGCATTTCAGTACTTTTACTTTTGGTACTTTAAGTACATTTTGTTACCAATACTTTTGTACTTTTACTCAAGTAAATTTGTAATTCCGGACTTTTACTTGTAACAGAGTATTTCTACATTGCAGTATTGAAATCTTTACTTGAGTAAAAGAATGCGAGTACTCTTTCCACCACTGCTACACATCCAACATCCATGTATTTAATAATCAGTGTTTAATTAATAATCTTACCTGCTGTAAAGTCAGAACATGTTCTATGTTCACCTGCAGCAAAAAGAGGTTGATGAAAACATGTCCTCGCTGTGTGTTTTGATCTGATCTCGTTGAAACATTCCACTGGAAGTGTGTTTTTGTCAAAAGCAATAACTCGACTGTTCGTAAATATGAAGCTAAAATGGTTTAAACGTGGAGGTTGAAATGTTCATAATACCCCTTTAAAGTCACATTATCCTTCTGCAAAATGTTTGACGCGCACACACACACACACACACACACACACACACACACACACACACACACACACACACACACACACACACACACACACACACACACACATACACGCACGCACGTGCACGCGCGTGCAGGCACACACTCCAGCATAAAGACAACATCATGAAGGAATGTGTCACTCTGCGCTACCGCAATACAGAAATGGAATGTTATCATCTTGGCTGATACTGTAGCTACAAGCTTTAACATGTGCTTTGGCCTCAAACATTGAATGAAGAGAGAGAGGGGGTGGAGGGAGGGACGGAGGGAGGGGGGGATGCTACCACATCCAAGTGCAAATGTCAGTTAAGGACACAGTGTGTGTGTGTGTGTGTGTGTGTATATATGTTAGGGCTTTCACCAACTAGTTGACTAGTATAACCACTAGTCCAGGGGTCTTCAACAGGGGGTCCGGGACACCTAGGGGGTCCTCAGAGTTAATACAGGGGGTCCGCCAAATCTTTGTGTGAAGTTATTTTTTTATTAACCACTTGAACCCTAGCATCCCTTTTCTGAGGAGAACTTTAGCCAAAAATAGCAGATCTACAAGCTTGTAGATCTGCTATTTTTGGCAAAGAGTTATAGGTGTAGAGGGAAAAAAGAGCAGCAAAAGTTTATCTCAAACACAATTATATACAATATAGAGTAGGGGGTCCCTGCTTCATCTCTCTCTCAGCTAGGGGGTCCTTGGCCTGAAAACGTTGAAGACCCCTGCACTAGTCGACCTTGTTGGTACTAGTCGAATAGTAGTTTGTTTGTTTTTTGCATTGTTTTAATGCCATTACTATTATTATTATCCTCCTGCCTTTATTTTTATCAACAGGGGGTCAAAAGTATGCCCAATAATATTATTGGGCAATAACCCCCTTTTGAGGATCCTTGGAGACGCTGCTCTGGTGCTGTGCTGCTGTGCCCGAAGCACTTCCCTTAAAACGGCATAAAAATAAAGGCAGGAGGATAATGGCAATACATATTATACAATATATATATTTTCCTTTTTTTAATAGGTAATTTGTGTGGCCTCCTGGTGGCGCTATAATAGGGCAATGTGAAAAGGGTGCCATTCATTCTTAGGCCTTTCATGGCAGTCCCTGGCACAAAACATATCAATTTGGGGGTCCATGCAGCTTGGCACAAAACAGTTTGAGAATTTGTAGAATGGGCCTAAGGTCTTAATGGGTTAATAGATTAGAAGCAAGACTTTTGGATGATGATGACGCACCAATCATTCATGAAGTTATGTGGAAGGATTTATGGCTCTAGATGAAGTCATTGTCAGATGCCCTTGTTATGCATGCCATCACTGTTGCCAGATTTTGTCAGAGAAATAAGCAACAAGGCCTATGAAAACAAATACATGTGTGTATTTAGCCTATGTAATAGCCAATGTACATACATTGGCTATTTGAAAATAGCCGATCTACAAGCGTCAAATCTGCGACGTGTTGTGAGCTTGTAGATCTGCTATTTTCAAAAAGATCTTGCGAGAAAGAAAAAAAACATCCTGATGGGCGTCTGCATTGAAATACGTTAATGTGGGTGTCCTTGAAAAGCAAATGTTTGAGAACCGGTTAAACAATTATATATATATATAAAAAAAATTGAAGCAAGCCCAAATAACTACACTTTAAAAACAAGCCCAAAAAACACAACCCGCAACTACCAATATTTACAAGCAACTTTACAGAAAAACATGCCCAAAGTCGCTTATAATAAGCAGACATGGCAACACATGCTGCCGTTGTTTTGTACAGACTTGATAGCTGTGTAGAATACCACCTTGTTTCCTAACTATTGGGCACAGAAGCACAGAAGCGCTGGACCAAAAAAAAAGTTGTGCTATCATATTTATGGGTTGTGTGGGTGTGTATGGGTTGTTTAGTTAACATTCATTTTATTCAAGGCTCCAGAACGTGGAGGGAGGCTTTTCAGTAAAAGTGGTGGTATTAAGGGCATGTGTGTTTGTATGTGCCTTGACGGAGCGGGTCCAAAACGTCAGGGCCGAACTTATGTCCCAGTCCAGCCCTGTCTGGACCTCTTCTTCCAGGAAGTACCCATACATGGAGATTAATGTGTCTGTCTGTGTCCCTTTTATGCCCATATATGGAGTTCCATGTCAGGCATGGCCAAATATGGAGTCCAGGCCAGTCTATGACGCAGTTCTATGACAAGATGTTAATGACATCATGGTACTCGATATATGGGGACAGGGGTGTAAAGTAATTAAGTACGTTTACTCAAGTACTGTACTTAAGTGCAATTTTGAGATACTTTTACTTTACTGGAGTGTTTCCAATTGTCTATACTTTTACTTCTACTCCACTACATCTCAGAGGCAAATATTGTACTTTTACTCCACTACAATTATATAAAGAAAAGTTTAGTTACTAACTTTAGTTACTAGTTACTTTGCAGATATAAATAATATATATATATATATAATATATAATATAAAACAGTTTAGTACTTTACTTTTGGTACTTTAAGTACATTTTGATACCAAATACTTTTGTACTTTTAGTAAATTTGTTATATCAGACTTTTACTTGTAACAGAGTACTTCTACATAGCAGTATTGATACTTTTACTTAAGTAAAACATTTGAGTACTTTTCCCAGCACTGTTTGGGGATTTGCGGTTTTGTCCATAATATTTTGTACCAGTCATTTTGTCCATTTTGTTTATGCCCATATATGAACATCTTTATATGCATCTGTCTGCCTGCCTGTTTGAAGTCGGTCCCATATATGGACATGCCCATATATGGGCTTAGCTGTCAACTCAATGGTTCTGGACAACCGGATCTCCATATTATGCTAACATAATGGTCTATAATGAGGAATGAAGCCTTTTATGTTTTTTATAGATGCACTTTCCAGATGCTCTTCATAGACGGTCCCTCAGGCTGTGCTGCTGTCCCCTGCTCTCGTCCTCCCTATTAAGGGGTTTTTGTTTTTAGTAAATTGTGCTGTTTGTCTTTGGTCTTACAATTCATGTTTGGCCCTTAACCAGCAGTCTATTCCCACATGGTTGGCCCTTAACCAGCAGTCTATGCCCACATGGTTGGCCCTCTGCCCTAAAGTATCTTTTTAATATTTGTATGTATCAGGTTGCCACGGTTACCAAATATGTACTTGGAGGTCAGTCTGGAGCTTTGTGGAACTCCATATTTGGGCATAATTTGTTGATGTCACATTTGATGACATGAGATTTGAGTCAGCTTGACTTAAAAGCTGATTACACAGAGTGTGAGGGGCTTTAGTCAAAGAGAAGAGACCCTCACTCACTGAAGGAGATATTCTGCTGTAGTCACATCATTAATATTCCTGGATAGTAAAGATAGTTAATACGGTTTTAAGTTGATTTTACATTTCCAGTGTTTCACACTTTCACTTTTATTCTCAGCGTGTAGAAATGGCCTCTGCCAACAGTCTCCTGTCTGAAGATCACTTCCTGTGTTCTATCTGTATGGATGTGTTCACTGATCCAATCACCACTCCATGTGGACACAACTACTGCAAAGCCTGTATCACACGTTACTGGGACACTAATGATGTGTGTAAGTGTCCACTGTGTCAAGAAACCTTCTATAACAGACCAAAAGTATCCGTTAATACTTTGCTTTCTGAGATGGTTCAACAGTTCAGGAGTCACAAATTGAAAGAAGAATATGAAGCAAAGACAGAGGCTGAAGTTCAGCAGATGATCCAGGAGAGACGACTGAAGATTCAGGAGGTCAAACGCTCAGTAGAGTTCAGCAGGAAAGATGCAGACACAGTGATAGCAGAGAGTGTTCAGGTCTTCTCTGCTCTGATCAGCTGTATTGAGAGAAGCCAGGCTGAGCTCATTGATGTGATTGAAGAGAAGCAGAAAACAACAGAGAAACAGGCTGAAGGCTTCATTAATGAGCTGCAACAGGAAGTCACTCAGTTAGAGAAGAGAAGCTCTGAGCTGAAACAGCTCTCACACACTGAAGACCACCTCCACCTCCTCCACAACTTACCATCCAACAACTCTGGGTGGAGACCCACCAAGGACTGGACAAAGGTCAATGTCCATCAGTCTTCACATGTGGGGACAGTGAGGACAGCTGTGGCTCAGCTGGAGAAGACACTCAGTCAAGAGATGAATAAGCTGTGTGATGCTGAGTTGAGGAGGATCCAGCAATATGAGGTGGATGTAACTCTGGACCCTGATACAGCACATCCAACCCTTATCCTGTCTGAGGATGGAAAACAAGTGAGTCATGGAAACATAAGGAAGAATCTTCCTGACAACACAGAGAGATTCTCTTATTTTCCCCGGGTCTTAGGAAAACAAAGCTTCTCCTCATGAAGGTTTTACTATGAGGTTCAGGTTACAGGGAAGACTCAGTGGATGTTAGGAGTGGCCAGAGAGTCCATCGACAGGAAAGGTTTTAACATACCGAGACCCAACATTGGTTACTGGACTATAGTATTGTTGAATAGAAATGAGTACTGGGCTTATCCTGGTGTCCTCCTCCCTGTAAGAGAGGAGATCCAGAAAGTGGGAGTGTTTGTGGATTATGAGGAGGGTCTGGTCTCCTTTTATGACGTGGAGACCAGAGCTCATCTCTACTCTTTCACTGGCTGCACCTTCACTGAGAAACTCTTTCCATTCTTCAATCCATGTGATAATGATGGTGGTAGAAACTCTGCTCCTCTGATCATCTCTCCTGTCAACATGAAGTAGAACAGCATGGAGTTTAAATAAGCAGTAAATTAGACATTAATAGGCAGAAGACATCAAAAACATATAGAGAATAAAAGAATAAACATGGAAAAAATAGCAGATCTTTGCAAGCTCACACCGTGTTGCATTGCACCTATTTCGTGACAAAGTAAAACAAAAAACAATAATGCATAGGGTAAGGTATCTAACCCTATTATGATATGTTCTATTAATATGTTGGATTCATTTTATTGTGTATTTTCAGCCATTTGAAGAATCCCAAGGTTTCATTTGTCAATACTCCTGTGTTCATTTCGTTGACTAAAATTAAAAAACGTTTGTCGAAAATAAAAACGAAATAAAATCTAAGCTATGATGACTAAAACTAAGACTAAATATACAAACAATTTCGTCAACAAATAAAAATAGACTCAAATGTTATGGAGAGACTAGTGGAGACGAGATCCAGTAGAACTAAAAGTCAATTAATTGTATGTTTGGTTACGTTCCGGTGTTGCGCTCTGAAAATAGCTGATCTACAAGCTCACAACGAGACGCGCTGCGACGCATTGTGAGCTTGCAGATCGGAAATTTTCAGCATGCAACAAAGTGTAAAATCAGGCATTACGACGCCATCAAGGCCTACAGTACCAAATATAATTAAATATAACTTTATACCATAACTCTGAGAGTGTACAAATGGAACCAAATGCACCTGTAAGGGTACAATACAAACATACACTCTCAAAACACCGTGACGAACACAATAATTATCCACATTAAATGTGATGACACTTTTAACGGGCGTCACAGATGCAAATATAATAATTTTCCTGTTCACATGTCCCTGATTGTATCTAAGATGATCTTATAATTCCTTTAAGAAATATAATCTAAATTTTCAATCAAATGTAGTGGATGGTGGATAGGCGATTTTTGCCTCTGCCAGCAGGGAAAATATAAGAACATTGTTTATCATATGTGTGACATATTCAAAATAGACCGCCTGCATATATGTATCTACATATGTATGTGTAACCGGGTGGAGTTTTAGTGAAAGTCTTTGACACCAATTGATTGTGGTTTATTTACTGCAGGTGTTCATGTGTGGAGATTTGGTCCATCAGGATTGGTGAGACACTCTGATGCCATCCAATCATGATCTAGTTCTGCCTTTAAAAGCAGGAAGTTGGCAATCAGGAGAGAGGTTTTTGTAATGGGTGAGTAGAGTGTGTTCCAGTGCCACAAGGTCAAGGTCAAGGTCTTTATTAGTGTCCCAAAAGGGCAAATAGTTTTACAGCCGGAGTAGTGGTTTAAAACATACACAGAATACAGGACAACAAACAAACGCCATAGCATAAAACATAAGTCTGGGCGCATCTAGTGCAAGATCTGAGACAAAGGACTACATTCAGAGGTATACATCAGAGATATAAAGTGCCGGGCATAAAGTGCTTGTTTCATCCTCGTCATCATCATCATTATCAAAGTGCAAGAGATAAAGATAAAGTGCAAGAGATATAAAGTGCCGGTCTTAAAGTGCTTGTTTCATCATCATCTCATCATCATCAAAGTGCAAGAGATAAAGTGCAAGAGATACAACAAAAGGCTACATTCAGAAATGTAAAGTGCCGGTCAACAAGTGCTTATTTCATCATCATCATCAATATCACAGTAACATTACCCTTTACCTGTCACTAGCAGCATTGATTGCTCTAATTGAAGCAGGAATAAAGGAAAACTTGAATCTGTTATGTCAGAAAGTAGTCTCAGTGATGCAGCATAGCAAGTAGATCCATGGCCTTATCCAGGCCAGAGTGTTCCTGCTCTAGGGCTAGAGAGTTCAGGCTCTGTGTGAAGAAAGCTCCCTCTGTTAGCCTAGCTCTGACTAGTTTTGCGGCTAGCCGTTAGCCGTAGCAGGTCTCTCTGTATCTCTTGTCGGCGACCGTGTCCCCCAGATCTAGGCTAAAAACGAGCCACACTGGGGGGAAGTTGTCAGAAAGTAGTCTCAGTGATGTACTTAATGATGCACCACAGGCTCCGTTGTGATCCACCCATATGTTTTTAATGTTTGTTTTAATTGTGAAGTGAAATAAGGAGTAATGATGTTGCACATGTATGTGCACTGTACACAGGAGTCACACTCCTGTGTGAGGCAGGTTTCTGCATTTAGGTGCACTTCACTCTGGCTCACCCTGGTGAGAATGTTTGTTTTTTTGGGTCTGGGCGGCCCACAAAGTAAATATAACCCATGTAATTGGCCCACTGGCATGTCTGTTGTCTCTCATCTGAAATGGCCAACAAAAATTCTTACGGGCCTCTCTATCTGAGATTCCCAGGCTGAATTAGGGGCCCAGCACGTCCCTGAATGTCATATTGTTTGTTGTGTACTCATTGAATTTGTTTAGCCTATTTATGTTTTAACCCAGGGGTCTTCAACGTTTCAGGCCAAGGCCCCCCCTAGCTGAGTGAGAGATGAAGCAGGGACCCCCTCTATATTTTATAAAATTGTGTTTCAGATTCAACCTTTTTTGTTTACTTGGTCTGCTCTTTTCAATTACTTTTTTCATTTATTGTCTCCGCCAGGCCGAAAGGCATATGGCGAGAGAGTATGTTTTACCTTCCGTCCGTCCTTCCGTCCGTCCGTGTGTGTGTGTGTGTGTGTGTGTGTGTCCGTCCTGTCTGTGTGTTACCAGCTAATCTCCGGCACCGTTGGCCCGGTCGCTGCGAAACTGTGCACACCCACTCCCTGGATGCCAATTCAGAACCTCTGCCCCACATTTTTCACATGGGCCTGTTATAGCGCCACCAGGAGGCCGATTTGTGCAAAACCCATTTTTTCCCTTTTAACCAAACGTCATGCAAATCGGTACACAGTATCTCTATAGTCATGTGATCAACCCGGATCTGTCCGATTTCCCATATTGCATCCTCATTGGCTAAGGTTGGCTTCCAAAGTTTGCAGGATTGGTCCGTTTTGAACAAACTGCCTCCAATCATGAACGCAGCTTGCCATTTCCATAAAATTGCACACGCACATTCCCACTAGGCCGAGGAAGAAATGCCACTTGAACATTTTCAAATCAGCCTCATGGTGGCGCTATAACTGGCCGATTTGCATTTTTACTATAACTGCACCGATCTGCGTGAAACTTTGCACGCACACTCCCTAGAGGCCAAGGAAAAACATTGGACTGCATTTTTCACATCTGCTTTTTACAGCGCCACCAGGAGGCCGACTTATGTAAAATACATTTTTGGAGATTATTCCTTCAGATTCTGTCCAAAAAACACGCAAATTGGTACACTGCATCTCCATAGTCATGTGATTCTGATGGATCTGTCTGATATTTCATATTCCATCCTATTTGGCTTACAGTGGCTTCCAAAGTTTGCAGGATTGGTCAGTTTTAAACAAAATGCCTCAAAACATGAATGCAGTGTGCAATTTCCGTGAAAGTTTGCATGCAGATTCCCACTAGGCCGAGGAAGAAATGCCCCCCTTTTCACATTCACTTTGGCCTTTATAGCGCCACCAGCAGGTCTAATTTAGCAAAACACATTTTTGGAACAAAATGCCTCAAATCATGAATGCAGTGTCCCATTGAAAGGCCTAAGAAGAAATGCCACCCTTTTCACATTGGCCTATTATAGCGCCACCAGGAGGCCACAATAACCTACCTGACCTGGCGGAGACCTGTAGTCCGAGGAGCACTTTTTCTAGTTTTTTATATTTTTGGGGGAAAACGAAAAAATTAAAATAAAATAAATGAAAAAATATCTCGGAGAAACACGCCCCCCCTCACGCATTAGGAGGGCAGGGTGAGTCACCAGAACCAAGGACGGTGTTTTTGATGAATCTAACATGGTTAAAATGGAGTTTGAAGTTATAATGGGTTTGTGTAGGAAGGGGGCGTGTCTGATAAAATTAATATCAAATGTCTAAATACTGAATCGAGCAACTTAAAAACTGTCTGGGGGGCTCACAAAGGCTTGAGTAGATGATACAATCACCAAATGTTTTTTGGAAAGTGAAATATCCCTTTAAGCTCTGTTTTACGAACCTGTGTTTTTAAAGTTAAAGCCTCAAATGGAAGTTGGTGAAATTCCAACTGGCGTAGTCAGTAGTACTTTAATAACCTCAAGCAAAAAATAAATAAATAAATATATATATATATATATATATATATATATATATATATATATATATATATATATATATATATATATATATATATATATATATATATATATATATATTGAGTACTTGAGTAAATGTACTTAGTTACTTTACACCACTGGAAGCAAGGACCGTATTGGTAGATTGAATACTTTATTTAGAAGTTTGCAAAGAAAAAGCACATGGAAGTACAGTAGCCTACACTTAGTTACTTTACTCCACTGACTTTGCTTAGGGTTGTAGACTGCGTTGTAGACTATTGGCCAATCACGGTGCAGGATTGGTCAGTGTCCAAAACTCACTTATAGGGGGCGGTTACACCGCCCCAAAAACATAGAACATGCATGTACATCTGTGGCCTACTGGCAGTGTGCAGAGGAAATGTGTCACTGATCGGTCCAGTGTTGTGCGTTGATTTGCTCCAGACTCACACAGACTGACTCTTTTATAGACAGCTAGACACCCGTAGAGCCACGTTGTAAAAATATAAAACATTATGTGAAAAAAAAGTATTAACTTTCATCTCCGTCAACTTAGCTCTCTGTAATATATAGACATGCATCTACCATCTATAACTCCTAAGTGGCGGTGCTGTATTATACCACTCTGCATTTCAATTTCATATTGGGGACAATTGTGATCCCCATCTCTGTGTCGTTTTGGATGGCCATTATTCATCAATACATTTCCCAATGGTGCAATCATTTCTTTAACACTATAAAACATGGAAAAACTTAATTTGATCTAATTATAAACTCGAATTGAGCTGAGCTTGTGCTGCCTGTTTTATCACGGTATCCGCAGTTGTGACTGTCGCTGTACCCCCTCACTGTAGATTCTCACCAAATACAAAGTTATATTTCTCGTGGTCGATTGCAACTGTGTAACCGCAAAATCACAACTCAGCTGCTAACCGCAACGTAGCTCGTCGCCTGTTATTTCAGACTGTAGCTTCTCCCCCATCCATCATCAAGTTGAACTTGATGAAGCCCTACATGGGCAAAACGTTGTTCACTTTTGGTTAAACAAACGAAAAAGACGGGAAAGCAGCTTATCCTGTGCGGACATTCCCTTTTTCTTTACTTGATTATTTTTGGGTCTAGCACCGCAGTGACCATTTTGTTGACTGAGACTAAGACTAATATACTAAGGTTTTGATATTTAGTCGACTAAGACTAGACTAAGACTAAACAATAGTATACTAAAACAGTACTAAAACTAAATGGTGTGTTATTCAAAAGACTAAATTATAATTAGCTGTAAAAAATAACACTTCAAACCGTGTTTAAAGAGAATGTGAGTATGTGGAAATCCTACCTTTTTTTCAAGAGTAGAGAGATATGTCCAGAGATGCAACAGACAGGCTATAATACACATTCACCACATTACTGCATAATAAACTATGATAATTAATTACATTTATCTTCCTGATATATAGAAATTCCCACCAACAACATAATTCGACTTTACCTAGGACATTAATCAATAGCCATAATGCTTTGTGCGTTGCACCTGAATGCACCATGCAGTCTTTCTGCTGTTTTTAAATCATTTGAAAATTGGTGAAAGCACCAGCGTTTTTCTCAGGGTGACCTTTCTAAATTCAGACATCTGCTTTATGGTCCCCGGAGACACCGGATCCTCCCTCTCTGCCACATCGTTGTTGACCCGAGTGAGAATGGTCAGGAGGTCATCGCCCCTGTAACAAACACACAACATTGCCACACAAGGCACTTGATTGAATTGCAGTCAATTAAACAATGTAGTAATATAGCCTATATGCAGCAATGGTGGAAATGTGGTTATCAGGTAGGCCTATCAGTATTGTGGATCAAGTATGACTTAGCTCTTCTTAATATTACATTCATATATTAATTTGTATTCATGTCTTTCTTTCTTCATATTTTGAGAGTTACCTGAGACAGCGCTCTTTTAGCTGTTTGCACACAGACTGTATGAACCAGGTCCCAGCTTTTTTATCCCTAAATGCTAAATAATTCTCCACAGTGGCCATGGCAACCAGGAAATCTGCATCCACAGGAATGAGAGGAGCCTTCATATTTGGTTTGGGTGGTCTACAACTGTCTGCTTCAACCCCTTCCTCTTCAACCCCTTCCTCTTCAACCGCTTCCGCTTCAACCCCTTCCTGCATCTCCATTCCCTGACAGGCCTCGATGAAGAACACTTTGGGCTTGCCCACAAGGACACGGCAGTTATCTCCGTTGAAGTACGCAACTATGTCTTCAATGAGGAGGAGCTTCTGATCGGTCCCGAAAACGCCACCCTTTTCTCCATGACTCATAATGCAGCAGACAAAGACATCGCCGTGCTGTGGAGGATCCTCAACTTTAAGGTTGGTGAACACCCTGTGCTCCGTGGACCATTCCTTTACATTGCACCTCTGTAGCTCAGCGAGGTCCTTCAAAGAAGACAAACAGTTGAGGGTCTCGTGCATTTGGCTTGTGATTTGGTCTTTAAACATCAACACTCTGAAGCCCAGCAAACTGAATGTATTGGTCAAATCGTCTGCAGGGGAGGAAAAGAAAGATTCAATCACCAAAAGAAACCATTTACTGACTAACATCTACTTCTCATGTTAAAATTGTAGATGTCAAGTTGACACGCTTGTTGAGAGCAATGTATGACATGTGCCATAATCTTCTATTTGAGATAATTACAAGCAACCAACAGTAAAGAGAATGAGGGTAAGTACTATCCAGACAACATCCATACCAGCATCCTTGTCTGTTCCACGTCTTCGATCACGAACAGCTACAAAGTTCTCATTGTTGATGATCACACAGAGACCTGTAGGTTTGCTGCTCACCTTGTACAGGTCATCCTAAAAAGAGCAGAGAGAGATTTTGAGTTCGTCACAAATATACAATGGGTGACTCCAGGACTGTGATTTTATTTTACATATTTCTGATGTTATCACAATTGTAAAGGCTTCCTACACGTGTGTGGTTTTGAGATAGTTTTCAAATTAAAAGATGGATGGAAACAACCTTTAAATCTGAATATTTTCTAACTGCCTGTGTCAAATTTGACCGGGAAGTACTTTCCCGATCTGCTGCTGATCATTTTGCGTTTTGCCGTAACTTGCTACTGCAGACCTGGTCTTTTCCACCTGCAGTCCCATCCTCTCTTGACTTTGGATCGGAGGTGGTCAGCGGTGATGGTGCTGGAGGTGTTGTGATCAGGGGACCAGGGTTAGCATCATTGTTGTTTCAATTGGGACTGAATACTAGAAGATGCAGCCAGTAAAGCAGTAGATCAAATCTCTGCACATCATAAGAGGACACTTTGGCCATAAATAAATGACAGTTTGTACAAACATCAAGATTGCTGGATATGTTTAAGCTGAACAGTGTTGCTGAAAAGGGGCTTGGAGACCGGCACATATATAGACATGAATGAAAAAGCATCTGTCTAGTCGTCATAAAACCTGATAAACATCTTTAATATTAGTGTTGGCAAATGTCAAAGGTCTAGAGTAGACCCCTCATAGCAGTCCGTTGGCTTTAAAGGTCCTGTGATATGAAATGTCTCTATTTTCATATTTTATTATTATTAGTATTATTATATTATATATTAGCTTTTTTGGGGGTTCTCTGACGTAAATTCTACACCAAATAACAGAAATGTTAACACTCAGTGGTTTATTTGTGGTCAGGGCACTTCTGAATAATGAGAACTGAAATGGGCCTCTGAATAGCCTGCAGAATGTTACGTGATTTTTGTAACAATCTCACCCTCCAGGTAAAGAAGCAGAGAATTATGTCTGCCATTGTATTAGCCAGTCGTCTTTATTTTGTCTATGTGTGTATATAAAATGATAGATTCCCTGCACATTTCTTAGTTACAAAAGTAGTTTCATGGCATTGTTGTAACCAACTGTGAAGCAGTTTGTTTATCGAGTAATGGTTATATTTCTGATGTTTTATAGTTTGTGTGTAGATTCCATGTTGTTGTGTGCTTGTTTATACCTGACCAGGTAGTCTGACCATGTAGTCTTAGCCTGATCATGTAGTCTTAGACTGACCATGTAGTCTTAGACTGACCATGTAGTCTTAGACTGACCATGTAGTCTGGTACTGACCATGTAGTCTTAGACTGACCATGTAGTCTTAGTCTGATCATATAGTCTTAGACTGACCATGTAGTCTGGTACTGACCATGTAGTCTTAGACTGACCATGTAGTCTTAGACTGACCATGTAGTCTGGTACTGACCATGTAGTCTTAGACTGACCATGTAGTCTTAGTCTGATCATATAGTCTTAGACTGACCATGTAGTCTTAGACTGACCATGTAGTCTTAGTCTGATCATATAGTCTTAGACTGACCATGTAGTCTTAGTCTGATCATATAGTCTTAGACTGACCATGTAGTCTTAGACTGACCATGTAGTCTTAGTCTGATCATATAGTCTTAGACTGACCATGTAGTCTTAGACTGACCATGTAGTCTTAGTCTGATCATATAGTCTTAGACTGACCATGTAGTCTTAGACTGACCATGTAGTCTTAGTCTGATCATATAGTCTTAGACTGACCATGTAGTCTTAGACTGACCATGTAGTCTGGTACTGACCATGTAGTCTTAGACTGACCATGTAGTCTTAGACTGACCATGTAGTCTTAGTCTGATCATGTAGTGTTAGACTGACCATGTAGTCTGGTACTGATCATGTAGTCTGGTACTGATCATGTAGTACTGACCCTGACTAGTAGCTTGCTGTGGCTACTGACCTAGATGTGTTAATGTTTATATTGTATGATTAGTATGATAAAATCCATCAAAGACACTGGTCTGAGTAATATTCTACTCTTGTGCTCAATCCCTACACATGGGAGATGTATTGATTGCATTTAGTGTGATTGGTATATAAATGTGAGATAGCCGAAAGCCTCTTACGAGGGCGATCTTATTAGTTACATTGCTTGTGTGACTGGCTAGAAAATTGTACAGTTTACGTCTATTGTATTTCCCCTTGGGGTCGATGAATCTAGGCTTTCCCCTCCTGTTCCATTGCCCCACAATGTGGAGGAGGTGGGAGTGGTTGGCCATGATAGCGTCCAGTTTCCTCACTATATGCACCTTCCCATAGTGTTGAATCATGCAGAATCACCGCTCTGTTGCTACTGTATGTTTATAGGATTTATTTTAATGTCACTGTGCTGACCTGTTTAGTAGTCCTCTGTGGCAGGCTGTATCGCAGGCCGCATGTCAAACCGAAGTCGGGGACAGACAAAGGCCGGGTGGCGGACAGAGATCGGGTGCCCTTTCGGCAGGTGATGGTTGTACCAGAGTCGCCTGTACAAAAAACATTACATTTGAACTGTCATAACTCCTATGCAGTCTGATCTATGCAAAACTTGCGTTCTGTCAGCCAGTAGGTGGAGCCATCATTTTCAAACCTGGGACTGAGGGTTCAGTGAGTCAGTAGGTAGTCGCTTATTATCGGTATAAGTTGAGCAATGAAGGTGTCGATCCTCCTATTATAATAATCTAGACCCCTGGGAGGTTTAGTCTATTGTTATACCCACCATCAACACCCAGTACTTACTGCACTCACCCAAGCTGTACTACTATACTGTGTGCTGAGTTGGCTGTGCCAGGTATTAAACCCAACACCTTTCAATTCAAAGACGAGCACTTTACCATCCGAGCTACACGGGCACGTTCTGTACACCAGTCTTATGTTGATACATTTTAACAGAGGATGGGCCTGTTGCAAATGTGGCCATGAATCAATGTCAGTTTGTCCAAACGTTACTAAACTTGTAGGAGTTTTTAATCCAATGAAAAGGTTGAAACCTGTCCCCAAAACATCTTTGAAAGTGGACTGTATAGGGCTGACGGTTTGCAAAAGAAAAAGGGGAAGGCTTTTGGCTTGTAAATGACTTAGTGTCTGTGTCAGTGGCGTAGCAAGGCAACACTGGGCCCCAATGCGGGGTGGTTACAGCGGACCCTCTGCCAGCCCCCCTCTAGATACAATAGACAGCATTTAGCATTGGGCCTCAAGCATCAACCGTTCTTAAAAATAAATGTCTTCTCAAGACCCACTTTCCTTACTTGGAAATTGTTCGACACACACTCAAGAGCACACTTATGCACATTTGACTGCTGGCATGCAGAATAATTGGTTATTGCATAATATATTTCAAAATAAAATCATTATAATTAGAGTTCATTAGAGTTCTAAACAGGACTGATTATGTATATCCAAAAACCCAAACAGACCTCGCAGTACACTGGCAGGCTGGATGGAAGGCTGGATGGCAGGCTTAGGCTGGATGGCAGGCTGGTTGGAAGGCTGGATGGAAGGCTGGATGGAAGGCTGGATGGCAGGCTGATTGGCACGCTGGATGACAAACTTAGGCTGGATGACATTCTTAGGCTGGATGGCAGGCTGGAAGGCAGACTGGGTAACAGGAGGGGTGGCAGACTGGGTGACAGGTTGGGTGGCAGACTGGGTGACAGGGTGGGTGGCAGGCTGGGTGGCAGACTGGGTGGTGCACATTGGCTCTGCCAGTTTGAGGTCGTACTTGTCATCCTTGCCCATTCTGTATCCCCTGATCTCACCAGAGTCCCATTGGACCATGATCATTCCACTCTTGCGCAGGTTTGTATGGACCAGACCCAGCCCAGGCGGGGGTCCATCCTGTATCAAAACACACAAAGCAGTGCAAATTGTATTGATAAAAACTAGGAGCTCATACGCTCATCACCAACTGTTAATGTTTATCTTGTATTAACTGACCTCATCTCCGTATGTCCAGTCTGGTCCTCTCATGACTCTGGTACCGATCTTCATCATGGAGACCAGCTCTGGACCAGAGGTTGGCAGGGAGGCTGGACATGGTAAATGATACAGACATTTTAACGGTTTTGATTGATTTATTAATTGATTGATTGAATACTTTATTAACAGTTTGAAAAGACAATTACAGGGAAGTACAGTTCAATACAAGGTCTGTTAAGGTTTTAAAACCAATAAAGCACTATGGCTTGTTTCCATTGGAGTCATGTGTACTCAATTCATCATAACTCCTATGCAGTCTGTCTGATTTATACCAAATTAGCTAAAAGACATCCATATTTGCTCACTTTAAAAACTGATCCATGTGACTAGTTGTTCTGCCTATATACTTCTTTCATAGGTTTGCTACCAAGTTGTCTGTGGATAATTATTGGACCAAGCGTGTCAAAACTGACACACAGCTTGTTAATATCTCATTTAGTTTAGATTATACTGACCAATTAATGTCAAACTGGTGTCCTTACTGTAACAAACTGTTGTTACTTCAGAGCTAATTAGACTATTGAACGAACAGAGCAACCTTTGTGCAGCCTCATTATACATCTTCATGGCTACCGGCACAAAGGACAGTCTACGTCTATTGTATTTTCCCTTGGGGTAGATTCATCTATAATTTACCCTCCTGCTCCATTACCCCACAATGTGGAGGAGGTGGGAGTGGTTGGACATGATAGCGTCCAGTTTCCTCGCTATACGCACCTTCCCATAGTGTTGAATCATGCCATATCACTACTTTGTTGCTACTGTATGTTTATAGGATTTATTTTAATGTCACTGTGCTGACCTGTGTGGGAGTCCTCTGTGGCAGGCTGGGGGGCAGGCTAGGGGGCAGACTGGGTGACAGGCTGGGTGACAGACTGGGTGACAGGCTGGGTGACAGGCTGGGTGACAGACTGGGTGACAGACTGGGTGACAGGCTGGGTGACAGGCTGGGTGACAGGCTGGGTGACAGACTGGGTGACAGACTGGGTGGCAGGTTGGGTGACAGGCTAGGTGGCAGACTGGGTGGCAGGAGGGGTGACAGGCTGGGTGGCAGGTTGGGTGACAGGCTGGGTGGCAGGCTGGGTGACAGACTGGGTGGAGACCATCACAGATTTAACCTTAAATGAAAAAGCATCGGTCTAGTCGTCATACAACCTGAGAGAACCTGTTCGATATCTTTAATATTTAAGTTTTGGAAAATGTCAAAGGTCTAGAGTAGACCCCTCATAGCAGTCCGTTGGCTTTAAAGATCCTGTGACATGAAATATCCCTTTTTCATATTTTATTGTTATTATTAATATTAATATTATATTATATTATATTATATTATATTATATTATATTATATTATATTATATTATATTATAGATATTTTGGGGGTTCTTTGACATAAATTCTACCCCAAATAATAGATTTTTTTTTTATACTCAGTGGTTTATTTGTGGTCAGGGCACTTCTGAATGATGAGAACTCAAAAGGGCCTCTGTCTGAATAGCCTGCATAATGTTACGTGATAATTATGACCGCCGTTTTATTAGCCAGTCGTCTTTATTTTGTTTATGTGTGTATATAAAATGATAGATTCCCTGCAAATGTTTTAGTTACAAAAGTAGTTTCATGGCATTGTTTTAACCAACTGTGAAGCAGTTATTTTATCCGTAATGGTGAAACTGAAAGAGATGACGGCATAGAGCTAAGTGGCCGGCTTCATACTGCAGCTGATCCTTTTACCATAAGAACATTTAATGAAGGCGAAGCGAAGCTTTTACTACAATCAGGCACATTGTGTGGAATTTAGCCTGGGGGAAACATTGATTGATACTGCAGGACTTGTTTATGATTTATACCATGATATTAGGGTTAGGGTTTTAGTTAAAATCTTTTAAAACATGTTTGTAGGACCCGCAAATTGCCGCTTTGTGACTATATAATGATTCATTTTATTGTCAGTGTGCTGACCTGTGTGGGAGTCCTCTGTGGCAGGCCGGATGTCAAGCCGAAGCAGGGTGGTAGGCAGGGTGGCAGCCCGGGTGGCAGGCTGGACGGTAGAATGAGGATGGGTAGCAGCCCTGGTGGCAGACCGATGCCGGGTGGTAGGCAGGGTGGTAGACCGATGCCGGGTGGCAGACCGGGTGGCAAACCGATGCCGGGTGGCAAACCGATGCCGGGTGGCAAACCGAAATCGGTTGGCGGATCGAGACTGAGAGACAAGCTGATAGACAAGCTGATAGACAGGCTGGGTGACAGACTGGGTGACAGGCTGGGTGACAGACTGGGTGGCAGGCTGGGTGGCAGGCTGGGTGGCAGGCTGGGTGACAGACTGGGTGACAGACTGGGTGGCAGGCTGGGTGACAGACTGGGTGACAGGCTGGGTGGCATGCTGGGTGACAGGCTGGGTGACAGGCTGGGTGACAGGCTGGGTGGCATGCTGGGTGACAGGCTGGGTGGCATGCTGGGTGACAGGCTGGGTGACAGGCTGGGTGGCATGCTGGGTGACAGGCTGGGTGGCATGCTGGGTGACAGGCTGGGTGACAGGCTGGGTGGTGCACATTGACTCTGCCAGTTTGAGGTCATACTTGCCATCCTTGCCCATTCGGTAACTCCCGGTTGTACCAGAGTCCCAATGGACATTGATCCATCCATCCTTGCGCACATTTGCCGAGACCTGACCCAGCCCAGGCGGGTTTCCATCCTGTACCAAAGCACACAAAGCGGTGTAAATTGTATTATGAGCTCATAAACTCTTCAAAAACTGTTAATGTTTATCTTCTATTAACTGACCTGATCTCCCCATTTCCAGTCTGGTCCTCTCATGACTCTGGTACCGATCTTCATCATGGAGACCAGCTCTGGACCAGAGGTTGGCAGGGAGGCTGGACATGGTAAATGATACAGATATTTTATGCAAATCTCCTGTAAAACAAATATGACATTTGAACTGCCATAACTATGCAGTCAGTCTGATCTATGCTAAACTTGCTACAGTATACAATATGTATATAGACATCCATATTTGCTAAAAATCCTCAATAACTAAAACTCAATCTGATTGTTTTTACATTTCATCCTGAATCACAGGTCTGATTGCTACCAAATTGTTTGTGGATAATTATTGGACCAAGCTTTGACAGACAAATTGTTAATATCTCATTTAGTTTTGATGATTTTGAGTTAATTTCTAAAGGCCAGTCCAGACCAATGCAAAAGTAGTTGCATGTTGCAAGGAGTTGCATGGTGTTGACTGGTCTTAAAGGGTGTAGCTCAGCACATACATTCATTCAAGATTTATTTATTCTCAAAATTAACACCAGTAGTTAAACTCACTAGTAGTTAAACTAATTTGCAGTGTGCAAATATATTAAAGAAAACAACTAATGGGCCAGTCATCATAAATCTTACAGTATATGTACTATGTCTACATAGTACCTGAAAAATACTGCCGACGTTTCATTCAAATTGAAAAGTCACAGGATAACACCGTGTGTGTAAAATGATGTTGAAGTCAGCCAGTAGGTGGAGCCATCATTTTCAAACCTGGGACTGATGGGTAAGTGAGTCAGCAGGTAGTCGCTTATTATCGGTATCAGCTGAGCAACGAGGGTGTCGATCCTCCTACAATAATCTAGACCCCTGGGAGGTTCAGTGTATTGTTATACCCACCATCAGCACCCAGTACTTCCTGCCCTCACCCAAGCTCTACTACTATACTGTACGCTGAGTTGGCGGTGCCAGGGATCGAACAGAAAACCTTGCAATTCAAAGGCGAGTTCTTTACCAACCGAGCTACACCGGCACTTTCTGTACACGAGTCTTATGTTTAACAGAGGATGGGCCTGTTGCAATTGTGGCCATAAATCCAAACGTTTCTAAACGTGTAGGAGTTTTTAATCCAATGAAAAGGTTGAAACCTGTCCCTAAAACATCTTTGAAAATGGACAGTATAGGGCTGACGGTTTGCAAAAGAAAAAAGGATCGCTTCAATTGGCATGTAAATGACTTAGTGTCTGTGTCAGTGGCGTAGCAAGGCAGACCCTCCGCCAGCCCCTCTCTAGAGACAATAGAAAATAGCATTTAGCATTCGGCCTCAAGCATCAACCGTTCTTAAAAAATAAATGTCTTCTTAAGACCCACTTTCCTTACTTGGACTTGTTCTACACACACTCAAAAGCACACTTATACACATTTGACTGCTGACATGTTTTACAGAATAATTGGTTCTTGCATAATATATTTTAAAATAAAAGTTCTCAACAAGACTGATTATGTAACTCCAAAAACCCAAACAGACCCAGTACACTGGAAGGCTGGATAGCAGGCTGGATGGCAGGCTTAGGCTTGATGGCAGGCTTAGGCTTGATGGCAGGCTTAGGCTTGATGGCAGGCTGGATGGCAGGTTTAGGCTTGATGGCAGGCTTAGGCTTGATGGCAGGCCGAGCCGGCGGGTTAGACTGGGTGACAGGCTGGGTTGCAGGCTGGGTGACAGACTGGGTGGCAGACTGGGTGGCAGACTGGGTGGCAGACTGGGTGACATGCTGGGTGACAGGCTGGGTGACAGACTGGGTGGCAGACTGGGTGGCAGACTGGGTGACATGCTGGGTGACAGGCTGGGTGACAGACTGGGTGACAGACTGGGCGGCAGGCTGGGTGGCAGACTGGGTGACATGCTGGGTGACAGACTGGGTGACAGACTGGGTGACATGCTGGGTGACAGGCTGGGTGACAGACTGGGTGGCAGGCTGGGCGGCAGGCTGGGTGGCAGACTGGGTGACAGACTGGGTGGCAGGCTGGGCAGCAGACTGGGCAGCAGGCTGGGCAGCGGCTGGTTTCTCTGTCAGTTGGAGGTCATACTTGCCATTCCGGCCCATACGGTAGCTGACTCCTGCTACATGACCCCGGTCCCACTTGACCTTCATCATTCCATCCTCACCTGGCTCTTCAACGACCCGCCCCAGCCCACGAGATCCATCCTATACCAGAGCACAACAAGCAGTCTCAATTGTGTTGATGAAAACTATGACAACAAATGTTCATCATTGACCTCAAGAAAAAAATTAATAAAACAATTTTAAAAAAAATACCTGACGCTATGTTCTTATTTGTATAAGTTGACTAAACACAGACACATAAAGGGAAGTACTGATCAGGAGGGGTTATGTCCAATTTCCTCTTAAGACAAAACATGATCAATACATTGTTATCTTCTATTAACCTGTTCTCCCCATTCCCAGTCTGGTCCTCTCATAACTCTGGTACCGATCTTCATCATGGAGACCAGCTCTGGACCAGAGGTGGGCAGGGAGGCTGGACATGGTAGATGAAAAATGTATACAAATGTAAACAATGGGTGTGGCATAACGCAAATCAGACTATACATTTAAGAGTGTCCAATTATTACAAAACTCAGGATATCTGTCATAACACAGTTGAACCATGTGTGTAAAAAATATTTTCCCAGTAGTGATCACCATGAGTTCAAAACAAGGGTATTTTGGGGTAAATTGAAAAAGGACAAATTTAAATTGGATGTTGAGAGTGCAAGGCTAAAAGAAAGCCTGCACATCCACTGGAGTGTAATTGCAAGACCACAAAAATCACAGGTAATTCTAAATTAGTCTGCACACTGTGGCTTAAAACAGTCTTCTTCAGAATAATTTTCTTCAGACAACTTCAGAAGACGTTCTGAAGAAGGCCCTTTGAGTCGAAACGTTAACAAATAGAGCTTTTACTGGAAGCCTTTAAGCCACAGCGGAATTTAATTATGAATTGCCTCTATAGAGTACACCTCCAAGGTGTTTTACTATTATTATATTTAGTATGCACATATCTATTATTATATTGTCCTGTACATATCCACATCCATCATACACAATACATGTATAAGCATGCATATATTCACTAATGATGGATTGTACACGTTAACTCAGTCAGATGTCTTTGCTGCTTCATAATGTAATCAGTAGGATTAGATTATCTTATTCCATGTAGGTTTTAGGGGTGTTCTAGCAGTGTTTTGGTAAAGTTACACTGTGTAACGTTTTCAATTAATCAAATGTTATTTTTCATACCAAATGTTCAGGCCACTACCCAGCCTTCAAATCCAGCCCTTGCACTTTTTGACGTTTTTTTTTCTGATTGGATAGAATTTGTATCCCGACCTGAACAATGAGATCCCTATTACTGAACAAACCCTCTATAGCTATGATTAATATCAGAATATAGAGCTATTTAACACTTATTTTATGAAAAATATAGCAAGTAGTTGGAAAGTAGTTTTACTAAGTACAGTACTTACCTAATCTGGTCTTCACTATGCCTGGAGTCCACACAGAAACAACAACAATACAAAAGACAACAATTTAATATCACACAGTATCAATAAGACAAGAACATGTAACATAAGCAGCCCCCCTTGTGGTGGGAAGCAAAAATACTTTTTTAAAACTTTTTTTTGTACACCTTCACCCGTTGTGAGCTTGTAGATCTGCTATTTTCAAATAGCCAATGCAGCCAGATCTGCAAGCTTAACCGAATGACTGTTAAAGCAGTTTGTTTAAATTAGTTTCTAAAATGTTATATTTTCACAGGGATTATTGTCTCCGCCAGGCCGAAAGGCATGGTGAGAGAGTTTGTTTTGCCCCCTGTCTGTCCGTCCGTGCGTGCGTCCGTGCGTGCGTGCGTGTGTGTGTCATTCTGTCTGTGTACAGCTAATCTCACCGTTGGCACCGTTGGCTTGATCGCAGCCAAACTGTGCACACACACTCCCTGGATGCCAAAGCAGAACCTCTGCCCCGAAATTTTCACATGGGCCGTTTATAGCGCCACCAGGAGGCCGATTTGTGCTGTCGTATATTGGCCCTTATTTGCTTGTTTTATGAACGGTATGCAAGTCAAAAATCAGATATAAATGATAGAAGTTATTTTACTACAGTCAGGAGTAGCCATGTGTTGTAGACAGACACAGTCTAACTGTCTGCACTTCTGGGCTATTTTAAACTGATGACATCAGGCCTAGCTTCCTGACAGGCAGGATACAGACAGATAGCGACACTGATCAAAGGAATTGATCAACTGGTGGGGGGATTCTCATTGACCCCCACCCACATGAACCGTCTGTATTGTAATGTGAACCTAGAGTATAAGAGTGACTGTAAATGACTTGTGAGAGAGTACTGAACAAGCCGAAAGGCTGCGTGGAGGACAGGGGCTCCTGCCCCTGGAAGCTTTGTGATGCTGTTTGTTTGTTGCTGAATAAACCACTGAATGATTCTGAACATGGAACCTGGTCCGGACGTCCTCACTTCTTCTCCTCTACTTTATTACAACCAGCAGGCCTGGTTACACGCAGTTTACTGCCTCAAATATACGACAGTGCAAAACAATTTTTTTAACAGTACTCCTACACATTTTGTCCAAAAATCCCACAAATCGGTACACACTGGCCCTCATTTATCAACACGGTGCAGCCCAAATAATGGGCGTACGGCGAGATCACCGCACCATTTGGCATTTATCAATATATCCTGACGTGGGCTTCATCCTACGGTACGCTGAAATCTCACGTCTGGTCGGGACCAGTTGTTGACGTTAATTGGCTGCACCCGTTTATTCCATTGTAGACCTGCAGAGCAGCATTGTTTGACTGTCTGAGAGGCATCTGGACACATAATCCACTCATAAATGTATCTACACTAATAAATAATGCCTGTGAAAATATAACATTTTATAAAGTAGGCTAATTTAAACAAACTGCTTTAACAGTCATTCGGTTAAGCTTGCAGATCTGTATGGCTGCATTGGCTATTTGAAAATAGCAGATCTACAAGCTCACAACAGGTCCCATCGCGACGCGTTGTGAGCTTGTAGATCTGCTATTTTCAGCGCAGCATATGTCGCGCGCTTCTGCAAGATAATTCTTTTCATGGACAGTGAGGTCTACAAACTTACAGTAGCTTGTCCTATGTTATGGAGTTATGTCATAGAGAGTTATGTAGGCTACACAACCTGGCTGGGTTAAGGATATAAACCCGACGCTCCAATATTAACGTAGCGGCACGGGATCACGGGGTGTGTGTGTGTGAGAGAGAGAGCGAGAGAGCGAGAGAGAGAGAGAGAGAGAGAGGCGTGTGCGTGTGTGTGTGTGTGTGTGTGTGTGTGTGTGTGTGTGTGTGTGTGGCGAGGCCACAGTCTATGGGCGAGGCGAGCGGGGGAAACTGTTTCTTATTGCCTTTTCATGCTTTTTTTGGGTCGTATTCTGGTTCTTCATGTCGTGAAGTCGGGCGTTTTGTGAATATTTAAGGGCGTGTTATTTAAATGACGCTCGTTTTCAGACGTGAGATTTATCAAAGCTCCGACCTTATACGCTAGGATTGGCTGTATAGGATCCTTTGATAAATGTGACTTCGACGTTGGTATACGGGCGAATATATGGAAGAATATACGCCGGTTTATACGCTGCGTTGATATATGAGGGCCAGTATCTCTATTGTCATTAAACGAAACAAAATGATTTGGTCTGCACCGCGTTGATAAATGAGCCGAGGGCCAGTATCTCTATAGTCATTAAACGAAACAAAATGATTTGGTCTGCACCGCGTTGATAAATGAGCCGAGGGCCAGTATCTCTATAGTCATAGAGTCATATTCCATCCTGATTGTTTAAGATTGGCATCCAAAGTTTGCAGGAGTGGTTTGTTTTCAACAAAATAACTTTAATCATGAACACAGCGGGCCATGCCATGAAACTTTGCACGGACATGCCCACTAGGCCAAGGAAGAAATACCACCCTACATGTTTCAAATCAGCCTCTTGTAGTGCCACGAGGAGCACTTTTTGTAGTTCATTGTCATGTCTTACCTTTGAATCTTAACCATTTCTTTGAGAGCTTGTCTGCTAGATCATTCCTGGTGATTTCCCTCAGAATATCCTCTGTGATCTTTACAGCTTCATCAGAGCTGTAGCTCTGCTTCATGCGTCCTATGGTGTCCCTCTTGTCTGCATCCTGAAGATGATCCTTTGGGATGTTCAGGTGGCTCTGGAACTGCTTAAAGTCCTCGTCTGGCAGACCCTCCAGAGTTTCAGATAAGAGATTATCTGTATATTTAATGAATGGAGATGATCAGTGCTGCTGAAAAGTATATAGAAGTTTTTTTTCTTTTTTTATTATTATTATTACTTCTAGTAAAATGACTACTACTCAAATCATTTAAATATATATACAAAACAATATGTAGTATGTACGGGGAAACAAATCACAAAAAGTATGGAATATCAACAATCCTTACAAAAATGACATTCAACATTTGTAGAAAGATTACCGACAAAACAATGATTTGGACAAAATTCAGATTTGGTTGGAACGATATATCAAGGCACAGTGGGTGTGGCTAACATGGATAGATGCGTCTGGACCCAGAAAACCCAGAATAAAAAATGGGTAACAATTTATATGGTGACCATGTCTATAATCATGATGAACATATACTTATAATGCTTTATAATCTACTTATAACACTGTAGTTATAAGCACTTATAACTATTCATATTTAGAATAATAACAATAGCACATTATAAAACATTTTATATCATATATTTATCACAGGGGTTCTCAACCTGTGGGTTGGGTACTAGGCAAGGCAGCATTCTGTGTCATGGGACACTGACAGAGAACGCTGCCTTGTTTGGCTCCGTCTGAGCATATAGGAATCTTAAAGGAGTAGTTCACCCCAAAAATCTCTGTGAATTCAAGGCTTCAAGGGGTGTGTAATTGATGGAATTTACAACCTTATCTTCATATAATCAGTCCTCATTAATGCTCATTATAATGACCCCCCCCCCCCCCCCCACACACACACACACACACACACACACACACACACACACACACACACACACACACAAATAATCAAATTTGAACCCCCCCCCCCCAAGTAATCATATTTGAACTGGGGACCCCCCACCCTGACAAGCACTTGGAATTGTTGAAGCATTACGTTTTGTGTGAATCGGTTCCACAGATACATATTGTGAAAATAGCAGAGCTTGTAGATCTGCTATTTTCAAAATGTTTCCCTCTTTCTTATATTATTTTTTCTTTGCTTTCTTTTCTTATCTTTTATTTTTTTAGGTATTCAAATTAAATTGTCACTTCACTGTCATCTGGGGACATCATCATGTGGGGACCCCCCTGGGGGTGCGGACCCACAGGTTGAGACCCACTGCTGGAGTTCCATGTTAACATTGAACGAACGTAAGCAGAGAGCATTCCAGAAATGGCTTTAAACATGAACAAATGCCGTATTTATCACACCTCTCATGTCAGACAGGCTGTTTAATACACAAAGTATAATAGTGCTTCATTGGTTAATGTATGTTTTGTAATAATAATAACAAATCTACAAAGTAGGCTAACTTGCAACTTGCAAAGGTTTTTTAAATAATTGCTGTGGAGCAAAACGTACAATATTTACCTTTGAGATGTACTGGAGTAGAAGTCTTTAACATATTGAAACACTGACATACTCAAGTAAAGAAGAAAGCACTTTAACATTGTACTAAAAGAATAATACTTGTGTGCTACTAAAACTGTGACTTTTCAGGATTCAAATACAAAAAAAAACAGCAAAAGTAGCAGATCTACAAGCTTGTGTTCAAACTTATAGATCTGCTACTTTTAATGCTATTGTGTGACGTATGATCAAGTAGGGCATTAATTTACGAAAAAACACAAAAAGTTAAAATATGGACATAAGAAGTTTCCAACATCCATGTGTTTAATAATTAGTGTTTAATTAATAATCTTACCTGCTGAAGAGGATGAAAACATGTCCTCGCTGTGTGGTTTGATCTGATCTCATTGAAACATTCCACTGGAAGTGTGTTTTTGTCAAAAGCAATAACTCGACTGTTTGTAAATATGAAGCTAAAATGGTTGCAATGTGGAGGTTGAAATGTTCATACAGATTACCCTTCTGCAAAATGGTTGACGCCCACACCCACACACACACACACACACACACACACACACACACACACACACACACACACACACACTCCTAGATTTTCCTGAAACTTGGCAGCCCTGTGTTCCTTTAATTCAGACGATTAAGTGACCCCCCTCTCTCTCTCTCTCTCTCTCTCTCTCTCTCTCTCTCTCTCTCTCTCTCTCTCTCTCTCTCTCTCTCTCTCTCTCTCTCTCTCTCTCTCTCTGTGTTGTTCGAGGCCAAATACATGTTAATGCTTGTAGCTGAAGTATCAGATAAGATTAAAACGTTCCTTTCATTCATGTCAGTAGTGCATGATGTTTTCTTTATGCTGTTGTGAGCGTGAGAACATTTTCAGTGGTGGAAAGTAAATTTACTTAAAGGACAACTTTGGTTTTTTACAACCAAGGTTTATATTTTAGCTTGTAATTAAAGTAAATAAATGATGAGTGTAATTTTTTTTTCATTTACTGCTTTCTATAGTTTTAGCATTTTTTGCGATATTTTTTACAGTGGGCGGGGGCATTCTGTCCGGTGGCTAAATATGCCTTTTTTACACAATAAAAAAGGTCCGGCTGTCTGAGATGGCCAGATGTGAGTTATTGGGGGCTAGAAGAGCTACTGTAAATAATAATAAAGAAAACGCCGGGTTAATGTGTTAAAAAAATACATATTTAGCCACCGGACAGAATGCCCCCGCCCACTGTGAAAACACTGTAAAAAAGATTGTGAAAATTGCTAAAACTATAGAAAGCAGTAAATTTAAAATTTTTAACACTCATATTTTATTTACTTTAATTACAATCTAAAACATAAACATTGGTTGTAAAAAAACAAAGTTGTCCTTTAAGTACTGTAAAATGTTGAGGTATTTTTTACTTCACTGGAGTAGGCTATTTACAATTTGCAGTACTTTTATATTATTTTGTATATAATATTTACTCTTAATACAATACAATTATACAATTAATGAAGAACTTTAGTTATAGTGACTTTGTAGATTTAGATTTGAATATTATTAGAAAACATACATTAACCACTTTAGGCCTATATACATTTAGGCCTTTTATTTTTGACAATAATTTTAAACTCCACACAAAAACAGCTGGAGATGGTCATTCATGCATTCATCTCATCCAGATTAGACTACTGTAAGGGCAGGTACACACTGTAGGACTTTTAAAGTGGTCGGGGGCGTCATCTGATCGTTAAGCATAACACACTGCAGGAGTTTATTTCTTGAATTCCGCTGTCATTTATCGTTGTGGTTTTCACACTATAGATTGATCCCCGACCAGGGATTACACACTGTAGGATAGTTCACTAGGATGCTATCCAGAGTCAGACCCAATACATACATTTGTGTTTATTCCAATTCATTTTAATCGATGTATCCTGTGATATGCCTCTCTCTCTCTCTCTCTCTCTCTCTCTCTCTCTCTCTCTCTCTCTCCCGACATCTTAACAAAATGAAATAAGAATGTTGACTCTGGCTTTGTCCAATGTTCCAATGTGGATTCTGGAAAGTTATGCACATTCGGGCATATTTTCCTATATAATGCCAAATTTGCATATTTAAATATACATGTTCAGAAAACGTGTAATACGATAAAGCATTGTCTTCATGTAAGTAATCATCTGGGGAAGTTTCATGGTCATAATTATCTTTTTTCATCCTATTCACCTATCATGTACGTATGGTGAAAATAACAAAATATTTGATAAATATGAAAAAGCTGCTCCTGTGGAAAGGTTATCATATATTTATTAACTTATATTGACCTTATAAACAGGTTAATACAGGTATAATTTTGCCCACTCATTTGATAATGAAATCTTGTCTGGCTCATGGACTTTAAGCACTCGGCATCAATCACGAGATGGCCATGGACCGTTCCCGGTGGAAGAAAGCCATAGCGAGAAACCAGTCCAACCCAGCGGAGCCTGGAAAGCGGACTTTAAACAGATGATGATGATGATGATGATGATGATGATGGACTAAATGATGAGAAGTAGCATTTAGAGGTGTGATGTTTCCCCCTAGTGGATGTTAAAGGTACTGCGCCTCTGTTTATTGACGGTGGTTCATGCATTAAACCACTGGTTCTCAATGTCAGGTCCGGGGACCTGACACAATGTGTCACAATATGTCATAATATGTTAATTAAATAACAAGTTTAAATGTCTTCCCAGTCCCTCAGGATACTGGTAAACTTCCATGCGTTTCTTCTCAACCACAAAGATTCTGTCTCACTGAGCTGCTTTGTAGCCGCTGTATATCTGTACACACACACACACACACACACACACACACACACACACACACACACACACACACACACACACACACACACACACACACACACACACACACACACACACACACAGGTAAAAAGTGTGCTCTGAGGTTCAGCTGTGCAGACAGACTGGCCCCCGTCAGATTTAATCCTATTTAAACCTATTTAAATCTCTTATGTTACATAACTGACAGACAGTGTTATTTCTATTTTAATAGTCATAATTTGTTATAAACATTTTTTGGTGAAATGATTAAGAAATATCATGTTTTGGATCAGCTTTTTATTTTTCCTGAAAAACTTTTAAAAAAAAAGACATATAGGCCATTAGTTTAGCAAGGCGACAAGATAGCTTCATAGACTTGTTTGACAGCGCTGTCATCCGTGGTGGATTCATGTTAATGTGTATTTTCAGACATTGAACCACTTAAACCGTCTATAATTAGTAAACTTGACCTTTGCATATTTTATTTACTTTAATTACAATCTAAAACATAAACATTGGTTGTAAAAAACCAAAGTTGTCCTTTAAGTACTGTAAAATGTTGAGGTATTTTTTACTTCACTGGAGTAGGCTATTTACAATTTGCAGTACTTTTATATTATTTTGTATATAATATTTACTCTTAATACAATACAATTATACAATTAATGAAGAACTTTAGTTATAGTGACTTTGTAGATTTAGATTTGAATATTATTAGAAAACATACATTAACCACTTTAGGCCTATATACATTTAGGCCTTTTATTTTTGACAATAATTTTAAACTCCACACAAAAACAGCTGGAGATGGTCATTCATGCATTCATCTCATCCAGATTAGACTACTGTAAGGGCAGGTACACACTGTAGGACTTTTAAAGTGGTCGGGGGCGTCATCTGATCGTTAAGCATAACACACTGCAGGAGTTTATTTCTTGAATTCCGCTGTCATTTATCGTTGTGGTTTTCACACTATAGATTGACCCCGACCAGGGATTACACACTGTAGGATAGTTCACTAGGATGCTATCCAGAGTCAGACCCAATACATACATTTGTGTTTATTCCAATTCATTTTAATCGATGTATCCTGTGATATGCCTCTCTCTCTCTCTCTCTCTCTCTCTCTCTCTCTCTCTCTCTCTCTCTCTCTCTCTCTCTCTCTCTCTCTCTCTCTCTCCCGACATCTTAACAAAATGAAATAAGAATGTTGACTCTGGCTTTGTCCAATGTTCCAATGTGGATTCTGGAAAGTTATGCACATTCGGGCATATTTTCCTATATAATGCCAAATTTGCATATTTAAATATACATGTTCAGAAAACGTGTAATACGATAAAGCATTGTCTTCATGTAAGTAATCATCTGGGGAAGTTTCATGGTCATAATTATCTTTTTTCATCCTATTCACCTATCATGTACGTATGGTGAAAATAACAAAATATTTGATAAATATGAAAAAGCTGCTCCTGTGGAAAGGTTATCATATATTTATTAACTTATATTGACCTTATAAACAGGTTAATACAGGTATAATTTTGCCCACTCATTTGATAATGAAATCTTGTCTGGCTCATGGACTTTAAGCACTCGGCATCAATCACGAGATGGCCATGGACCGTTCCCGGTGGAAGAAAGCCATAGCGAGAAACCAGTCCAACCCAGCGGAGCCTGGAAAGCGGACTTTAAACAGATGATGATGATGATGATGATGATGGACTAAATGATGAGAAGTAGCATTTAGAGGTGTGATGTTTCCCCCTAGTGGATGTTAAAGGTACTGCGCCTCTGTTTATTGACGGTGGTTCATGCATTAAACCACTGGTTCTCAATGTCAGGTCCGGGGACCTGACACAATGTGTCACAATATGTCATAATATGTTAATTAAATAACAAGTTTAAATGTCTTCCCAGTCCCTCAGGATACTGGTAAACTTCCATGCGTTTCTTCTCAACCACAAAGATTCTGTCTCACTGAGCTGCTTTGTAGCCGCTGTATATCTGTACACACACACACACACACACACACACACACACACACACACACACACACACACACACACACACACACACACACACACACACACACACACACACACACACAGGTAAAAAGTGTGCTCTGAGGTTCAGCTGTGCAGACAGACTGGCCCCCGGCAGAGTGGTTGAGGGGCGGTACCTTCCTGAGGGGCGGTACCTTACATGAGGGGCGGTACCTTCCTGAGGGGCGGTACCTTACATGAGGGGCGGTACCCTCCTGCATTCCTCCTCAATCAGCTCCAAATGATGACTGCTGTGTATAATCACCAAGTGATAATAATAATAACAATAATAATAATAATAATAATAATAATAATAAGGGTAATAATAATAATGATAATAATAATAATACTTAATAAGTGCTTACAGTACAGTATACAAACAATTTGCATAAAACATAAATGTAAAAAATGTGGGTTTTTAGGCCCACACCTTTAGTCCTCTCTTGAAAGCATCAACAGACAGACTGGAGCTCCTATCAGCTGGTCTGGGAGTGAGTTCCACAGTGGAGGGGCTGGCCCTTGGGGCGGGGGGGGGGGGGGGGGGGGGGGGGGTTGTTGGTGTTTCCAGAGCGTAGGTTGCAAGTGGAGGTTTGTGGCTCTAACAGTTGCTTGAGGTAAGGAGGAGGCATTTTGTTGTTGTTGTCTATTTTCTCATACTTTATGCATTTTTATTTATTTTATGTATTGTTTTTTGTTAGTTTTGTGTCTTTAGACACTAATAAATTGCATGTAATCGTATGTAAACGGTGAGGTTCTGGTAAAAAGCTCTCCCAGGGTTTCTCACCTCACCAACAATATTTCTGTCATCTTTCCTGTGGAAAGAAGTAGTATATATATACTATGTACATGTGTAGGCTATGATTCCTGTTGTGCAAAATCAATACATCAAATCAAGTTACAGTGGATGCATTGATGTGTTAACAGGGAGTATTCTGTCCTGGAGGAGATGACACTCAGCCTGGGACATTAACGCTGAATCTCTCTCTCTCTCTCTCTCTCTCTCTCTCTCTCTCTCTCTCTCTCTCTCTCTCTCTCTCTCTGTTCCTCTGCATGGGAGGCTGTCTGTTGGACGGTAAGATGCACACTCCACTCTTTTACAAACATATTGGGTTGAATTGAACTATATTCTCTAATGCATGGGTTCTCAAAGTGGACCCCCAGGAGTACTTGAGGGGGTTCCAGGGGGTCCCCAGCAAAATGTGTTAATATAGCATCAATTTTTTTTAACCTTTTATACTTTGGGCTATTTTATACTTTGGGCTTTGGGCTATTTTTGAAAAATCGTGAAAATGTGTGCAAACCTTTGAATATATATATATTTTTTTTTAAGCGAACATTTGTTGCTTAAATCTTTGCTTCTGGGGGGTCCCTGGAACAATACATTTGAGATGGGGGTCCGCGGCCAAATACATATCATTTTGGGGGTCCTTGGCAGGAACAAGTTTGAGAACCACTGCTCTAATGCAGGGGACGTCAACATGTTTCAGGCCAAGCTTTTCTCTCTCAAGCCTTATAGCTGAGAGAGTTATGAAGCAGGGACCCCCCTCTACATATTGTTATGAAGCAGGGACCCCCCTCTACATATTGTTATGAAGCAGGGACCCCCCTCTACATATTGTTATGAAGCAGGGACCCCCCTCTACATATTGTTATGAAGCAGGGACCCCCCTCTACATATTGTTATGAAGCAGGGACCCCCCTCTACATATTGTTATGAAGCAGGGACCCCCCTCTACATATTGTTCAAAATTGGGTTGCAGAATAAACGTTTTCTTAGATATCATAGCGTCACATTGCTAAACTAATGGCCTAAGTCATTTCTTGAGGAAAATGATATTTTTGCCTAAGTCAGGTCCTCATGACACTGGCCACCTCTGGTAAAATCTCCTAATTGAAAAGGATCATGCTGTTCACTCTCCTTTTAGTTGAATGGCCTAACTCCCTAGTGTGACTTAGGCCAAAATAGGACAATTTTTTTTGGCCTAAGTCACATGGTTTTGTGACTTAGGCCAAATTATTTACTGATTTTTAAATTATTTTTGTTTTGCCTAAGTCAGATTTAATCCTATTTAAACCTATTTAAATCTCTTATGTTACATAACTGACAGACAGTGTTATTTCTATTTTAATAGTCATAATTTGTTATAAACATTTTTTGGTGAAATGATTAAGAAATATCATGTTTTGGATCAGCTTTTTATTTTTCCTGAAAAACTTTTTTTTTAAAAAGACATATAGGCCATTAGTTTAGCAAGGCGACAAGATAGCTTCATAGACTTGTTTGACAGCGCTGTCATCCGTGGTGGATTCATGTTAATGTGTATTTTCAGACATTGAACCACTTAAACCGTCTATAATTAGTAAACTTGACCTTTGACCTTGGTCTGCTCATTGTTTTCACTCTACACCAAACCTCTTTACCGAAAATAGCCGATCTACAAGCTCTACAAGTAGAGATGAGCTTGTAGATCTGCTATTTTCGGCGAATGATCCCCTCAGAATAGGGACGCTATAGGGTTCAAGTGGTTAATGTGAAAACTAAACAAACCCCCCCCCCCCTGCTCCTGTAGCAGATCTACAAGCTCATAGCGCGGCACCGAGTGCCGCGCTATGAGCTTGTAGATCTGCTATTTGTTTTTGAAAAATCGTGAAAATGTGTGCAAATCTTTTAAAGCGAACATGTTGAACTCAAATCTTTGCTTCTTGGGGGGGAATCTACTAATGTCTTCTAAATCCTAACAGTTTAAAAAATAAAAATAAAAGTATTTGGCCGCGGACCCCCATCTCAAAAATAGAGATGGGGGGTCCAGAAGCAAAGATTTGAGTTAAAAATGTTCGCTTTAAAAAAAATATATATATATATTCAAAGATTAGCAAAAGAAAATCATGATTTAAAAAAAAATAAAAAAATAGCAGATCTACAAGCTCATAGTGTGGCACTGAGCTTGTAGATCTGCTATTTTTGAATAGACTAAAGTATAAGATAATGGTTAGAGTGGTTACACAGAGATGCGTTCCCGGTCTTAATGGGTTAACTCTGGAGCTGTGCCACAGCTGTTCAGGTCGGCACAAGCAGTGAACATCTGGCCTCAGGCAGGGGTGGGAAAAGTACTCAAATGTTTTTGCTTAAGTAAAAGTATCAATACCGCAATGCAGAAATACTCTGTTACACGTAAATGTCCGGTATTCAAAATCGTTGAAAAGTACAAAAGTATTGGTATCAAAATGTATTCCGAAGTACCAAAAGTAAAAGACATCATTTTAAAATAGCAGATCTACAAGCTCACGGCGCGTCGCAAGGCGACCTTTTGTGAGCGTGTAGATCGGCTATTTTCAAATAGCCGAAGTATATAGGGTCAGGGATGAAGTGCTTCATCCGTGTTTTTTTTTAACAATAATCCAAACCTTCAGAATACATAATTGTAGTAAAAGTACAACATTTGCCTCTGAGATTTAGTGGAGTAGAAGTAAAAGGTACTGAAAATGTAAAATAATCCATTAGTGTAAAAACTTAAGTACAGTACTTAGTTACTTAGTTACTCTCCACCAGCTGGCCTCAGGGGACAATGATGCCGTCTCTCACAGACTACCTTTGGGTTCATTTAAAGGAGTAGTTCACCCTAAAAAATGACATATTTTCTATCAATTGCACACCCCATGAAGCCTTGAATGGATGGATTTGTTTTTGTTTTTGTTGCATTCCTGTCTCCGCATTCCTGTCTCCTACCGGCTAATGTATCCGGTAGGAGACACAAAGTAGATTCTTTGTGTCTCCTACCGGAAATACACACGGTCATCAAATTATTGTCTTAGGAATGCCACAAAAATAAATCCATGAATTCAAGGCTTCATGGGGTGTGCAATTGATAGAAAATAAGTAATTTTTTGGGGTGAACTCCTCCTTTAAATGTTCCTCTTATTTTCTAAATCAGGGGTGATGCAACTCTGATGATGGAGAGGGCCACTATATTTACACACTCACTCCAGAGGAACACATTACATACACTGTCAGGCAGACACCTCTTATCTCTGTATTTTAACTTTTTTCGTAAATTAATGCCGTACTTCACCATTCTATGTCACACAAAAGTAGCAAAAATAGCAGATCTACAAGCTCAAAACTCGTCACACCGCGATGCCTTTTGAACTGGATTCCAATTTTTTTATTTGAATCCAGAAAAGTAACTTTTTTTAAATTTCAGATACATTTAGTTATACTTATGTTAACTTTTTGAACTGAAATACAAATACATTTTACACAAAAAAAGACAATAGAATTTTAATACTAGTCATTCAGCTACTGATATAGACTGAAGTCATTAAAGCGGGTTATCAAAGCATTAAGTGAAGGTGGGGGCCGCGTGTGTGGCCCCCGGGCCGCCAGTTGCCCAAGTACAGTATGGCCTAAAATATCCGACAAACTCGAGCATCAGCTGGGGCGACTTTTTAACGCTCAGAGGAGCACATTTTCACCCTTATGTTCATATAATTGCCCCTCACTAATTAATGCTCATTATAACATGGTACCAGTTTGTATCTACTCCGTCTGTGCCACTTTTTCATTTGAGCTAAAAAGCATCATTTTACACTTTGGCTATTTTTGAAAAATCGTGAAAATGTGTGCAAAGCTTTGAATATATATTGTTTAAAGTGAACATTTTTAATTCTATTCTTTGCTTCTGGGGGGTCCCTGGAACAAAATATTTTCAGATGGGGGTCCGCAGCCAAATACATACCATTTTGGGGGTCCTTGGCATGAAAAAGTCTGAGCACCACTGATATAGAAACATACGTTTTTTTCAGAATGCTGTTGGGATTTAGAAGACATTTGTAGAATCTGCTTCAGGTCTTAACAGAATCCAAGTTTAATTGAAACTGCTTTATATTGCTGTAAAGTTAGCATGCTGAAACAGAAGCCATGTGTTCTTACATCTGAGACGCAGAGCCAGTAGACACAAATGATGCCATTATTATAGTTAGCATTAACCCTTGCATTGTGTCAGAAAGCTGATGACACTTTTGGTGTTAGCAGGGTCAAATTTGACCCGTGATTTAACTCAGCCCAAGATACTGAAAAAATAACAACTTATTTCCCCCACATCATACTGTAGCTGACTTGTTATGCATTCATATCCATGTAAACACTTTTTAAAATAGTATTTTAGGTTAGGGTTAGGGTTTCTTTCAATATAACTCGTTTTCAATTATAAAATTCACTCATTACATTTCCTATAATGAAGACAATGGATAATGATGTTATCTGGCTATAATAGACTAATATTAGAACACACTTCCAAAAATAAAATACTTATTCTAGTTTTTTAACTTTAAACATTGTTAATAAGGCCTTCACCTTCTCAGTCTAGCGTTTTTTTTATGTATTAATATTTTGTGTTTGATTTGTTGTATGCATGTTTTTATATTCAATTAATACCATAATACATTTTAAACATGTTCTGAAATATACAAATAGAGCTACACATTTCTAAATCATTCTCACAGCTATTCCATATGTTTGTCGCTTTTGCATATTCGTATTCAAATATGAACATTGCTTTTTCATAAATATTAATTTTGAATCTGGACCTATAGTTGTTTGAAGCATATTTGCTCCCCTCAACCCAATACCGTCTCTCTTTATCTTCAAACAGCCACTGAATGCAGAAGGGGAGTTTATTGTCGTGTGCGTTGCATGCTATTAGCACAGTTTGTAGGTAAACTAGATAAGACTTGTGGAGCTTCGCCCCGAGGCTACGGGATACTCTCCCCCTTGACCTGAGAACCGTGGCCTCTGTGGACATCTTCAAAAGACTGTTGAAGAAGTCATCTGTTCAGACAAGCTTTCACATACTGTAGCGCCCTGTGTTTACAGCTCTGTGTGTCACAGACACCTCCTTTATCCTGAGTTTGTTTGTTTTGCTCTCTTTGACTCCTTTTTGGTTGAAATGCTAGATGGTGATTTGTTTTATTCTGTTTTAGATGTATTGATATTTATTGATGTTGATATTTTTTGATGTGCTTGTGAAGCAAGAGCAATAGACGGAGTGCCTTGGATTCATTTCCTTTGCAAGTCTGCAATCCACACCATTTGGGAGTTAAGCAGCACTTAAAGGACAACTTTGTTTTTTTTACAACCAAGGTTTATGTTTTAGCTTGTAATTAAAGTAAATAATAGATGAGTGTTATTTTTTTTTTCATTTACTGCTTTCTATAGTTTTAGCAATTTTCGCGATCTTTTTTACAGTGGGCGGGGGCATTCTGTCCCGTGGCTAAATATGTCTTTTTTACACAATAAAAAAGGTACGGTGGTCTTTGATGGCCAGATGTGAGTTATTGGGGGCTAGATTGCTAAAACTATAGAAAGCAGTAAATAAAAAAAATGTAACACTCATCTTTTATTTACTTTAATCACAATCTAAAACATAAACCTTGGTTGTAAAAAAACAAAGTTGTCCTTTAAACAGCAACGTTTTGGATGCTCGTGTGTCTAGCAATGTCTGTGAAAGGTGCTCTACAAAAACAAATCCACTTACTCACTACCAATAAGAATTGTGTCCAAATTTGGTATTTACGGGGACAGAGCTCTGCTCTGTACACGTATTGTTATTGGCAGTATTCTGTCACTTCTTCTTCTTCTTCTTCTTCTTCTGCCACTTTTCGCAGTTCTGGCTGAACCGCGCTGTCGCTTTTTACGAAACTCGGCCATATGGTAGATGGTCATGAAAAACGATCAAAAAATAATTCTCACAATCTTTCGTCCAAAGGTGGCGCTATAGCACTCAATTGAAAATGCCAACTTTGACCAGGTACAACTCATGCCCTGTTTGACCTACAGCCATGAAACTTGGATACACATATGCGTCTCCTCATGCTGAACAACTTTCACCCTCTGACTTTTGACCTCTGACCTTTAGATCTCCCACCATTTTGAATTATATGAAAAACAGTCATTGGCTCCTAACTTCTGCATTTTTTCACTTATGGAAAATCCGTTGGAAATTTTTGTAGGCAGTGGTCCAAGGTTCAAGTGCTAAACGTTTCGTGCAGATTGCTCAAAAATCCCAGGAGGAGATAGATTTTAACTATTACAGTTTAAAGAAAATTATTCATCTGTGCCTAAAACATACATGCAGACTCACATTTCTTTGAAACTTTGCAGAAATGTACAGGGTCATTCCAAATATCACTGAAACCAATCTTACTCCAATTGGCCAAAAGGGGGCGCTATAGCAATTTTTTGAAAAGGCAGACTTTAAACAGGCATAAGTCATGCCTCGTTTGGCCGAAAGTCGTGAAACTTGCTTACACATGTGCCTTGACTCATGAGGAACACACGTATCGATTTGACCATTAAGCTCCGCCCTTAGATTGTCCGCAATTTTGAGCAGTTTGAAAAACACTTAAACCCAGGATTTTTCAGCTATTTGCGTGAAACTGTTTCATCTGTGTGATCTCCTTTTTCACAGTTACTTGTCTGTTGGGCCAATGGCGTCTCCCTTAAATGAATGCCTCACAATCTCAAGGTCGTCAGTTCAAGCCTCACTTGATGTAGACTTAATTTAAGTTGAATTGCAAACAACATGACTGTATCAATGAATACATGTGCAAATGGTAAAGATAACCTGAAATGCTTATTTGAGAGTACGTTTTTTACGTATGACATACTTCATTATGAAAATAGCTGATCTACAATCTCACAACTTTTCATGGTTTGTGAGCTTGTAGATCGGCTACTTTCATTAGTTTTGGTTCTGAGGAGATGTACAATTTCTTCATTGGTAAATGGCTTGTGAACGAGTGATCTTAGTGTTAGTGAAACAGGGGCTTGGTTCATGAAAGAAGGCAAGAGTTTATGATCTTCAACAGACAATATCAGCCTGGACAAAGCTATAGCACTATAGGTAGTGTTGCAGCCTATTAGTCTGAAGGTTGAGAGTTTGAATCCTGTTAATGGCAGTAGGTTGAGATGTCCAATCAAACCATTATGTTTCCATCTCTCTCTCTCATCAATCTATTGTTTCCATGTCACTCTCTCTCTCTTCAATCTATTCCGTTTCCATGTCTCTCTCTCTCTCTCTATTCACTGGCCCCGTATTATCGCTGCTTGCAGCTATATTTGTATATTGTACTGCAGGGGTCTTCAACAGGGGGTCCAGGACCCCTAGGGGGTCCTCAGAGTTAATACAGGGGGTCCGCCAAATCTGTGTGTGATGTTTTTTTGTTTTTTTTTTACATTAACCACTTGAACCCTAGCATCCCTTTTCTGAGGAGAACTTTTTTGGCAAAGAGTTATAGGTGTAGAGGGAAAAAACAGCAGTTTATCTGAAACACAATTTTATACAATATAGAGGGGGTCCCTGCTTCATCTCTCTCTCAGCTAGGGGGTCCTTGGCCTGAAAATGTTAAAGACCCCTGCTGTACTGTATATATTTAAATGTTGTGAGTAACAGAGATCTTACTAGTAATAATATATATGTTTTTTTATAGTTAAAAACTGAACATATCTATCTTTCCGTATACTTTTCAGCTGCATTCATCTCCATGCATTAAATATTCCCAGACATGGCAGATCATCTCATATCGGAAGCTCTGGAGGGTCTGACAGACGAGGACTTTAAGCAGTTCCAGAGCCACCTGGACATCCCAAAGGATCATCTTCAGGATGCAGACAAGAGGGACACCATAGGCTGCATGGTGCAGACCTACAGCTCTGATGAAGCTGTAAAGATCACAGCAGAGAAACCTTCAAAGAAATGGTCAAGAACCAATATTTCATCCAAATTTAAACCATTCACATTAACTTTACGAACCAGTCCAGTTATTAAAGTCACATACTGTACACTCCCACTGGAACGTTTCAACCAGATCAGATCAAATTACACAGATCATCAACATCCTTTTCCTGCAGATGAACATAGAACATGTTCTGCCTCTTCAGCAGGTAAGATTATTATTGGGATGCACCGATATGGACATGTGTGGCCGATACCGATGTTTAGAATAACTATTTAGCCGATAGCTGATACCGATATGTGTTTATTTAGTTAAAAAGTTAGTTAATGAGGTTTTTAGAGTGAGCAAATATGGATGTCTACTGTATATAGCAAGTTTTGCATGAATCAGACTGACTGCATAGACATTTTGACAGTTCAAATATCATATTTGTTGTACAGGCGATGTGTATAAAATGTCTGTATCATCTACCATGTCCAGCCTCCCTGCCAACCTCTGGTCCAGAGCTGGTCTCCAGGATGAAGATCGGTACCAGAGTTATGAGAGGACCAGACTGGACATACGGAGATGAGGTCAGTTAATACAAGATAAACATTAACAGTCTGTGATTAGCATATGAGCTCATAGTTCTTATCAATAACATTGACACGGCTTTGTGTGCTTTGGTACAGGATGGACCCCCGCCTGGGCTGGGTCTGGTCCGGACAAATGTGCTCAGGGATGGATGGATCATAGTCCACTGGGACTCTGGTACAACCTGGGGATACAGAATGGGCAAGGATGGCAAGTATGACCTCAAACTGGCAGAGCAAATGTGCACCACCCAGCCTGCCACCCAGCCTGTCACCCAACCTGTCACCCAGTCTGCCACCCAGCCTGTCACCCAGCCTGTCACCCAGTCTGTCACCCACCCTGCCACCCAGCCTGTCACCCACCCTGCCACCCAGTCTGTCACCCACCCTGCCACCCAGCCTTTCACCCAGCCTGTCACCCAGTCTGTCACCCAGCCTGTCACCCAGCCTGTCACCCACCCTGCCACCCAGTCTGTCACCCACCCTGTCACCCAGTCTGTCACCCACCCTGCCACCCAGTCTGTCACCCACCCTGCCACCCAGCCTTTCACCCAGCCTGTCACCCACCCTGTCACCCAGCCTGTCACCCACCCTGCCACCCAGCCTTTCACCCAGCCTGTCACCCAGTCTGTCACCCAGCCTGTCACCCAGCCTGCCACCCAGTCTGCCACCCAGCCTGCCACCCAGCCTGCCACCCAGCCTGCCACCCAGTCTGCCACCCAGTCTGCCACCCAGCCTGCCACCCAGCCTGTCACCCAGCCTGCCACCCAGTCTGCCACCCAGCCTGCCACCCAGCCTGCCACCCAGCCTGCCACCCAGTCTGCCACCCAGTCTGCCACCCAGCCTGCCACCCAGTCTGCCACCCAGCCTGCCACCCAGCCTGCCACCCAGCCTGCCACCCAGCCTGCCACAGAGGACTCCCACACAGGTCAGCACAGTCACATTGAAATAAATCATATAATATAAACATAGCAACAAAACGGAGATTCGGCATGATTCAACACTATAGGCCTGTCAAATATATATAAATATATATAGACACACACACACACACACACACACACACACACACACACACACACACACACACACACACACACACACACACACACACACACACACACACACACACACACACACACACACACACACACAGAATATTAAATAACTAAACTATTACCCTTCTACCAGAGATATTTGTGTGCTAATGTTTAGTTATTCCGCTCTAATATCCAGTCATTGATTTATGGCCAAATTAGCCCGTGACCAGGTCCATAATGTATTTTCAAGTGATGGCAGCCCCTATTGGTCAAAATGTTGTATGATTGGACAGAGAGTCTTTAGTTTATAGGCTGATTTGTGTCATGCGTCACCCATTGTATACATACACGGCTTAGTTGAATGCTTGATTCTGATTGGCCAATCACTGAATTCAGCGGTGTGTTATCTCTGGCTAATGAAAGCCTCGGAGCACCTGGCTCATATCAATCTGCACTGCTTGATTGAATCCGTATCCAACATGGTAGTTATGTAAACAAACATTTGATATCATTTAAAGCTAAACAGTGCTTACAAGAATGTTTTTGAAAACATTTGAAGCGAAAAATAGACAATGCAGCAACTGACTATTGATGCTATTTTATTAACACTTCCCGTTGTTTTCCGAGGCGTGTTGCACTGGACGCACCTGGCATAAATTAATGGAACATTTTTAGTAATCAATGAAATCCTTATTTTTATTGTTACTTTTGGGTCAATGTAGTAGTTTCTTGATTAAATAGCTGTGTAACAAGCGCAATAATCAATGGGGATTATTATTGAGTAATAAACCCCTACGCGTCAGGGGTCTAATCAGTCTGTCAGGGTTTAATTCTCAATAATGACCTGCTTCCCATCACTTGCATAACATATCTGTATCTACCATGTCCAGCCTCCCTGCTCACCTCTGGTCCAGAGCTGGTCTCCATGATGAAGATCGGTACCAGAGTCATGAGAGGACCAGACTGGGAATGGGGACAAGAGGTTTGATAATAAAAGATAACAATTTAAGTGACCTTATATAGTGAATATCATACTGTAAATAAGAATCAGTTTTACAGACAAGTATATCACTGATAGATTAGTGGGTTATTGATCATTTTTTGTCATAAGAGGAAATTGGACATACAGTAACACCACCTGATCAGTACTTGAATCTATGGGCCCTATTTTGGGCCGAAGTTTCTATACCCGCTGTTTGATTTTGCATGGCACAAGGGGTGTTCCGTTGCAAAAGACTGCTTTTTGTGCTCTGGTATAGGATGGACCACGTGGTCTGGGGCGGGTCTGTAACGAACCAGATGAGGATGGAATGATGAAGGTCAAGTGGGACTCGGGCACTTGGGGAGCCAAATTCAGCTACCGGATGGGCCGGGAGGGCAAGTATGACCTCCAACTGGCAGAGCCACCAGCCGCTCCGCAGCATGCCACCCACCCTGCCACCCAACCTGCCACCCCGCCTCGGCTTCCCATCCAATCTTCCATCCAGCCTGCCACAGAGGACTCCCACACAGGTCAGCACAGTGACATTAAAATAAATCACAAACATATAGCAACACAGCAGCGATTCGGCATGATTCAACACTATGGGCCTGTTGCCTGTCTGCCAACGCACGCACGCACGCACGCACGCACGCACGCACGCACGCACGCACGCACGCACACACGCACGCACGCACACACGCACAGGCGGCATACTTCTAGTGGTGCATATCAGATGATTGTAAAGTGACTTTGTGTACTTAGAAAAGCTTTATATAAATATGGGTTTGGGTTAGGGTTACAGTAGGTGTTATTAACTACCTCTGGAGGAGAGGAGGTGGTGAAGGTGCCCAAGGGGAAATACAATTTTCCACTGAAAATTTGGTAGCAATCAAACCTTTGATTTAGGAGGAAATTGGCAGGAAATCATGTCAGATGATCCCGTTTTAAGAGTGAGCGAAAATATGGATGTCTTTAGCAAGTTTAGTATGACTGACTGCACAGAGGTTATGACAGTTCAAATGTCATATTTGTTGTTAAGGTGATGTGTATAAAATGTCATCTATCATTTACCATGTCCAGCCTCCCTGCCAACCTCTAGTCCAGAGCTGGTCTCCATGATGAAGATCGCTACCAGAGTCATGAGAGGACCAGACTGGACATACGGAGATGAGGTCAGTTAATAAAAGATAAACATTAACTTTAACGATTTTGTCAATACAATTGACACTGTTTTGTGCGCTTTGGAACAGGATGGACCCCCGCCTGGGCTGGGTCAGGTCCGGACAAATATGCGCAAGGATGGAGGAATCAAGGTCCAATTGGAATCTGGTACAACTAACAGCTACCGAATGGGCAAGGATGGCAAGTATGACCTCGAACTGGCAGAGCCAATGTGCACCACCCAGCCTGCCAACCAACCCACCACCCAGCCTGTCATCCAGCCTATCATCCAGCCTGCCCCCCAGCCTGTCATCCAGCCTGCCCCCCAGCCTGCCACAGAGGACTCCCACACAGGTCAGCACAGTGACATTAAAATAAATCCTACAAACATTCAGTAGCAACAAAGCGGTGATTTGGCATGATTCAACACTATGGGAAGGTGCATATTGCTCGGAAACTGGACGCTATCATGGCCAACCACTCCCACCTCCTCCACATTGTGGGGCAATGGAGCAAATTATAGATCAATCTACCCCTAAGGGTAAATACAATTGACGTAGACTGTCTTTTGTGCCGGTAGCCATGAAGATGTATAATGAGGCACACAATGGTTGCTCTGTTCGTTCAATAGTCTAATTAGCTCTGAAGTAACAACAGTTCATTACAGTAAGGACACCAGTTTGACATTAATTGGTCAGTATAATCTAAACTAAATGAGATATTAACAAGCTGTGTGTCAGTTTTGACACGCTTGGTCCAATAATTATCCTCAGACAATTTGGTAGCACACCTATGAAAGAAGTATATAGGCAGAACATCTAGTCACATGGATCAGTTTTTAAAGTGAGCAAATATGGATGTCTTTTAGCTTATTTGGTATAAATCAGACAGACTGCATAGGAGTTATGATGAATTGAGTACACATGACCCCAATGGAAACAAGCCATAGTGCTTTATTGGGTTTAAAATCTTAACAGACCTTGTATTGAACTGTACTTACCTGTAATTGTCTTTTCAAACTGTTAATAAAGTATTCAATCAATCAATCAATTAATCAATCAATCAATCAAAACCGTTAAAATGTCTGTATCATTTACATGTCCAGCCTCCCTGCCAACCTCTGGTCCAGAGCTGGTCTCCATGATGAAGATCGGTACCAGAGTTATGAGAGGACCAGACTGGACATACGGAGATGAGGTCAGTTAATACAAGATAAACATTAACAGTTGGTGATGAGCGTATGAGCTCATAGTTCTTATCAATACAATTTCCACTGCTTTGTGTGCTTTGATACAGGATGGACCCCCGCCTGGGCTGGGTCGGGTCCATACAAACCTGCGCAAGAGTGGAATGATCATGGTCCAATGGGACTCTGGTGAGATCAGGGGATACAGAATGGGCAAGGATGACAAGTACGACCTCAAACTGGCAGAGCCAATGTGCACCACCCAGTCTGTCACCCCTCCCGCCACCCAGCCTGCCACCCAGTCTGTCACCCCTCCCGCCACCCAGCCTGCCACCCAGTCTGTCACCCCTCCCGTCACCCCTCCTGTCACCCAGCCTGCCCCCCAGCCTGCCACAGAGGACTCCCACACAGGTCAGCACAGTGACATTAAAATAAATCCTACAAACATTCAGTAGCAACAAAGCGGTGATTTGGCATGATTCAACACTATGGGAAGGTGCATATTGCTCGGAAACTGGACGCTATCATGGCCAACCACTCCCACCTCCTCCACATTGTGGGGCAATGGAGCAAATTATAGATCAATCTACCCCTAAGGGTAAATACAATTGACGTAGACTGTCTTTTGTGCCGGTAGCCATGAAGATGTATAATGAGGCACACAATGGTTGCTCTGTTCGTTCAATAGTCTAATTAGCTCTGAAGTAACAACAGTTCATTACAGTAAGGACACCAGTTTGACATTAATTGGTCAGTATAATCTAAACTAAATGAGATATTAACAAGCTGTGTGTCAGTTTTGACACGCTTGGTCTAATAATTATCCTCAGACAATTTGGTAGCAAACCTATGAAAGAAGTATATAGGCAGAACATCTAGTCACATGGATCAGTTTTTAAAGTGAGCAAATATGGATGTCTTTTAGCTTATTTGGTATAAATCAGACAGACTGCATAGGAGTTATGATGAATTGAGTACACATGACCCCAATGGAAACAAGCCATAGTGCTTTATTGGGTTTAAAATCTTAACAGACCTTGTATTGAACTGTACTTACCTGTAATTGTCTTTTCAAACTGTTAATAAAGTATTCAATCAATCAATCAATTAATCAATCAATCAATCAAAACCGTTAAAATGTGTGTATCATTTACCATGTCCAGCCTCCCTGCCAACCTCTGGTCCAGAGCTGGTCTCCATGATGAAGATCGGTACCAGAGTTATGAGAGGACCAGACTGGACATACGGAGATGAGGTCAGTTAATAAAAGATAAACATTAACAGTTGGTGATGAGCGTATGAGCTCCTAGTTTTTATCAATACAATTTCCACTGCTTTGTGTGTTTTGATACAGGATGGACCCCCGCCTGGGCTGGGTCGGGTCCATACAAATCTGCCCAAGAGTGGAATGATCAGGGTCCATTGGGACTCTGGTGAGATCAGGGGATACAGAATGGGCAGGGATGACAAGTACGACCTCAAACTGGCAGAGCCAATGTGCACCACCCAGCCCGCCACCCAGCCTGTCACCCCTCCTGCCACCCAGCCCGCCACCCACCCTGTCACCCAGCCTGTCACCCCTCCTGCCACCCAGCCTGTCACCCAGCCTGCCACCCACTCTGCCACCCAGCCTGTCACCCCTCCTGCCACCCAGCCTGCCACCCAGCCTGTCACCCCTCCTGCCACCCAGCCCGCCACCCACCCTGTCACCCAGCCTGTCACCCCTCCTGCCACCCAGCCTGCCACCCAGCCTGTCACCCAGCCCGCCACGCAGTCTGTCACCCACCCTGCCACCCACCCTGTCACCCAGTCTGTCACCCAGTCTGCCACCCAGCCCGCCACCCAGCCCGTCACCCAGTCTGTCACCCCTACCGTCACCCCTCCTGCCACCCAGTCTGCCCCCCAGCCTGCCACAGAGGACTCCCACACAGGTCAGCACAGTGACATTGAAATAAATCCTATAAACATACAGTAGCAACAAAGCAGTGATTTGGCATGATTCAACATGAAGGTGCATATTGCTCGGAAACTGGACGCTATCATAGCCAACCACTCCCACCTCCTCCACATTGTGGGGCAATGGAGCAGGAGAGTAAATTATAGATCAATCTACCCCTAAGGGGAAATACAATAGACGTAGACTGTCTTTTGTGCCGGTAGCCATGAAGATGTATAATGAGGCACACAATGGTTGCTCTGTTCGTTCAATAGTCTAATTAGCTCTGAAGTAACAACAGTTCATTACAGTAAGGACACCAGTTTGATATTAATTGGTCAGTATAATCTAAACTAAATGAGATATTAACAAGCTGTGTGTCAGTTTTGACACGCTTGGTCCAATAATTATCCTCAGACAATTTGGTATCAATCAGACCTATGAAAGAAGTATATAGGCAGATAGACAGCTAGTCACATGGATCAGTTTTTAAAGTGAGCAATGTCTGAGTGAGGATGTCTTTTAGCTAATTTGGTATAAATCAGACAGACTGCATAGGAGTTATGATGAATTGAGTACACATGACTCCAATGGAAACAAGCCATAGTGCTTTCTCAGGTTTAAAATCTTAACAGACCTTGTATTGAACTGTACTTCCCTGTAATTGTCTTTTCAAACTGTTAATAAAGTATTCAATCAATCAATGAATCAATCAATCAAAACCGTTAAAATGTCTGTATCATTTACCATGTCCAGCCTCCCTGCCAACCTCTGGTATAGAGCTGGTCTCCATGATGAAGATCCGTACCAGAGTTATGAGAGGACCAGACTGGACATACGGAGATGAGGTCAGTTAATACAAGATAAACATTAACAGTTGGTGATGAGCGTATGAGCTCATAGTTCTTATCAATACAATTTCCACTGCTTTGTGTGCTTTGATACAGGATGGACCCCCGCCTGGGCTGGGTCGGGTCCATACAAACCTGCGCAAGAGTGGAATGATCATGGTCCAATGGGACTCTGGTGAGATCAGGGGATACAGAATGGGCAAGGATGACAAGTACGACCTCAAACTGGCAGAGCCAATTTGCACCACCCAGTCTGTCACCCCTCCCGCCACCCAGCCTGCCACCCAGTCTGTCACCCCTCCCGTCACCCCTCCTGTCACCCAGCCTGCCCCCCAGCCTGCCACAGAGGACTCCCACACAGGTCAGCACAGTGACATTAAAATAAATCCTATAAACATACAGTAGCAACAACGTAGTGATTGGGCATGATTCAACACTATGTGAAGGTGCATATAGCAGGGAAACTGGACGCTATCATAGCCAACCACTCCCACCTCCTCCATATTGTGGGGCAATGGAGCAGGAGGGTAAATTATAGATGAATCTACCCCACGGGGAAATACAATAGACGTAGACTGTCTTTTGTGCCGGTAGCCATGAAGATGTATAATGAGGCACACAATGGTTGCTCTGTTCGTTCAATAGTCTAATTAGCTCTGAAGTAACAACAGTTCATTACAGTAAAGACACCAGTTTGACATTAATTGGTCAGTATAATCTAAACTAAATGAGATATTAACAAGCTGTGTGTCAGTTTTGACACGCTTGGTCCAATAATTATCCTCAGACAATTTGGTATCAATCAGACCTATGAAAGAAGTATATAGGCAGAACATCTAGTCACATGGATCAGTTTTTAAAGTGAGCAAATATGGATGTCTTTTAGCTAATTTGGTATAAATTAGACAGACTGCATAGGAGTTATGATGAATTGAGTACAAAGGACTCCAATGGAAACAAGCCATAGTGCTTTATTCGGTTTAAAATCTTAACAGACCTTGTATTGAACTGTACTTCCCTGTAATTGTCTTTTCAAACTGTTAATAAAGTATTCAATCAATCAATTAATCAATCAATCAAAACCGTTAAAATGTCTGTATCATTTACCATGTCCAGCCTCCCTGCCAACCTCTGGTATAGAGCTGGTCTCCATGATGAAGATCGGTACCAGAGTTATGAGAGGACCAGACTGGACATACGGAGATGAGGTCAGTTAATACAAGATAAACATTAACAGTTGGTGATGAGCGTATGAGCTCCTAGTTTTTATCAATACAATTTCCACTGCTTTGTGTGTTTTGATACAGGATGGACCCCCGCCTGGGCTGGGTCGGGTCCATACAAATCTGCGCAAGAGTGGAATGATCATGGTCCAATGGGACTCCGGTGAGATCAGGGGATACAGAATGGGTAAGGATGACAAGTACGACCTCAAACTGGCAGAGCCAATGTGCACCACCCAGTCTGCCACCCAGCCTGTCTCCCAGTCTGTCACCCCTCCTGCCACCCAGCCTGTCACCCAGCCTGTCACCCAGTCTGTCACCCCTCCTGCCACCCAGCCTGTCACCCAGTCTGTCTCCCAGTCTGTCACCCCTCCTGCCACCCAGCCTGTCACCCAGCCTCTCACCCAGTCTGTCACCCAGTCTGTCACCCCTCCTGCCACCCAGTCTGTCACCCAGCCTGTCACCCAGCCTCTCACCCAGTCTGTCACCCAGTCTGTCACCCCTCCTGCCACCCAGTCTGTCACCCAGCCTGTCACCCAGCCTCAGCCTGTCACCCAGTATGTCACCCAGCCTGCCACCCACCCTCCTGTCACCCACCCTGTCACCCAGCCTGTCACCCACCCTGTCACCCAGCCTGCCACCCACCCTCCTGTCACCCACCCTGTCACCCAGCCTGTCACCCACCCTGTCACCCAGCCTGCCACCCACCCTCCTGTCACCCACCCTGTCACCCAACCTGTCACCCCTCCTGTTACCCAGTCTGCCATCCAGCCTGCCATCAAGTCTAAGAATGCCATCCAGCCTAACAATGCCATCCAGCCTAACAATGCCATCCAGCCTAACAATGCCATCCAGCCTAACAATGCCATCCAGCCTAAGAATGCCATCCAGCCTAAGAATGCTATCCAGCCTAAGCATGCCATCCAGCCTAAGCTTGTCATCCAGCGTGCCATCCAGCGTGCCAACCAGCGTGCCAACCAGCCTGCCATCCAGCCTAAGCCTGCCATCCAGCCTTCCATCCAGCCTGCCAGTGTACTGCCAGGTCTGTTTGGGTTTTTGGATTTACATAATCAGTCCTGTTTAGAACTATAATGAAGAACTCTAATTCTAATGATTTTATTTTGAAATATATTATGCAATAACCAATTATTCTGCATGTCAGCAGTCAAATGTGCATACTGTAAGTGTGCTCTTGAGTGTCTGTCGAACAATTTCCAAGTAAGGAAAGTGGGTCTTGAGATATTTATTTTTAAGAACGGTTGATGCTTGAGGCCCAATGCTAAATGCTATTTTCTATTGTCTCTAGAGGGGGGCTGGCAGAGGGTCCGCTGTAACCACCCCGCATTGGGGCCCAGTGTTGCCTTGCTACGCCACTGACACAGACACTAAGTCATTTACAAGCCAAAAGCCTTCCCCTTTTTTCTTCTGCAAACCGTCAGCCCTATACAGTCCACTTTCAAAGATGTTTTGGGGACAGGTTTCAACCTTTTCATTGAATTAAAAAGTCCTACAAGTTTAGACAAACTGACATTGATTTATGGCCACATTTGCAACAGGCCCATCCTCTGTTAAAATGTATCAACATAAGACTGGTGTACAGAACGTGGCCGTGTAGCTCGGTTGGTAAAGTGCATTGTTGCATTGTTCTGGACTGGCCTTAAAACTGTTATGTTGCAAGGAGTTGTGACTAGTTGTATTGGTGCGGCCTGGCCTTTAGAAATTAACTCAATATCCTCAAAACTAAATGAGATATTAACAAGTTGTATGTCAGTTTTCATAACCTTGGTCCAATAATTATCCCCAGACAATTTGGTAGGAATCAGATCTATGATTTAGAAGGAAATAAAAATAAAATAAAATACAGAAATAAAATAAATCTAGTCAGATGGAGTTTAGTTTAGGTTTTTAGAGTGAGTCTATATACTGTAGCAAGTTTTTAAGTTTTTCATAGATCAGACTGACTGCATATTAGTTCAAATGTCATGTTTGTTGTACAGGTGACTCTGGTACAACCATCACCTACCGAAAATCCACCCGACCTCGATCCGCCACCCGGCCTTTGTCTCTCCCCCTCTTCGGCCTGCCACCCAATCTGCCACAGAGGACTCCCACACAGGTCAGCACAGTGACGTTAAAATAAATCCTATAAACATACAGTAGCAACAAAGCAGTGATTGGGCATGATTCAACACTATGGGAAGTTGCATATATATAGCAAGGAAACTCCTCCACATTGTGGGGCAATGGAGCAGGAGGGTACTGTACATCGACCCCAAAGGGAAATACAATAGACGTAGACTGTACAATTTTCTAGCCAGTCACACTAAATGCAATCAATACATCTCCCATGTGTAGGGATTGAGCACGAGAGTTAAGAGTAGAATATTATTCAGACCAGTGTCTTTGATGGATTTTATCATTCTAAACATACAATACAAACATTAACACATCTAGGTCAGTAGCCACAGCAAGCTACTAGTCAGGGTCAGTACTACATGGTCAGTACCAGACTACATGGTCAGTACCAGACTACATGGTCAGTACCAGACTACATGGTCAGTCTAAGACTACATGGTCAGACTACCTGGTCAGATATAAACAAACACACAACAACATGGAATCTACACACAAACTATAAAACATCAGAAATATAACCATTACTCGATAAACAAACTGCTTCACAGTTGGTTACAACAATGCCATGAAACTACTTTTGTAACTAAGAAATGTGCAGGGAATCTATCATTTTATATACACACATAGACAAAATAAAGACGACGGGCTAATACAATGGCAGACATAATTCTCCGCTTCTTTACCTGGAGGGTGAGATTGTTACAAAAATCACGTAACATTCTGCAGGCTATTCAGCGGCCCATTTCAGTTCTCATTATTCAGAAGTGCCCTGACCACTAATAACCCACTGAGTATTAACATTTCTGTTATTTGGGGTAGAATGTATGTCAAAGAACCCTCAAAAAAGCTAATATATAATATAAATATAAAATATGAAAAAAAAGACATTTCTTGTCACAATCAGGTTTTATGACGACTAGACAGGTGCTTTTTCATTCATGGCTATATTATGTGCCGGTCTCCAAGCCCCTTTTCAGCAACACTGTCCCAATGTCAACAGTTTCAACAGCATAAACATATCCAGCAATTTTGATAATGTTTGTACAAACTGTCATTTATGTATGGCCAAAGTGTCCTCTTATGATGTGGAGTGCAGAGATTTGATCTACTCCTTTACTTTACGAGTAGATCAAATTACGATTGGCATCTTCTAGTATTCATTCCCAATCAAAACAACAATGATGCTAACCCCTGATCACAACACCTCCAGTACCAGCACCGCTGACCACCTCCGATCCAAAGAGGATGGGACTGCAGGTGGAAAAGACCAGGTCTGCAGTAGCAAGCGTCAAATTTTGTCACAGGCAGTTAGAAAATATTCAGATTTAAAGGTTGTTTCAATCAATCTTTTAATTTGAAAACTATCACAAAACCACACACACGTGTAGGATGCCCTTTACAATGTTGATACCATGTTCAGAAATATGTAAAATAAAATCACAGTCCTAGAGTCACCCACTGTATATGTGAGACAAACTCAAAATCTCTCTCTGCTGTTTGTAGGATGACCGGTACGAGGTGAGCAGCAAACCAGGTCTCTGTGTGATCATCAACAATGAGAAATTTGGATACTCTCAAAGGCGTGGAGCAGAAAAGGATGCTGGTATGAACGTTGTCTGGATATTATGCACTTACCCTCATACGCTTTACTGTTGGTTGCTTGTAATTATCTCAAATAGAAGATTATGGCACACATCATAAATTGCTCTCGACGAGCATGTCAACTTGACATTTAAAATGTTAACATGAGAAGTAGATGTGATTCTGTAAATGGTTTATTTTGGTGATTGAATCTTTGTTTTCCTCCCTTGCAGTCGATTTGGCCGCTACCTTCAGCTGGCTGGGCTTCAGAGTGTTGATGTTTAAAGACCAAACCACGAGCCGAATGCACGAGACCCTCAACTGTTTGTCTTCTTTGACTTTGACGGACCTCGCTGAGTTACAGAGGTTCAAAGTAAAGGAATGGTCCACGGAGCACTGGGAGTTCACCGACCTTGAAGTTGAGGATCCTCCACAGCACGGCGATGTCTTTGTCTGCTGCATTACGAGTCACGGAGAAAAGGGGGGCGTTTTCGGGACCGATTTCGGGCTCCTCCTCATTGAAGACATATTTGCGTGCTTCAACGGAGATAACTGCCGTGTCCTCGTGGACAAGCCCAAAGTGTTCTTCATCCAGGCCTGCCAGGGCAAGGCGACACAGCCAGGGGTTCAGGCCAAGCATCAAGGGATTGAATCAGATAGTTGTCTAATACCAAATGTCTACACTCCTGTGGATGCAGATTTCCTGGTCGCCATGGCCACCGTGGAGAATTATTTAGCATTCAGGGACATACAAGCTGGGACCTGGTTCATACAGTCTTTGTGCGAACAGCTAAAAGCCTGTGAAGGGTAACACAAAACAATACATCTGTCTGTCTGTCTGTCTCTCTAGGCTATGTATCTGCTAGGTCAAACCATCCACAATACTTTTTAGACCTGATCACCAAATTATTTATAATAATAATAATAATAATAATAATAACAATAATAATAATAATAATAATAATAATTGTAATAATAATAATAATAATAACTATAACTTTATTTATATAGCAACTATCAAAAAACAAGTTACAAAGTGCTTTATAATGATAATATATATACACAATACAAATCAGAAATTAATTGCATAAATGGTACAACAGTTCATAATCTAAGAAAAAGCTGTGTGATAGAGGTGAGTTTTTAGAAGAGATTTAAAAGAGGACACTGAGTTTGTCTGCCTGAGGCCCCCAGGCAGTGAGTTCCACAGCCGAGGGGCCCGAATAACGGCTAAAGCCCGGTCGCCCTTTGTGACAAGACCAGACTTTGGATGGAACCGTCATTATGGCCCTGTTGGATGATCTCAGGCAGCGGCCTGGCTTATAAGGAGTTAAAAGATCACATATGTATACGCAGGAGCCTGACCATTCAGGGCTTTAAAAACAATACAGTAAAATCTTAAAATCAATTCTAAAACTCCTAGGTAACGTAAAGTGAAGGGCCGCAAGGACGGGTGTAATGTGTTCACCTCTCTATGTGTGGGGGCTCAGGAGCCTGGCGGCTGCATTTTGTATCAGTTGCAGTCTTTGAATCAGGGACGTGCACAGATAGACTCTAGGTGGTAGAGTCTAGAGCACCTGCCCTTTGCCCTCTTGACCAGAAGTGCCCTTTTGAAAAAGAGGAAAACAAAGCTTTTTTTTTTTTTTTTTTTTTTTTAGTTTACAGCAGGGGTCTTCAACAGGGGGTCCGGGACCCCTAGGGGGTCCTCAGAGTTACTACAGGGGGTCCGCCAAATCTTTATGTGATATGATTTTTCTTTTTACCATAACCACTCGAAACCTAGCATCCCTTTTCTGAGGAGAACTTTAGCCAAAAATAGCCGATCTACAAGCCCACAACGCCTCGCAGCGCGAGGCGTTGTGGGCTTGTAGATCGGCTATTTTTGGCAAAGAGGTATAGCTGTAGAGGGAAAAAAGAGCAGACCAAGTAAACAAAAAAAAAGTATAATTTACTTGAGCACCTGCCCCTTAAAAATGTCTGTGCACGCCACTGTAGTCAAGTCTGGAGGATATAAAAGCGTGGATGACCTTTTCTAGGTCAGCAGCCGTAAGGAAGGGCCTGACCAAATTGCCACCATTGCTGCATGTAGGCTTACTAAATGTCTTAAATGACTGCATTTCAATCAAGTGCCACGTGTGGAGATGTTCTGAATGTTGTGTGTGTTTTGTTACAGGGGCGACGACCTCCTGACCATTCTCATTCGGGTCAACAACGATGTGAGCCAGAAGGAGGATCCATCGGCTCCGGGGACAAAAAAGCAGATGTCTGAATTTAAAAGGGTCACCCTGCGGAAAAAGCTGGTGTTTTCACCAATTTTCAATAGATTTCAAAATACCAGAAAGCATTATGGCTAATGATGAATGTCCTAAGGTAAAGTCAATTGGGTTGGAGAAACGTATTGATGAATAATGGCCACCCACATTTTGTATAGCCTACACGACATAATACTCCCATACTCCCAAATATTACATTTAAATACAGAGTGCTATACAGCACCGCCACCTAGGGGTCATAGAGTGGTGGTAGATGCATGACTATATATTACAGATAGTTGACAGAGATGAAAGTTAATATATATTTTTTCTAGGGCTGGGACTTGAACTGATTAATTTAGATTAATTAATTACAGAAAATTAACGCAATTTAAAAAAAGAATCGCATTTTAATCACGCTTAGTTTATGCACCACAGAACTGGACGAGTTTCAGGCGTACCGATCATACCAGTGCACCAACCAACAGCCAACACACCCCAGTGCACGCAATGGGACAAGAAGCCGATCAGACTGCTTTGCTTGGCCCAGTGGATGGGAAATTTAGATTTAAAAAACTCTCTGATGGAAGCGTGGATAAAAACACGGTTGTGTGCAGAACAATTTTTTGTTGCTTAAACTTATGTATTCATTCATTGATTCACTCATATACCAAAATCTGTTTTAACTGAAAATAAATTGCTTCTCAGGGCAAATATTGATATGCGATTAAACGTGCGATTAATTTTGATTAATTAATTACAAAGCCTCTAATTCATTCGATTTTTTTTTTAATCGAGTCCCAGCCCTAATTTTTTTCACATAATGTTTTATATTTTTTCACATAATGTTTTATATTTTTTCACATAATGTTTTATATTTTTACACTATGGCTGTCTATAAAAGAGTCAGTCTGTGTGACTCTGGAGCTGATCTCTCAAACCACTGGACCGGTCAGGGACACACAGTGGCGTGCACAGACATTTTGAGGGGCAGGTGCTCAAGTAAATTATATTTTTTTGTTTACTTGGTCTGCTCTTTTTTCCCTCTACACCTATACCTCTTTGCCAAAAATAGCCGATCTACAAGCCCACAACGCCTCGCGCTGCGAGCCGGACCCCCTGTTGAAGACCCCTGCTGTAAACTGAAAAAAAAAAAATGTTTTTTCTTTTTTTCAAAAGGGCACTTCTGGTCAAGAGGGCAAAGGGCAGGTGCTCTAGCGCCACCTAGAGTCTATCTGTGCACGTCCCTGGTGACACATTTCCTCTGCACACTGCCAGTAGGCCACAGAAGTACATGCATGTTCTATGTTTTTATATACTTACTACTTTATATACTTTTTATATACTTATACTCACATTTTATAATGGAAGTCATATTGGTCTCTGATCGGGCTGAAATCGTGCCCAAATGTTTTGTCGTATAGGCCTACATCACAGATGCGTTGAAGTAGAAGTACTCTGTTACAAGTAAGTCCGAAATTCAAAATTTACTTGATTAAACGTACACAAGTATTGGTATCAAAATGTACTAAAAGTATCAAAAGTAAAAGTACTAAAAATAGCAGAACAAGCTCACAAGCTTGTAGATCGGCTATTTTCAAATAGCCTAGGTATAAAATAAGGCTAAAGTAGTTAATGTATGTTTTATAATGTCATAATGTATATCTGCAAGGTAACTAGCCTAGTAACTAAAGTTTTCAAATAATAGCAGTGGAGTAAAAGTACAATATTTGCCTTAGAGATATAGTGGAGTAGAAGTAAAGGTATAGGCAATTGGAAATACTCCAGTAAAGTAAAAGTACCTCAAAATTGTACTTAAGTAGGCCTACAGTACTCGAGTAAATGTACTTAGTTACTTTACACCACTGGTTCAGACTGAGAGTTGCTGTTTCCATTAGAGAGGATATCGGTTTAAACATAATTATTATTCATGTAAATGCTTTGTGTAAATGCATGCAGATTTGCTAAATATAATGTTTATTTGCTTATAAAGACTGTACACGTGAGCTTTGGTGTGACGTTTAACAATAAATAAAAATATTGAATATATTTTCATCTCATGTCTGTTGAGCATTTATTTAAATAAAGCTCTTTGCACTGAGGAGAGGTAGCTTTTAGTGGTGTGAGGTTTCCCTCTAGTGGATGTTAAAGGCATTGATGTGGTGGTTCCTCCATAAGAATGAATGGTTTATTTATGACATAAATATCATTTGATACATAATATCTCTGCTGTTCGGCTCCAGAATGTTCATTTTTCAGGAAATGAAAAAAACAAAACAAAAAGTGGAGTTAGGAGGTTTTGTTCATCATTGATAAGAACAGCTGAATGGACCTCCAAGCTCACAATGACCCCCCTTTGCTGGAGTTAGCTGGTTTAGCAGAAAGTTTGAGGATCCAATGGAGTTAGCTGGTTTTGTCAGAAGCGCTTTTCAATACTTTTCATTGGTTCAATATTTTTTTTTACCAACACACAGACGTAAAGGGTGTTTCATAGCACTGATTTATGGGAAAAAAATGCAAAAGTGGAAAAATTGAGTTAGCTGGTTCCTGCCGGACAGCAACGATATATTGATTTAACACTTCATTTTTCAAAGAACAATACTGAACACAATTAATAAACTCATGATTTCGGTGTGCCTATAATTTCTCCAATACACACATTAGTGTGTGCCATTCAACTATGTGTATGGGTAGCATATTCCACGTATACTGTACCAATTGTGGAGATGGTATTTAGAGCAGGGGTCTTCAACAGGGGATTCCAGAGTTACTATAAGCGTGGTGACAAATCTTTGTGTTTTTTTTACATTTACCAATTGAACCCTAGTATCTCTGGGGGAAACATTATCAGAAAATAGCCGATCTACAAGCGTTGTGAGCTTGTAGATCGGCTATTTTCAGAATCAAAAGATAAAGATCGGTGTAGAGGGGAAAAAACAGAGCCGACCAACCAAGTACAGAGCCAAAAAGGTGTGTGTGTGGGCGGCGCGTGTGTGTGTGTGTGGGTGCGTGTGTGTGTGTGGGTGCGTGCGTGGGTGGGTGGGTGGGTGCGTGCGTGCGTGCGTGTGTGCGTGGGTGCGTGTGTGTGTGTGGGGGAGAGGGTGGTAGTGTAGCTATTGTATCCTACAGCAACACTCTCATACCTGTGTGTTCCCTCAGGGGCAGGGGGAGGGGAGGGGCTGGGGGCGGGGCCACAACAACACACTCACACCTGTGTGGTCCCCTCAGGGCAGGGGGGAGGGGCTGGGGGGCGGGGCCACGCAGGTGCAGCCTGTGAGGTTGATCGCATCACTCTGTGTTCAGTTTAGACTCTGAAGACACAGAGAGAGGATCTCTATTAATACTGGATTTATACTGTTTAATACAGGATCTCTATTAATACTGGATTTATACCATTTAATACAGGATCTCTATTGATACTGGATTCATACCGTTTAATGTCCGATATATATGGATTAATACCTGGATTTATACCGTTTAATACCAGATTTTTACAGTTTTTATACTGGATCTATAAAGTGTGGGACGGATCGGAGTGTGATGAGTGTGTAGTTTCTGATGTGTGGTTTGTTGTGATAAACAACACATCAACATGCAGCATCACCAGCTGACTGAGGACTCCTGCGCTAACGGTGAGAAACATGATGTTTTCAATGGTTTTACACACACAATGTACTCTGAGAGTGTATAGATGGAACCAAATGGACCTGTAAGGGTCCATTTGGTTTCATCTATACACTCTCAGAGTTACACACCTGTAAGGGTTCATTTGGTTTCATCTATACACTCTCAGAGTTACAGACCTGTAAGGGTCCATTTGGTTCCATGTGTTGACTTTTTGGGTGTATTTAGCCATTTAATGCTGAGAGCAGTGCCAGTGAAGTCATGTGTTTAGTCGACACCCTGTGGCTTGTTGACAGTGTCAATATGATACCTGAACCCTCCTGTCTGTCTGTCTGTCTGTCTGTCTGTCTATTATGTCTGTCTATTATGTCTGTCTGTCTGTGTGTGTGTGTGTGTGTGTGTGTGTGTCTGTCTGTCTGTCTGTCTGTCTGTCTGTCTGTCTGTCTGTCTGTCTGTCTGTCTGTCTGTCTGTCTGTCTGTCTGTCTGTCTATTATGTGTGTCTGTCTGTCTGTCTGTCTGTCTGTCTGTCTGTCTGTCTGTCTGTCTTTCTGAATATCTTGTCTGTCTGTCTGTCTGTCTGTCTGTCTGTGTATATCTTGTGTGTCTGTCTCTTATATTGTACTGTATCTGTCTGTCTGTCTGTCTGTCTGTCTGTCTCTGTATATATCTCGTGTCTCTATGTGTACTGTATCTGCATGCCATCCTAGATGACTACAGGTCTGTTACTATGATCAGAATAGTTTAGTTTGATTATTGGCTCCGGTCCTTGTCAGTCATTTATTTTTAGGTTGTCATATTATCTTCCCTGCAGTCATTTTCCTTCACAAAGCCTGGAAGGCAAACAGAAATGTAATTTACATTTATACATTCCTATGTTCAATGGAAAAAACACAATCATTAATTAATAATTATTTTGTATGAGAATTAATCATCAACTAAAATGAGTTCTGGAAAGAGAGTACTGGCCACCGCAGAAAGTATGCATCGGACTTACCTGTCTCTATCGCTCACTGTCTGTCTGTCTGTCTGTCTGTCTGTCTGTCTGTCTGTCTGTGTGTCTGTCCGTCTCTGTCTCTCTGTCTCTCTGTCTCTGTCTCTGTCTCTGTCTCTCTGTCTCTCTGTCTCTGTCTCTGTCTCTGTCTCTCTGTCTCTCTGTCTCTGTCTCTCTGTCTCTCTGTCTGTCTGTCTGTCTGTCTGTCTGTCTGTCTCTGTCTCTGTCTCTGTCTCTGTCAATTCAATTCAATTCAAATATGCTTTATTGGCATGACAAGCATTCTTATATTGCCAAAGCATTTACATACATTATGATACAAAATAATAATACATATTCAGAATCAGAACAAATAATACAAACAAGACAAGGTCTATTAACTGTAATAGACTTATAGTGTTCACCCATTGTCCTTCATGTTGTGACAGGCTGATACATATTTTGCTGCCAACCTTGAACATTGTCTCTGTGTCTCTGTCTCTGTCTCTCTGATCTGGTCTGATCATGTTATGTCACACTAAACCTCTCTCTCTCTCTCTCTCTCTCTCTCCAGGTTCTGTGGTTCCATTGAGATGTGGTTCTCAGACTGTAGTGTGCGTGATCAGTGGGCCGACCTTCACGGACCCCTACAACACAGACCCCTACAACAACACCCACACGTCAGGTGAGACCACCTTCACAACAGACGCCTATACAACACAGACCCCCTACAACACAGACCCCTACAACACCACCCACACGTCAGGTGACAACCCCAACTAACTTTCTCATTAGGAACCCCACATTTGGCTGAGGACCCCCACACACACACACACACCATCTGAAAATGTTCAGTGGCAGGGTGTAATAGAAAAGAGAATTTTCTCTTGAGAAAATAATAATAATAATGAATTATTATTAATAATTTCATGACATGAAATGCAGCTCAAAGTGCTATACAGAGCAAAATAACCAATTTAACAATAAAGCAAAAAAGATGTAGATCGGCTATTTTTGGTTAAAGAGGTTTTGTGTAGAGGGGAAAAAAAAGCGGTCCAGGTAAAAAAAGAAAATCTAGCAGATCTACACGCTTACAATGCGCCACTTAATGACGCGGTGTAAGCTTGTAGATCAGCTATTTCTGCTATTTTTACATGTATAAAATAATATTATTAAATTGTCAGTAATTTCTTTGTATATTTCAGTTATTTGTCATATCTGTCCTGTACATTTTTTTTAAGCCTAAAAGGCTTCATGTGTTCTAATGTTCAACGGCCAAACAGACAATTAAAACGTTAATCGTAATTATTTGAGTGACAATTAATCGTCAAGTTAAATGTGTAATGGTGACAGCCATGACTACCTGCAGTTAACCTCGCATCGCCAGTCTTTACCCCTCGGAGGAAAGCCTGGTATTCGTTATTAAATTGCCCGTGTGATCCGGTCTAGGCCACGCCTACTGAAAAAAAAAAAAAAGCTTCTGGCGTCTCCCGGTGTTGCGGCTTCCGGTTTTGCGGAGCCGCTTTGTTTTGGTTCCCCCTGTTTGTTTCCCCAATCCCTATTTAAATGGAATAGAATTTCCCCGTGGGATAACATTACATTACGTTACATTACAGTCATTTAGCAGACGCTTTAATCCAAAGCGACTTACAATAAGTGCATTGAACATAGGTAGGGAACGAAACTACTAATCACCATAAGTCTTAAGTGCATTTTCTGCTAAAACAAGCAACCAAGAGTATACCTAGTGCTAAGGTAAAAGTGCAATATATCAGCTACCTATTTCCTTAAACAGATGAGACAAAATAGCTAAATCAAATGAGCAAGAGCTAAAACAAATAATTGTATCGACTAAACAAGATCCAATAAAACAATACAACAATAAAACAAGCGTTCGTACAACTAGTTAACAACAAGTAGGCCAGGCGAAGAGGAAGGGTAGTGTTTCCTGAAGAGGTGGGTTTTCAGCCTGCGGTGAAAGATGGGCAGTGACTCTGCTGTCCTGACATCAGTGTCTCTGCTGTCCTGACATCAGTGACTCTGCTGTCCTGACATCAGCGGGAAGTTAACAAAGGTAGACAGACGCTAAATAGTCTCCGGAAAGTACACTCACATTTATATTAAAAAAATAAGCTAAACTACGCCGCAAGAAGGATTTTATTAGGTAGGCCCTATTACAATGCCCTTGATCGCGGCCGGAGTTATTCTGGGGTGTGGCTTGTGGTTTCCGGCCGCGTGATGACGCGGATGACGCATCTGGTGACGTAGGGTTGCTTCCGCTTCCGACCGGATCATAAACCCGAAAAAGGTATTGATCTCAGGCTAACCTGCAGTTAGATATGTATGCATCCCATCAACATGTGAAGCCTGTTATTATATCCTCCTCCTCCCCTGTCCTGCAGGTCCATTGGTCAATAACACCACAGACGTCCACGGCTTATTAAATCTGCCCGGCAACACCGACCGATGGTCCAACTACAACTTCTGGGTGGGGCTTAGCCTTGCCATACTGTCGGCCTTCCTGATTGGCGGGAGCGTCATTCTCAAGAAGAAAGCCCTGCTCCGATTGGCCTCCAACGGACAAACCAGAGCAAGTGGGTGGAGTTATACTTTTGTACGTTTGTAGCGTTACTCGTGGTTTAGAACTTGGGGGCGTGAGACGTTGAGTCTGACTGGTGTGGTCAAACCCCCCGAACCCAGGCCAAAATACATCGTTATTTTCTATCAATTACACAGCCTATGAGGCCTCGAAGACGTGGAGATTTTATTTTATTTTTGTCGCATTCCAAAGCCAATAATGTAATGGCCGGCGGAGTTATTATTGGCCTAGGAATGCGACAAAAACCCAAACAATAATTTATAGAAAATAAGTCATTATTTTGTGTGAACTACTCCTTTTGGGGCGGGAACCTCTATTTGTAACTATACCTTAAAGGACGACTTCACCGCTTTTCAACCTATCTTCATATAATTGGTCCTCACTAATACTCATGATAAAATGGTACCATTTTTTTCTACTCGGCCTGTGTCTCATAGGAGGGCTGTGGACAGTCCAGAAACCGTCTACCAGTGACATCCTTGTTAGGCATGATTTTATTTTCCAACAAGATTTAAAAAAAAATATTTAGATTTTTATTAACACGAGAACAATGGCTTCTTTTATTACATTGCAACTTTCCAGGAATAGAAAGCCTGCAGTTTCTATTAGCTTGGATTCCCCATTGATGATGTCACTGGTAGAAGGGACTCTGAACTGTCCACAGCTCTCCTCTGAGACACAGGCCGAGTAGAAAAAAATGGCACCATTTTATCATGAGTATTAGTGAGAACCAATTATATGAAGATAGGTTGAAAAGCGGTGAAGTCGTCCTTTAAAGGTCGGGAACCCCTTCTGGGGTTCCTGTGTCTATGTACAGTATTATAGCAACATGCATTTGTTGTCATTTTTGAATACATATTTGAAGTTTTTCCGAAAACTGAGGTCAGGATTTAGAAGGCGTTTTTAGAATCGGCCTCAGGTCCAGTGGTGTAAAGTAACTAAGTACATTTACTTAAGTACTGTACTTAAGTACAATTTTGAGGTATTTGTACTTTACTTGAGTATTTCCAATTTCCAATACTTTTACTTCTACTCCACTACATCTCGGAAGCAAATATTGTACTTTTAAACTCCACTACAATTATTTGAAAACTTTAGTTACTAGTTACTTTTCAGATATAAATTATGATATTATAGAACATACATTAACCACTTTAGCCCTATTTTATACATACCTGTAGGCTATTTGAAAATAGCAGATCTACAAGCTCACAACGCGTCGCGATGCGACGCGTTGTGAGCTTGTAGATCTGCTATTTTCAAATATTTCAGTACTTTTACTTTTGGTACTTTCAGTACATTTTCATGCGCTTTTACTTAAGTAAATTTTGATCTCTGGACTTTTACTTGTAACAGAGTATTTCTATATTGCAGTATTGGTACTAATACTTAAGTAAAGAATTTGAGTACTTTTTCCACCACTGCTCAGGTCTAAATGGGATAAGCATAGTGGTCTCTGCATCTCTGTGTGTGTGTGTGTGTGTGTGTGTGTGTGTGTGTGTGTGTGTGTGTGTGTGTGTGTGTGTGTGTGTGTGTGTGTGTGTGTGTGTGTGTGTGTGTGCGTGTGCGCTCAGCCACCTGAGAGCCAAGTTATGTCGTTTTTAGCTTGTATTTACCAAGGGCTGAATGGACAATGCATGTGCCTCCGCCCTGGTTACACTCATTGTGTGTGTGTGTGTGTGTGTGTGTGTGTGTGTGTGTGTGTGTGTGTGTGTGTGTGTGTGTGTGTGTGTGTGTGTGTGTGTGTGTGTGTGTGTGTGTGTGTGTGTGTCTCACACACACACACGCACGCACGCACGCACGCACGCACGCACGCACGCACGCACGCACGCACGCACGCACGCACGCACGCACACAGAGCTCTGGTTTCACGTTCACACCAGTTTTACTGGAGCTGAATAATAGCTTTAGTCTACACACACACACACACACACACACACACACACACACACACACACACACACACACACACACACACACACACACACACGTCAAATAGAATTTACACTAATAAAATCCTTAGTGTAAATTTAACTATTTTTCTTTTTTCCTACTCTGTGTTATAAATGGATAAACTAACAGCAACCATGTGATTGTGTTCTGCCATGATTGTTTATTGCGGGGCCCCTATCCACTGTTTATGCTCCACCATGTATAATAGAGGTTCTCAAACTTGTATATGCCTGCCTGGACCCCTGTTTAACAGGGTACATTTTTGCTGAGCCTCTTCAAAATATAAATAAAGCATCATTAAATAATTCGGAGCGTTGAATAGGACTGTTTAATACATTATTCAGGACAAATTAAAGGATAGGATAGGATACATATTTATTGTATCGTTGTGTTAACACAAATCGTGTCCCTTTCATTCTAACGTGTGTGTGTGTGTGTGTGTGTGTGTGTGTGTGTGTGTGTGTGTGTGTGTGTGTGTGTGTGTGTGTGTGTGTGTGTGTGTGTGTGTGTGTGTGTGTGTGTGTGCGCGTGTGTGTGTGTGTGTGTGTGTGTGTGCGCGTGTGCGTGTGCGTGCGTGTGTGCTGTTCCAGGTGATGGCGGTCACGGCTATCTAAAAGACTGGCTGTGGTGGGGTGGCCTATTAACCAGTAAGAACTGAATATGCATCAACATGTACTTAATGTGTAATAACATGTATTTAATGTGTAATAACATGTATTTAATGTGTAATAGCATGTATTTAATGTGATGAAACTGTCAGCTCTGGAAATGTTCATCAAAAAAGTGGACGATGCAGATAAAAGTCAACTTACCGTGACACACGGACACAACTTGAATACGTTTGCATGGCCCTTAATCTCTGTATCATATATTTCTATCATTTTCCTCTACAGTATGGATGATGTGGAGTTTGTCATCATTGATTGCTTATCATGCCTCTCTCTCTCTTTGTCTGTCTGTCTGTCTCTGTCTCTCTCTCTCTGTGTGTGTGTGTGTGTGTGTGTGTGTGTGTGTGTGTGTGTGTGTGTGTGTGTGTGTGTGTGTGTGTGTGTGTGTGTCTCTCTCTCTCTCTCTCTCTCTCTCTCTCTCTCTCTCTCTCTCTCTCTCTCTCTCTCTCTCTCTCTCTCTCTCTCTCTCTCTCTCTCTCTCTCTCTCTCTCTCTCTCTCTCTCTCTCTCTCTCTCTCTCTCTCTCTCTCCTCCTCTATCTTTCCGTCTCTCCTCTGTCTGTCTGTCTGTCTGTCTCTCTCTCTCTCTCTCTCTCTCTCTCTCTCTCTCTCTCTCTCCCCCCCCCCCCTCCAGTGGGTGTAGGGGAGGGGGCTAACTTTGCAGCCTACATGTTTGCAGCAGCCACGGTGGTGACCCCTCTGGGGGCTCTGAGCGTCCTGATCAGGTAACGCTTGTCCTCTTTATGTGTATGATCCACTTATATTCATATGTTGTTCCAGGCTCTTTATGTATATGATCCACTCATATTCATGTGTTGTTCCAGGGACCCCCAAGAAGCAAATATTTCAGTAAAGAATGTGTGCTTTGAAAATATATATTCAAAAATGTGCTCACATTTTCACGATTAAAAAAAAATAGCAGATCTACAAGCTCGCAGCGCGGCACTCGGTGGCGCGCTGCAAGCTTGTAGATCTGCTATTTTGGGGAAAAAAAGTTTGAGGTATTTCTTTTTACTTCTGCTCCACTACATCTCAGAGTCAAATTTACTCCACTAGAAATATTTGGAAATGTTAATTTTCAATTCAATTCAATTTTATTAAAGTGTCAAATCATAACAAGTTGTGTCAAGACACTTTACATGTAGAGAAGAGACCCGACAATCCCACCCTGAGCAAGCAATTTTGCGACAGTGGCAACGGAAAACTCCCCCTTAACTGGAAGAAACGTCAGGCAGACCCAAGGCTCTAGGGCAGTGGTTCTCAAACTTTTTCATGTCAAGGACCCCCAAATTGACACTTATTAGCCCGCGGACCCCCATTTCAAAGATATGCCAGGGACCCCCATAAGAGATGATTTTTTTTTACGGCTCTAGCAGTGATTCTCAACCATTTTAATTTCAAGGACGCCCAGTTTGACATGCATTAGGGCTACAGACCCCCATTTAATGGCATTTCTATCACTTGGACCGCAATTTATATTGTAAAATCTATGTCAATGTAACTCTGAGAGTGTACAAATGCAACCAAATGGACCCGTTAGGGTCCATTTGGTTCCATTTGTACACTCTCAGAGTTACAGACCCATAAGGGTCCATTTGGTGCCTAATCTATCATTTAGCTGGGGACCCCCTGGAACCCCCTCAAGTACCCCTGGGGGTCCCCGGACCCCACTTTCAGAACCAATGCTCTAGGGTGGCGGCCTTCTGCCTTGACCGTGTCAGGGGGAAAGAAGAGAGAGTAGTAACAATAACAATAGTAGCAAATATAATAGTGTAAGAAATGTTAGTTACTAGTTACTTTGTAGATTTTGATCATTATTACACAACATACATCAACCACTTCAGCCCTATATTATATATCATCGGGGTCCAGGACGAACCAGCGAACTCCATTTTCATCTTTTTTTTTTTTTCATAGATCAACGCTATTGAACTTACGTCTGTGTAAAAAATCAAAACATTTGAACCAATGAAAAGTATTAAAAAGCGCCTCTGACAAAAACTCCCAACTCCATTGTATCCTCAAACGTCAAAAACAAACAACTCCCCCCTCTCCTGTCCAATGCTGCCTTTTAACAGCATGAGTAGAGCGCGCTGCGAGGAGCGAGGAGGAGGAACACGTAAACAAACTCCCCGTAGTCTGTTAAAACTATGCAGTGTACCTGTTTATCAAACTTAGCACTGACGCTAATGTTATGAAAACAAGTAATTATATTTCTAAAATCTATGAAGTGTTTAATGTGAGCAATGTGACAAGAAGAAAGGCGTTCATAGCATTTTGAGTCACGCTGGTTCTACTACCTCTTTGCAGAAGTTATTGTAATATTTAAAGTCCTGTTTATTATTTTAGGCCTATATAATAAGTGTCATGAAGCATCAGGGCATTAATTTCACACGTTGTTGCGATGCATTGTGAGCTTGGAGATCCATTGCTAGCCTTTGGGAATTTGTACCCTTTTGAAACCTCTCCCTCAGCAGCGAGTGGAGCTATTGTTGTTCGGACTCCTAACTCCATTTCAGCTTGATTTCTGCTCGTCTGAAACTACTAACTCCACTTGCGCTTGATTTGGGTAAAGTGTTAATAATATAATATCACATGCAAGTATCTGACTATATATAAAGTCACTATACCAACTTTGATGAGGCAGTATTGCTTTGTTTTAAAAATATGGTTTTCTTCATTTCCTGAAAAAAAAAATGTTTTTTCGTTTCATGAACAATGAGCGTTTTGGAGTTAGCAGGTTTGTGCTGGACAGCAGAGATCTATATATTTTTGGCCATTTGAAAATAGCAGATCTACAAGCTCACAATGCACCGCATTTTGAGCTTGTAGATCGACAATTGTTTTAATACATTTTGAACATTCTGCACGATGAGTACTTTTACTTTTGGTACTTTAAGTATATTTATATTTTAAGTACATTTTGAATACGGGACTTCTACTTGTGACAGAGTATCTACATTGCAGTATTGATACTTTTACTTAAAGGACGACTTCACCACTTTTCAACATATCTTCATATAATAGGTCCTCACTAATGCTCATGATAAAATGGTACAATTTTTTTCTAATCAGTCAGTGTCTCAGAGGAGGGCTGTAGACAGTTCAGAAACCCGTCTACCAGTGACATCATCGATGGGGAATCCAAGCTAATAGAAACTGCAGGCTTTGTATTCCTGGAAAGTTGCAATGCAATAATAGATCCCATTGTTCTCGCCTTAATAAAAATCTGAATAAAGAAATTGTAATCTTTTTGGAAAAAAAATCCTGCCTAACGATGATGTCACTGGTAGACGGGTTTCTGGACTGTCCACAGTCCTCCTATGAGACACAGACCAAGTAGAATTTTATTTTATCATTTTATCATTAGTGAGGACCTATTATATGAAGATATGTTGAAAAGTGGTGAAGTCGTCCTTTAAGTAAAACATGTTTGTACATTTTTCCACCACTGCAGTCAATACATTATGTTGACTTTGAATATATTACATGATAAACAAATACTGCACTGATTGTTTTGTCCTCCACACCTGTGTGCCTCTCACACTGACCACATTCAAAACAATATGCAGCTTATCAACAGTACTCAAATGTTTTACTTAAGTCAAAGTGGCAATACTGCAATGTAGAAATACTCTGTTACAAGTAAAAGTCCAGAACTCAAAATTGACTTAAGTAAAATTACAAAATATACTAAAGTATGAAGTATACTAGTATTATGCATTTCAGAAGTTTTCAAATGTATAAAGATCTTTTGAAAATAGCTAATCCACAAGTTCACAATGTGTTGCATAGCGACACATTTTGTGCTTGTAGATCGGCTATTTTCAAATGGCCGAGTGTGTGTGTGTGTGTGTGTGTGTGTGTGTGTGTGTGTGTGTGTGTGTGTGTGTGTGTGTGTGTGTGTGTGTGTGTGTGTGTGTGTGTGTGTGTGTGTGTGTGTGTGTGTGTGTGTGTGTGTGTGTGTGTGTGTGTAGAAGTCCAGTAAAGTAAAAAAAATACCTTAAAAAAATTACATGAGTACAGTACTTGAGTACATGTACTTTGTTTGTCCACCACACCTGTGTGCCAGTCTCACACTGACCACATTCAAAACAATATACAGCCTATCAGAGGCAGCCTGTCACAGGCAGCCTGTCGGAGGCAGCCTATCACAGGCAGCCTGTGAGCTGTGATAGTGTTCACATTGCAGCCACGGCCGTATCGAGGAACACCTTCAAACGTGGGAATCAAACAACTCTATATACAGTGGTGGAAAGTAACTAAGTACATTTACTTAAGTACAATTTTGAGGTATTTGTACTTTACTTGAGTATGTCCAATTTCCAATACTTTTACTTCTACTCCACTACATCTCAGAGGCAAATATTGTACTTTTACTCCACTACAATTATTTGAAAACTTTAGTTACTAGTTACTTTTTAGATATAAATTATGGAATTATGAAACATACATTAACCACTTCAGCCCTATTGTATACCTAGGCTATTTGAAAATAGCCGATCTACAAGCTCACAACGCGTCGCATCGCGTTTTGAGCTATTTTATGGAAACCTTTGGTTTGTACAAATGGAACAAAATTTTGGTTTTCAAAAATACATTTTAAAGACATTTTGAAATACGTTTTCGTGAACGGAAATGACAGAACACATGACAGCCTCTGGAATGGGCTTTCAGGGGGTGTAGTTATAAAAAAAAAATCGCATTATGCACACTTTTTTTCAAAAAGGGCCGCATAAAAAATGTACTTAAAGTAAAAGTACAAAAGTATCAGCGTCAAAATATACTTAAAATACCAAAAGTAAAAGTACTCATTATGCAGAATGTCCCGTTTCACAAGTTATCATAATGTCTAAAACGTATTCAAAAATCTTTTGAAAATAGCGAATCTACAAGCTCATAACGCGTCGCATCGTGGCCCGTTGAGAGCTTGTAGATATGCTGTTTTCAAATAGCCAAAGTTCAGTGGTTAATGCATGTTTTGTAATAATAATAATACAAATCTACAAAGTAACTAATAACTTTTTTTTTTACGTTTTCTAATAATTGTAGTGGAATAAAAAGTACAATATTTGCCTGTAGTTGAGATGTAGTGGAGTAGAAGAAAAAGCACAGAAAATTGGAAATACTCCAGTGAAGTAAGAGATACCTCAAAAGTGTACTTAAAGTACAGTACTTGAGTACATGTACTTAGTTACTTTCCACCACTGATGGCGCCCTATGAGAGAAACCCTGCTGTTTAAAGTTGAAACCTCGTCTCTCTCTCTCTCTCTCTCTCTCTCTCTCTCTCTCTCTCTCTCTCTCCCCCCCCACAGTGCAGTTCTGTCCTCCTACCTGCTGGGGGAGACACTGAACTTCCTGGGGAAGCTGGGCTGTCTGCTGTGCATCCTGGGCAGCACCCTGATGGTCATCCACGCCCCGGAGGAGGAGGAAGTGACATCACTGCAGCAGATGACCCACATGCTGCTGGAACCCGGTGAGGAAACCAAGCTTGACCTTTGACCTGTCAGTCAGTGGCGTCAGTTCAGCCAAAGCTAAGGTATGGCAGGGTTAGGGCTGCCAACTCCCAGAGATGGAGAAAAAAAAGGGACACTTATCCTGGGCGCGCGCAGTGGCGTGCACAGACATTTTGAGGGGCAGGTGCTCAAGTAAATTATACTTTTCTTTGTTTACTTGGTCTGCTCTTTTTTCCCTCTACACCTATACCTCTTTGCCAAAAATAGCCGATCTACAAGCCCACAACGCCTCGCAGCGCGAGGCGTTGTGGGCTTGTAGATCTGCTATTTTTGGCTAAAGTTCTCCTCAGAAAAGGGATGCTAGGTTTCGAGTGGTTATGGTAAAAAGAAAAATCATATCACATAAAGATTTGGCGGACCCCCTGTAGTAACTCTGAGGACCCCCTAGGGGTCCCGGACCCCCTGTTGAAGACCCCTGCTGTAAACTGAAAAAAAAAAAAAATTCAAAAGGGCACTTCTGGTCAAGAGGGCAAAGGGCGGGACTCTAGCACCACCTAGAGTCTATCTGTGCACGTCCCTGGGCGCGCGGCAAAGCCGTGAGTCAGCATTTTTTTTTGTGGGGGGGGGGGTCCAACCTAGCCTGGTAAAGCCCCTCCCTCCGGAAAATCTAATTTCCATTTGATTTCAGGAGTGAAGGCTGGCCTGAAGGCTTATCAGGGCGTTTCTTGCCAGTTCACCAAATGGACTCGCCCATCAGCGTCCTTAGCCTGGTAAAGCCCCTCCTCGCTCATCCTTCTGTGATTGGCAGCGAAAGTTGACCAATCAAGTGGCGAGTTCGAGTGAACCCGAATGGATCCGAGTGCAGCCGACCAAAATGGAAACGGCAGCCATTGTTTTCTGTGCGTTGTTTTTACTTTTGGTTTTAAAACTTTAAAACGCTCTCCAACTTCTTATTTGAGGCACGTAATGGCTTTTAAGATATTGTTTGGATAGAACTGAGTTGTTTAACTTCATATATGTGATCAATTAATCATGATGACAGAGCCTATTTAGAAATAAAAAATAAGAGAACCGGCAGGGGCGGGCAGTGACACGCATGTATCCGAATAAGGCAACCTATGTAGGGCATGGCCATCTCAACAGTCCCGTTGCGTCACATTAGTCTGGAGGTGGTAAAAATGCAGTGCTGATTGGCTGAAGGGGAATGACTGCTGATTGGCTGAAGGGGTTGTCAGTCAACGGTATTACTCCCGCCCAACTCCAGCCCACAGCCAAAAACACACACAGGTTCTCATGCCAGACTCCATCCTGAAATGAAATGGAAATGATATTTTCCGGAAAGAGGGGCTTTACCAGGCTAGGTCCAACCCCCCAAAACCCCTGAAATGGATAGAAAACTAGAAAAAGTGCTCCTCGGAGCACAGGCCTCCGCCAGGTCAGGTAGGTTATTGTGGCCTCCTGGTGGCGCTATAATAGGCCAATGTGAAAAGGGCGGCATTTCTTCCTCGGGCTAGTGGGAATGTGCGTGCATTCATGATTTGAGGCATTTTGTTGCAAAAATGTGTTTTGCTAAATTAGACCTGCTGGTGGCGCTATAAGAGGCCAATGTGAAATGGGTGGCATTTCTTCCGCGGCCTAGTGGGAATGTGCGTGTGAAATTTTCACGGAAATGGCACACTGTGTTCATGATTTTAGACATTTTGTTCAAAACGGACCAATCCTGCAAACTTTTCCTTGTCCATATGTATTATAATCTGTGGAAGGAACTTTAATGTTATCCCTCTTTTTGTTACGTGGATTGTTATTTCTTCTATTGGCTGTTGGTTGTCATGGATACCAGTTCCCACCTGATGTTGTGTGGGAGGTCAGACCGCTGCAGATGGTACTGAATAACTGCCAGCTTGCATAATGTCTTCAGGCTAGGACTTAAGTCTAAGACATACAGGTCATCATTGGCTGTGCCTCCAAAGAGGATTATGCGATATCCCACCATGCAACAGAATACAGTGGAACTCCATACTGAAGTATAATAAGTGCTTAAACATGGAACATTCCCTTTGAACTGAATCTTCTTCCAGGTGAAGGTCGCTGGACTGAATTTCCACAGATCATTGAAGTCCTGGTTATAGTACCTGCTGCCACCAAATATGTACAGCTCTCCATTGTAGGAAAAGGCTGAATGACCGTAGCGTTGTTCTGGAAGAAGCTGTGCAGAAGGCGTGTTAAGCCAGCAGGTGGTCTCTGTGTCAAACACACTGATGGTGTAGCTGATACCCCCCCAGCCCCCAAATACAAACATCTTGGTCCCGATGATGGTGGCAGAGTGATATGATGAAGCCGGTGGTGGAGTTCCTCTTGTGTTAATTAAAGACCAGACCATTGTGGTGGTGTCCAACCTGTAGGTGTCATTAGTGTATCGAGTCAGCTCTCTGTATCCTCCATAGATAAACATGACCTTCCCTAAGACACTGGCTGAGTGGCCCTCCCTCCCCTCTGGAACATTCCCAGAAACCCTGGGTTTGAGCATTCTGTGGGCGTCGACATCAAATGCATAAAGCACCTTGCTGTAGTTCCAAGTGTCAGTTACTCCCCCCCAGAGGTAGATGAAAGGGTCTATCAGCACAGCTGTGCGGCTACTACGCATGGGGAGAACAAGGGGACGTTGTGCTCTTCCAGGTGTCTCTGGGGGCAACTTGATCCAGCATAAAGACACTGCGTTGAAGACATGAACTTCAGTCTGACGCTTGGACTTGATAAAGTCCCCTTTAAAGCAGTAAACTTTGTGATTCACTGCTACAGCAGCATCATACGGTATCTCTGGAAGCCCTTTTAGGTGCACCGTCCAACGAAGCATTTCACACAGTAGTTTATAAGTTTCACCCTGTAAGAGAACACAGTCCTGAATAACTGATGGAATGACTGATTGAATGACTTGAAGGAATGTAGTACTATTGTGTGTGTCAGAACTTATATTGGTTAGCGGGCCTACGTGTGACGTACACATGATGTCACGTGTAGGCCAAGTCAGTGTGTCGTAGATGACTGACGTCATAGACTGACCTGCAACTACCAACTACTCTGGCAACCGCTACAGTGGTTATGTTATGATTTTATTTAGTGTTAATTCCTTTTGCAAACACACAATACAGTTTCAGTTTGTTATCATACTTCTGTAAAGCCCTATTTTTGGGTGGTTTAGTCGCCCCTATAAGTGGGTTTGGGACTCATCCGTAGCGAAAGTTTTTCTTCCGTCGCGGAAATTTGTCTTTCGCTGTACTGTCGAAAGACAAATTTTCTTGTCTTTCCCACTTCACACTGGGTGTGATTTTTTTAATAATTATTTCAGTTAACTAAAAAGTTTAGTTTTTTTCTCTCTCAATTCTAGTTTTCATTCTTTTGTTAGACTAGAACAGTGTCCGTTGGGCACCGGCCTGCTCGGGAAATATGCAAATAGGGAACGAATGCCCCACCCTGTTATGCAATGCCCGTTAGGCCTATAGCCGTTGTCAGAGTACCCGCTGTAACCGTCTTTTCATCATTTTCCTTTTTATTTTATTAAGCTTTTTCAGATACAGGCTTTATGAATAATGATGATGGATGTGTGACAGGGTTCCTGGTTGTTTTGTTATATTTATCAGTTATTTTATCATAACCCTGGTGGTGTGTGTGTGACAGGGTTCTTGGTTGTTTTGTTATATGTATTAGTTATTTTATCTTAACCCTGGTGGTGTGTGTGCATGTGACAGGGTTCTTGGTCTACGCCAGCGTGCTGCTGCTCTCCTGTCTGGTTCTCATGCTGTACGCCTCGCCTCGCTTTGGAGCCTCCAACATCCTGGTGTACGTTGGCATCTGCTCTCTGCTGGGAGCCTTCACCGTGTCCTCCGTCAAAGGCCTGGGCATCGCCATCCATACAGGTACGTTCCTCTGTCAAAGGCCTGGGCATCGCCATCCATACAGGTACGTTCCTCTGTCAAAGGCCTGGGCATCGCCATCCATACAGGTACGTTCCTCTGTCAAAGGCCTGGGCATCGCTAGCCCTGGTTCAGAGCGTTAGTGAGTTCTCTCTAACGCCCTGGAAGACCCTGGGCTCTGCACTTGTACAAGGAATTCCACTGCCCTGTGAGGGCTCCAACAGCAGTGAAAATAAACAAAACCATTTCACTACTCCCCCCCCCCCCCCCCCCCCCTCTCTCTCTCCAGTTCTCTCAGACAGCTCAGTGATCAGCCGTCCTCTCACCTGGATCTTGCTGCTCACCCTCATCGCCTCCATAGTGACACAGGTCAGTCTTAAATCATGTTATTGCGCGGCTTGGTTGGATGCTTGATTCTGATTGGAATTCAGCGGTGTGTTATTTAAGCAATAATACATGAGAGGGTGTGCTTTACCGTCATTATTGGCACGCCAGTGATGCGGTCAGGAACGAGGCGGAGCCGATTATACAACAGTTACCAACAAAAACACATCCAAATGTATTCATATTGTGGGGCAATTCATAATACAAATGTTTATGAATTATTTATGAACGCTATTATCCGTTTCCCTGTAAAGAGAAGAGTTTATTTGACCGAGACATTAAATAGTCCCTGTAGCAGCGCTGTGAGGCACCGTCTCATCAACACAGCTGATTCCAGTAGGCTATATGCTCCGGCGTACGACCGTGTCACGTGGCCAAAATAACTGATCTACAAGCTGACAACGTGTCGTGATGGCGACGCGTTGTGAACTTGTAGATCGGCTGTAGATTTCGTAAGTCCACCAAATAAGTCAAAATTAACAACATAGTCCATTTTGCGTAGCTGTTTGTCCTCCGGTGGCGGCGGTGGGTCAGGCTACTGTCTTTTGTTTGTTTTCCTACCGTGGGACAGCGTGACAGCACAGCTGTGCCATATATGGTCTAATCAGGTGCGGACTGCAGTGCGGAGTGATTTATTAATGTGATTAGGCCCGTGCTATCATGCTGGTTTGAAACACGGCTAGATAGCTATTTCAACCAATCAGATTGCTTGGTCGGAACTACCTGTTGTATAATTCTGAATAATGACCGCTGAGCTGGATAACGTAACAGACCGCTGTCCAGGGACGTGCACAGATAGACTCTAGGTGGTGCTAGAGCACCTGCCCTTTGCCCTCTTGACCAGAAGTGCCCTTTTGAAAAAAAGGAAAAAAAAAACGTTTTTGTTTTTTTCAGTTTACAGTAGGGGTCTTCAACAGGGGGTCCGGGACCCTTAGGGGGTCCTCAGAGTTACTACAGGGGGTCCGCCAAATCTTTATGTGATATGATTTTTCTTTTTACCATAACCACTCGAAACCTAGCATCCCTTTTCTGAGGAGAACTTTAGCCAAAAATAGCAGATCTACAAGCCCACAACGCCTCGCAGCGCGAGGCGTTGTGGGCTTGTAGATCGGCTATTAGTATTAGTATTTTTTTTTTTTGGCTGAACTACTCCTTTAAACATTTGAAGCGAAAATAGACAATGCAGTGAGTTAGTAAACGGAAAATTGCCCCCAAAATCCCCCGATATGCTTCTGTTGGTAGTCGCTCTAGTTTTGAGCGACCTGCTAGCACACACACACTCCTGCGACCAGTGTTGCCAGATTCTGTGAGAGAAACAAGCAACCAGGTCTTGAAAACCAGCCCAAAAGAAGCGACTATGGGGCCACATGAGCACTTTAACATGCGTTGTGAGCTTGTAGATCTGCTATTTTCAAATAGCCTAAGTATAAAATAGGGCTAAAGTAGTTAATGTATGTTTTATAATGTAAGAATTTCTATCTGCAAAGTAATTAGTAACTAAAGTTTTCAAATAATTGTAGTACAATATTTGCCTCTGAGATGTAGTGGAGTAGAAGTAAAAGTATTGGAAATTGGAAATACTCAAGTAGAGTATACATAGAGTAAACATACCTCAAAATTATACTTAAGTAAATGCACGTAGTTACTTTCCACCACTGCAGCAGAACAATGTCAGCACTCATTGAACCTTGAACGTCCTTCAAGGTGCGTTTGTTTAGAGTATATACGGGCGACTCAGGTCAGGAACAAACAGTACGTGAGTTGTTGCCTGTTCTATTTTAAATGACAACAACTCACCTCAGGAACATAATATGTTCCTGAGGTGAGTTGTTGTCATTTAAAACAACAACAACAACAACAGCAACAACGCAACTATGTGAGTTGTTGCTATTTTAAAAGACAATAACGCAGGAGCCCGGTGGCGCAGTCAGTACACGCTACGTCCTACCGGGGAAACTCCCCCCTGTCAGGTGATATGAAGCTGCTTTGCTAGCTCCTCATGCATCGAAGGAGACATGAGCTCAGTACGGGCAGTGGCGTGCACAGACATTTTGAGGGGCAGGTGCTCAAGTAAATTATACTTTTTTTTGTTTACTTGGTCTGCTCTTTTTTCCCTCTACACCTATACCTCTTTGACAAAAATAGCCGATCTACAAGCCCACAACGCCTCGCGCTGCGAGGCGTTGTGGGCTTGTAGATCGGATTAGATATTTTTGGCTAAAGTTCTCCTCAGAAAAGGGATGCTAGGTTTCGAGTGGTTATGGTAAAAAGAAAAATCATATCACATAAAGATTTGGCGGACCCCCTGTAGTAACTCTGACGACCCCCTAGGGGTCCCGGACCCCCTGTTGAAGACCCCTGCTGTAAACTGATTTTTTTTTCAAAAGGGCACTTCTGGTCAAGAGGGCAAAAGGGCAGGTGCTTTAGCACCACCTAGAGTCTATCTGTGCACGTCCCCGAGTACGGGGCTCTCCCCAGGCTGGCAGAGGGAGAGTAGCGTGAGGCATTGGCACTGGGTGAAAAATGGGTTACAACATCGTGGGATAAAAAAACTTGACAACAACTCACGTCAGGAACATACAGTATGTGAGTCGTTGCCTGTTCTATTTTAAATGACAGCATGTTTAGACCTGGAGGACATTTCCTTGAGCTCTGGCATTCATTCCTCTGCTGTCTGTGAACTCTCCTGACCCTGCATGGTGTGTTTTATATGTGACCCAGTTTATTGTGCTCGCATGCTTTCTACTTTCATAGTCTCTGTTATTTATTATTATTATTATTATTACGGCCAAACCCTATGGCACTGTTTGTCAAACCTTTCGGGCTGTGACTGACCACCCGAAATAATCACCTCTCTCTCTCTCTCTCTCTCTCTCTCTCTCTCTCTCTCTCTCTCTCTCCCTCTCTCCTGCTCCCTCCCTCTCTCTCTCCCCCTCTCTCTCTCTCTCTCTCTCTCTCTCTCTCTCTCTCACTCACTCACTCACTCACTCACTCACTCACTCACTCACTCACTCACTCACTCTCTCACTCTCCCTCTCTCTCTCCCTCTCT